>NC_041384.1:732379632-732444675 GCF_002162155.2 Triticum dicoccoides | reverse complement strand
CTAGTTGGAATAGGATTCGCGGAGGGGGAAAAGAGAGAGAGGGGGCCGGCCACCTCTCCTAGTCCTAATAGGACTAGGGGAAGGGGGAGGCGTGCAGCCCATGTAGGGCTGCCTCTTCTCTTTTCCACCAAGGCCCATCATGGCCCATTTAGCTCCCGGGGGTTCCGGTAACCTTCCCGGTACTCCGGTAAAATCCCGATTTCACCCGGAACACTTCCGATGTCCAAATATAGGCTTCCAATATATCAATCTTTATGTCTCGACCATTTCGAGACTCCTCGTCATGTCCGTGATCACATCCGGGACTCCGAACAACCTTCGGTACATCAAAATGCATAAACTCATAATATAACTGTCATCGTAACCTTAAGCGTGCGGACCCTACGGGTTTGAGAACAATGTAGACATGACCGAGACACGTCTCCGATCAATAACCAATAGCGGGACCTGGATGCCCATATTGGCTCCTACATATTCTACGGAGATCTTTATCGGTCAGACCGCATAACAACATACGTTGTTCCCTTTGTCATCGGTATGTTACTTGCCTGAGATTCGATCGTCGGTATCCAATACCTAGTTCAATCTCGTTACCGGCAAGTCTCTTTACTTGTTCTGTAATACATCATCCCGCAACTAACTTATTAGTTGCAATGCTTGCAAGGCTTATGTGATGTGCATTACCGAGAGGGCCCAGAGATACCTCTCCGACAATCAGAGTGACAAAACCTAATCTCGAAATACGCCAACCCAACATGTACCTTTGGAGACACCTGTAGTACTCCTTTATAATCACCCAGTTATGTTGTGATGTTTGGTAGCACACAAAGTGTTCCTCCGTCAAACGGGAGTTGCATAATCTCATAGTCATAGGAACATGTATAAGTCATGAAGAAAGCAATAACAACATACTAAACGATTGGGTGCTAAGCTAATGGAATGGGTCATGTCAATCAGATCATTCAACTAATGATGTGACCTCATTAATCAAATAACAACACTTTGTTCATGGTTAGGAAACATAACCATCTTTGATTAACGAGCTAGTCAAGTAGAGGCATACTAGTGACACTTTGTTTGTCTATGTATTCACACATGTATTATGTTTCTGGTTAATACAATTCTAGCATGAATAATAAACATTTATCATGATTATAAGGAAATAAATAATAACTTTATTATTGCCTCTAGGGCATATTTCCTTCAGTCTCCCACTTGCACTAGAGTCAATAATCTAGATTACACCGTAATGATTCTAACACCCATGGAGCCTTGGTGCTGATCATGTTTTGCTCGTGGTAGAGGCTTAGTCAACGGGTCTGCAACATTCAGATCCGTATGTATCTTGCAAATCTCTATGTCTCCCACCTGGACTAGATCCCGGATGAAATTGAAGCGTCTCTTGATGTGCTTGGTTCTCTTGTGAAATCTAGATTCCTTTGCCAAGGCAATTGCACCAGTATTGTCACAAAAAAATTCCATTGGACCCGATGCACTAGGTATGACACCTAGATCGGATATGAACTCCTTCATCCAGACTCCTTTGTTCGCTGCTTCCGAAGCAGCTATGTACTCCGCTTCACATGTAGATCCTGCTAAGACGCTTTGTTTAGAACTGCACCAACTGACAGCTCCACCGTTTAATGTAAACACGTATCCGCTTTGCGATTTAGAATCGTCCGGATCAGTGTCAAAGCTTGCATCAACGTAACCATTTACGACGAGCTCTTTGTCACCTCCATATACGAGAAACATATCCTTAGTCCTTTTCAGGTATTTCAGGATGTTTTTGACCGCTGTCCAGTGATCCACTTCTGGATTACTTTGGTACCTCCCTGCTAGACTTATAGCAAGGCACACATCAGGTCTGGTACACAGCATTGCATACATGATAGATCCTATCGCTGATGCATAGGGAACATCTTTCATATTCTCTCTATCTTCTGCAGTGGTCGGGCATTGAGTCTTACTCAATTTCACACCTTGTAACACAGGCAAGAATCCTTTCTTTGCTTGATCCATTTTGAACTTCTTCAAAATCTTGTCAAGGTATGTGCTTTGTGAAAGTCCAATTAAGCGTCGTGATCTATCTCTATAGATCTTTATGCCTAATAGTAAGCAGCTTCACCGAGGTCTTTCATTGAAAAACTCTTATTCAAGTATCCATTTATGCTATCCAGAAATTCTATATCATTTCCAATTAGTAATATGTCATCCACATATAATATCAGAAATGCTACAGAGTTCCCACTCACTTTCTTGTAAATACATGCTCCTCCGAAAGTCTGTATAAAACCAAATGCTTTGATCACACTATCAAAGCGTTTATTCCAACTCCGAGAGGCTTGCACCAGTCCATAAATGGATCGCTGGAGCTTGCACACTTTGTTAGCTCCTTTTGGATCGACAAAACCTTCTGGTTGCATCATATACAACTCTTCTTCCAGAAATCCATTCAGGAATGCAGTTTTGACATCCATTTGCCAAATTTCATAATCATAAAATGCGGCAATTGCTAACATGATTCGGACGGACTTAAGCATCGCTACGGGTGAGAAGGTCTCATCGTAGTCAATCCCTTGAACTTGCCGAAAACCTTTCGCGACAAGTCGAGCTTTGTAGACAGTAATATTACCGTCAGCATCAGTCTTCTTCTTGAAGATCCATTTATTCTCAATTGCTTGCCGATCATTGGGCAAGTCAACCAAAGTCCATACTTTGTTCTCATACATGGATCCCATCTCAGATTTCATGGCTTCAAGCCACTTTGTGGAATCTGGGCTCACCATGGCTTCTTCATAGTTCGTAGGTTCATCATGATCTAGTAGCATGACTTCCAGAACAGGATTACCGTACCACTCTGGCGCGGATCTCACTCTGGTTGTTCTACGAGGTTCAGTAGTATCTTGATTTGAAGTTTCATGATCATTATCATTAGCTTCCTCACTAACTGGTGTAGGTGTCACTGGAACAGTTTTCTGTGATGTACTACTTTCCAGTAAGGGAGCAGGTACAGGTACCTCGTCAAGTTCTATTTTCCTCCCACTCACTTCTTTCGAGAGAAACTCCTTCTCTAGAAAGTTTCCGAATTTAGCAACAAAAGTCTTGCCTTCGGATCTGTGATAGAAGGTGTATCCAATAGTTTCCTTTGGATATCCTATGAAGACACATTTCTCCGATTTGGGTTCGAGCTTATCAGGTTGAAGCTTTTTCACATAAGCATCGCAGCCCAAAACTTTCAGAAACGACAACTTTGGTTTCTTGCCAAACCACAGTTCATAAGGCGTCGTCTCAACGGATTTTGATGGTGCCCTATTTAACGTGAATGCGGCCGTCTCTAGAGCGTATCCCCAAAATGATAGCGGTAAATCAGTAAGAGACATCATAGATCGCACCATATCTAGTAAAGTACGATTATGACGTTCGGACACACCATTGCGCTGTGGTGTTCCGGGTGGCGTGAGTTGCGAAACTATTCCACAAATTTTCAAATGTACACCAAACTCGTAACTCAAATATTCTCCTCCACGATCAGATCGTAGAAACTTTATTTTCTTGTTACGATGATTTTCAACTTCACTCTGAAATTCCTTGAACTTTTCAAATGTTTCAGACTTATGTTTCATTAAGTAGATATACCCATATCTGCTTAAATCATCTGTGAAGGTGAGAAAATAACGATATCCGCCACGAGCCTCAATATTCATCGGACCACATACATCTGTATGTATGATTTCCAGCAAATCTGTTGCTCTCTCCATAGTACCGGAGAACGGTGTTTTAGTCATCTTGCCCATGAGGCACGGTTCGCAAGTACCAAGTGATTCATAATCAAGTGGTTCCAAAAGTCCATCAGTATGGGGTTTCTTCATGCGCTTTACACCGATATGACCTAAACGGCAGTGCCACAAATAAGTTGCACTCTCATTATCAACTCTGCATCTTTTGGCTTCAACATTATGTGTGTTACTACTATCGAGATTCATCAAGAATAGACCACTCTTCAAGGGTGCATGACCATAAAAGATATTACTCATATAAATAGAACAACCATTATTCTCTGATTTAAATGAATAACCGTCTCGCATCAAACAAGATCCAGATATAATGTTCATGCTTAACGCTGGCACCAAATAACAGTTATTTAGGTCTAATACTAATCCCGAAGGTAGATGTAGAGGTAGCGTGCCGACTGCGATCACATCGACTTTGGAACTGTTTCCCACGCGCATCGTCACCTCGTCCTTAACCAATCTTCGCTTAATCCGTAGTCCCTGTTTCGAGTTGCAAATGTTAGCAACAGAACCAGTATCAAATACCCAGGTGCTACTGCGAGCATTAGTAAGGTACACATCAATAACATGTATATCACATATACCTTTGTTCACCTTGCCATCCTTCTTATCCGCCAAATACTTGGGGCAGTTCCGCTTCCAGTGACCAGTCTGCTTGCAATAGAAGCACTCAGTTTCAGGCTTAGGTCCAGGTTTGGGTTTCTTCTCTTGAGTAGCAACTTGCTTGCCGTTCTTTTTGAAGTTCCCCTTCTTCTTCCCTTTGCCCTTTTTCTTGAAACTAGTGGTCTTGTTGACCATCAACACTTGATGCTCTTTCTTGATTTCTACCTCCGCAGCTTGCAGCATCGCGAAGAGCTCGGGAATTGTCTTGTTCATCCCTTGCATATTATAGTTCATCACGAAGCTCTTGTAGCTTGGTGGAAGTGATTGAAGAATTCTGTCAATGACGCAATCATCTGGAAGATTAACTCCCAATTGAATCAAGTGATTATTATACCCAGACATTTTGAGTATATGCTCACTGACAGAACTGTTCTCCTCCATCTTGCAGCTATAGAACTTATTGGAGACTTCATATCTCTCAATCCGGGCATTTGCTTGAAATATTAACTTCAACTCCTGGAACATCTCATATGCTCCATGACGTTCAAAACGTTGTTGAAGTCCCGAATCTAAGCCGTAAAGCATGGCACACTGAACTATCGATTAGTCATCAGCTTTGCTCTGCCAGACGTTCATAACATCCGGCGTTGCTCCTGCAGCAGGCCTGGCACCCAGCAGTGCTTCCAGGACGTAATTCTTCTGTGCAGCAATGAGGATAATCCTCAAATTACGGACCCAGTCCGTGTAATTGCTACCATCATCTTTCAACTTTGCTTTCTCAAGGAACGCATTAAAATTCAACGGAACAACAGCACGAGCCATCTATCTACAATCAAACATAAACCAGCAAGATACTAATCAGGTACTAAGTTTCATGATAAATTTAAGTTCAGTTAATCAAATTAATTAAAGAACTCCCACTTAGATAGACATCCCTCTAATCCTCTAAGTGATTACGTGATCCAAATCAACTAAACCATAACCGATCATCACATGAGATGGAGTAGTTTTCAATGGTGAACATCGTTATGTTGATCATATCTACTATATGATTCACGCTCGACCTTTCGGTCTCCGTGTTCCGAGGCCATATCTGTATATGCTTGGCTCGTCAAGTATAACCTGAGTATTCCGCGTGTGCAACTGTTTTGCACCCGTTCTATTTGAACGTAGAACCTATCACACCCGATCATCACGTGGTGTCTCAGCACGAAGAACTTTCGCAACGGTGCATACTCAGGGAGAACACTTCTTGATAATTTAGTGAGAGATCATCTTATAATGCTATCGTCAATCAAAGCAAGATAAGATGCATAAAAGGATAAACATCACATGCAATCTATATAAGTGATATGATATGGCCATCATCATCTTGTGCTTGTGATCTCCATCTCCGAAGCACCGTCGTGATCACCATCGTCACCGGCGTGACACCTTGATCTCCATCGTAGCATCGTTGTCGTCTCGCCAAGCTCGTGCTTCTACGACTATCGCTACCGCTTAGTGATAAAAGTAAAGCATTACATCACGATTGCATTGCATACAATAAAGCGACAACCATAAGGCTCTTGCCAGTTGCCAATAACTCGGTTACAAAACATAATCATCTCATACAATAAAATTCAGCATCATGTCTTGACCATATCACATCACAACATGCCCTGCAAAAACAAGTTAGACGTCCTCTACTTTGTTGTTGCAAGTTTTACGTGGCTGCTACGGGCTTAAGCAAGAACCAATCTCACCTACGCATCAAAACCACAACGATAGTTTGTCAAATAGACTCCGTTTTAACCTTCGCAAGGACCGGGCGTAGCCATACTTGGTTCAACTAAAGTTGGAGAGACAGTCGCCCGCAAGCCACCTATGTGCAAAGCACGTCGGGGGAACCGGTCTCGCGTAAGCATACGCGTAATGTTGGTCCGGGTCGTCTCGTCCAACAATGCCGCGGAACCAAAGTATGACATGCTGGTAGGCAGTATGACTTATATCGCCCACAACTCACTTGTGTTCTACTCGTGCATATAACATCAACATAAATAACCTGGCTCGGATACCACTATAGGGTTTCATAGTAATTTCAAAAAATTTCCTCCGCTCACGCAAGATCATGTGATGCATAGCAACGAGATGGGAGAGTGTTGTCTACGTACCCACGCAGACCGACTGCGGAAGCATTGACGCAACATAGAGGAAGTAGTCGTACGTCTTCCCGATCCGACCGATCAAGCACCGAAACTACGGCACCTCCGAGTTCGAGCACACGTTCAGCTCGATGACGATCCACGGACTCCGATCCAGCAAAGTGTCGGGGAAGAGTTCCGTCAGCACGAAGGCGTGGTGACGATCTTGATGCACTACAGCAGCAGGGCTTCGCCTAAACTCCGCTACAGTATTATCGAGGAATATGGTGGCTGGGGGCACCGCACACGGCTAAGGAATAGATCACGTGGATCAACTTGTGTGTTTCTGGGGTGCACCTGCCTCCGTATATAAAGGACTAGAGGGGGGAGGCTGGCCGGCCAAGGGTAGCGCGCCAGGAGAGTCCTACTCCCTCTGGGAGTAGGATTCCCCCCCCCCCCCAATCCTAGTTGGAATAGGATTCGCGGAGCGGGAAAAGAGAGAGAGGGGGCCGGCCACCTCTCCTAGTCCTAATAGGACTAGGGGAAGGGGGAGGCGCGCAGCCCATGTAGGGCTGCCTCTTCTCTTTTCCACCAAGGCCCATCATGGCCCATTTAGCTCCCGGGGGGTTCCGGTAACCTTCCCGGTACTCCGGTAAAATCCCGATTTCACCCGGAACACTTCCGATGTCCAAATATAGGCTTCCAGTATATCAATCTTTATGTCTCGACCATTTCGAGACTCTTCGTCATGTCTGTGGTCACATCCAGGACTCCGAACAACCTTCGGTACATCAAAATGCATAAACTCATAATATAACTGTCATCGTAACCTTAAGCGTGCGGACCCTACGGGTTCGAGAACAATGTAGACATGACCGAGACACGTCTCCGATCAATAACCAATAGCGGGACCTGGATGCCCATATTGGCTCCTACATATTCTACGAAGATCTTTATCGATCAGACCGCATAACAACATACGTTGTTCCCTTTGTCATCGGTATGTTACTTGCCTGAGATTCGATCGTCGGTATCCAATACCTAGTTCAATCTCGTTACCGGCAAGTCTCTTTACTCATTCTGTAATACATCATCCCGCAACTAACTTATTAGTTGCAATGCTTGCAAGGCTTATGTGATGTGCATTACCAAGAGGGCCCAGAGATACCTCTCCGACAATCAGAGTGACAAAACCTAATCTCGAAATACGCCAACCCAACATGTACCTTTGGAGACACCTGTAGTACTCCTTTATAATCACCCAGTTACGTTGTGACGTTTGGTAGTACCCAAAGTGTTCCTCCGGTAAACGGGAGTTGCATAATCTCATAGTTATAGAAACATGTATAAGTCATGAAGAAAGCAATAGCAACATACTAAACGATCGGGTGCTAAGCTAATGGAATGGGTCATGGCAATTAGATCATTCTCTTAATGATGTGATCCCATTAATCAAATAACAACTCATTGTTTATGGTTAGGAAACATAACCATCTTTGATTAACGAGCTAGTCAAGTAGAGGCATACTAGTGACACTTTGTTTGTCTATGTATTCACACATGTATTATGTTTCCGGTTAATACAATTCTAGCATGAATAATAAACATTTATCATGATTATAAGGAAATAAATAATAACTTTATTATTGCCTCTAGGGCATATTTCCTTCAGTATTATGTTTCCGGTTAATACAATTCTAGCATGAATAATAAACATTTATCATGATATAAGGAAATAAATAATAACTTTATTATTGCCTCTAGGGCATATTTCCTTCAGTCTCCCACTTGCACTAGAGTCAATAATCTAGATTATAATGTAATGATTCTAACACCCATGGAGCCTTGGTGCTGATCATGTTTTGCTCGTGGAAGAGGCTTAGTCAACGGGTCTGCAACATTCAGATCCGTATGTATCTTGCAAATCTCTATGTCTCCCACCTGGACTAGATCCCAGATGGAATTGAAGTGTCTCTTGATGTGCTTGGTGCTCTTGTGAAATCTGGATTCCTTTGCCAAGGCAAATGCACCAGTATTGTCACAAAAGATTTTCATTGGACCCGATGCACTAGGTATGACACCCAGATCGGATATGAACTCCTTCATCCAGACTCCTTCGTTCGCTGCTTCCGAAGCAGCTATGTACTCCGCTTCACATGTAGATCCCGCTACGACGCTTTGTTTAGAACTGCACCAACTGATAGCTCCACCGTTTAATGTAAACACGTATCCGGTTTGCGATTTAGAATCGTCCGGATCAGTGTCAAATCTTGCATCAACGTAACCTTTTACGGCGAGCTCTTTGTCACCTCCATATATGAGAAACATATCCTTAGTCCTTTTCAGGTATTTCAGGATGTTCTTGACCGCTGTCCAGTGATCCACTCTAGGATTACTTTGGTACCTCCCTGCTAAACTTATAGCAAGGCACACATCAGGTCTGGTACACAACATTGCATACATGATAGAGCCTATGGCTGAAGCATAGGGAACATCTTTTATTTTCTCTCTATCTTCTGCAGTGGTCGGGCATTGAGTCTGACTCAACTTCACGCCTTGTAACACAGGCAAGAACCCTTTCTTTGCTTGATCCATTTTGAACTTCTTCAAAATCTTGTCAAGGTATGTGCTTTGTGAAAGTCCAATTAAGCATCTTGATCTATCTCTATAAATCTTTATGCCTAATATGTAAGCAGCTTCACCGAGGTCTTTCATTGAAAAACTCTTATTCAAGTATCCCTTTATGCTATCCAGAAATTCTATATCATTTCCAATCAGTAATATCTCATCCACATATAATATCAGAAATGCTACAAAGCTCCCACTCACTTTCTTGTAAATACAGGCTTTACCGAAAGTCTGTATAAAACCAAATGCTTTCATCACACTATCAAAGCGTTTATTCCAACTCCGAGAGGCTTGCACCAGTCCATAAATGGATCGCTGGAGTTTGCACACTTTGTTAGCTCCCTTTGGATCGACAAAACCTTCTGGTTGCATCATATACAACTCTTCTTCCAGAAATCCATTCAGGAATGCAGTTTTGACATCCATCTGCCAAATTTCATAATCATAAAATGCGGCAATTGCTAACATGATTTGGACAGACTTAAGCATCGCTACAGGTGAGAAGGTCTGATCCTAGTCAACTCCTTGAACTTGTCGAAAACCTTTTGCGACAAGTCGAGCTTTGTAGACAGTAATATTACCGTCAGCGTCAGTCTTCTTCTTGAAGATCCATTTATTCTCAATTGCTTGCCGATCATCGGGCAAGTCAACCAAAGTCCATACTTTGTTCTCATACATGGATCCCATCTCATATTTCATGGCTTCAAGCCACTTTGCGGAATCTGGGCTCACCATCGCTTCTCTATAGTTCGTAGGTTCATCATGATCTAGCAGCATGATTTCCAGAACAGGATTACCGTACCACTCTGGTGCGGATCTCGCTCTGATTGATCTACGAGGTTCAGTAGTATCTTGTTTTGAAGTTTCATGGTCATCATCATTAGCTTCCTCACTAATTGGTATAGGTGTCGCAGAAACAGTTTTCTGTGATGTACTACTTTTCAATAAGGGAGCAGATACAATTACCTCATCAAGTTCTACTTTCCTCCCACTCACTTCTTTCGAGAGAAACTCCTTCTCTAGAAAGGATCCATTCTTAGCAACGAATGTCTTGCCTTCGGATCTGTGATAGAAGGTGTACCCAACAGTCTCCTTTGGGTATCCTATGAAGACACATTTCTCCGATTTGGGTTCGAGCTTATCAGGTTGAAGCTTTTTCACATAAGCATCGCAGCCCCAAACTTTAAGAAACGACAACTTTGGTTTCTTGCCAAACCACAGTTCATAAGGCGCCGTCTCAACGGATTTGGATGGTGCCCTATTTAACATGAATGCGGCCGTCTCTAAAGCATAACCCCAAAACGATAGCGTAAATCAGTAAGAGACATCATAGATCGCACCATATCTAGTAAAGTACGATTACGACGTTCGGAAACACCATTGCGCTGTGGTGTTCCGGGTGGCGTGAGTTGCGAAACTATTCCACAAATTTTCAAATGTACACCAAACTCGTAACTCAAATATTCTCCTCCACGATCAGATCGTAGAAACTTTTTTTCTTGTTACAATGATTTTCAACTTCACTCTGAAATTCTTTGAACTTTTCAAATGTTTCAGACTTATGTTTCATTAAGTAGATATACCCATATCTGCTTAAGTCATCTGTGAAGGTGAGAAAATAACGATATCCGCCACGAGCCTCAATATTCATCGGACCACATACATCTGTATGTATGATCTCCACCAATTCTGTTGCTCTCCCTATAGTACCAGAGAACGGTGTTTTAGTCATCTTGCCCATGAGGCACGGTTCGCAAGTACCAAGTGATTCATAATCAAGTGGTTCCAAAAGTCGATCAGTATGGAGTTTCTTCATGCGCTTTATACCGATATGACCTAAACGGCAGTGCCACAAATAAGTTGCACTGTCATTATCAACTCTGCATCTTTTGGTTTCAACATTATGAATATGTGTGTTACTACTATCGAGATTCATCAAAAATAGACCACTCCTCAAAGGTGCATGACCATAAAAGATATTACTCATATAAATGGAACATCCATTATTCTCTGACTTAAATGAATAACCGTCTCGCATCAAACAATATCCAGATATAATGTTCATGCTCAACGCTGGCACCAAATAACAATTATTTAGGTCTAATATTAATCCCGAAGGTAGATGTAGAGGTAGCGTGCCAACCGCGATCACATCGACTTTGGAACCGTTTCCCACGCGCATCGTCACCTCGTCCTTCGCCAGTGTTCGCTTAATCCGTAGTCCCTGTTTCGAGTTGCAAATATTAGCAACAGAACCAATATCAAATACCTAGGTGCTACTGCGAGCTCTAGTAAGGTACACATCAATAACATGTATATCACATATACCTTTGTTCACCTTGCCATCCTTCTTATCCGCCAAATACTTGGGGCGGTTCCGCTTCCAGTGACCAGTCTGCTTGCAATAGAAGCACTCAGTTTCAGGCTTAGGTCCAGGTTTGGGTTTCTTCTCTTGAGTAGCAACTTGCTTGCCGTTCTTTTTGAAGTTCCCTTTCTTCTTCCCTTTGCCCTTTTTCTTGAAACTAGTGGTCTTGTTGACCATCAACACTTGATGCTCCTTCTTGATTTCCACCTCCGCAGCTTTTAGCATCGCGAAGAGCTCCGGAATAGTCTTATTCATCCCTTGCATATTATAGTTCATCACGAAGCTCTTGTAGCTTGGTGGCAGTGATTGGGGAATTCTGTCAATGACGCAATCATCTGGAAGATTAACTCCCATCTGAATCAAGTGATTATTATACCCAGACATTTTGAGTATATGCTCACTGACAGAACTGTTCTCCTCCATCTTGCAGCTATAGAACTTATTGGAGACTTCATATCTCTCAATCCGGGCATTTGCTTGAAATATTAACTTCAACTCCTGGAACATCTCATATGCTCCATGACGTTCAAAACGTCGTTGAAGTCCCGATTCTAAGCCGTAAAGCATGGCACACTGAACTATCGAGTAGTCATCAGCTTTGCTCTGCCAGACGTTCATAACATCTGGTGTTGCTCCAGCAGCAGGCCTGGCACCCAGCGGTGCTTCCAGGACGTAATTCTTCTGAGCAGCAATGAGGATAATCCTCAAGTTACGGACCCAGTCCGTGTAATTGCTACCATCATCTTTCAACTTTGCTTTCTCAAGGAACGCATTAAAATTCAACGGAACAACAACACGAGCCATCTATCTACAATCAACATAAACAAGCAAGAAACTATCAGGTACTAAGTTCATGATAATTTTAAGTTCAATTAATCAAATTACTTAAGAACTCCCACTTAGATAGACATCCCTCTAATCCTCTAAGTGATCACGTGATCCAAATCAACTAAACCATAACCGATCATCACGTGAGATGGAGTAGTTTTCAATGGTGAACATCGTTTATGTTGATCATATCTACTAGATGATTCACGCTCGACCTTTCGGTCTCCGTGTTCCGAGGCCATATCTGCATATGCTAGGCTCATCAAGTTTAACCTGAGTATTCTGCGTGTGCAAAACTGGCTGGCACCCGTTGTAGATGGACGTAGATCTTATCACACCCGATCATCACGTGGTGTCTGGGCATGACGAACTTTGGCAACGGTGCATACTCAGGGAGAACACTTCTTGATAATTTAGTGAGAGATCATCGTATAATGCTACCGTCAATCAAAGCAAGATAAGATGCATAAAAAGATAAACATCACATGCAATCAATATAAGTGATATGATATGGCCATCATCATCTTGTGCTTGTGATCTCCATCTCCGAAGCACCATCGTGATCACCATCGTCATCGGCGTGACACCTTGAACTCCATCGTAGCATCGTTGTTGTCTCGCCAAGCTTGTGCTTCCACGACTATCGCTACCGTTTAGTGATAAAGTAAAGCATTACATCGCGATTGCATTGCATACAATAAAGCGACAACCATATGGCTCCTGCCGGTTGCCGATAACTCGGTTACAAAACATGATCATCTCATACAATAAAATTCAGCATCATGCCTTGACCATATCACATCACAACATGCCCTGCAAAAACAAGTTAGACGTCCTCTACTTTGTTGTTGCAAGTTTTACGTGGCTGCTACGGGCTTAAGCAAGAACCAATCTCACCTACGCATCAAAACCACAACAATAGTTTGTCAAATAGACTCCGTTTTAACCTTTGCAAGGACCGGGCATAGCCATACTTGGTTCAACTAAAGTTGGAGAGACAGTCGCCCACAAGCCACCTATGTGCAAAGCACGTTGGAGAAACCGGTCTCGCGTAATCGTACGCGTAATGTTGGTCCGGGTCGTCTCGTCCAACAACGCCGCCGAACCAAAGTATGACATGCTGGTAGGCAGTATGACTTATATCGCCCACAACTCACTTGTGTTCTACTCGTGCATATAACATCAACATATAAAACCTAGGCTCTGATACCACTGTTGGATTTCGTACTAATTTCAAAAAAATTCCTATGCACACGCAAGATCATGGTGATGCACAGCAACGAGAGGGGAGAGTGTTGTCTACGTACCCACACAGACCGACTGCGGAAGCGTTGACACAACATAGAGGAAGTAGTCGTACGTCTTCACGATCCGACCGATCCAAGCACCGTTACTCCGGCACCTCCGAGTTCTTAGCACACGTACAGCTCGATGACGATTCCCGGGCTCCGATCCAGCAAAGCGTCAGGGAGGAGTTCCGTCAGCACGACGGCGTGGTGACGATCTTGATTTTCTACCGACGCAGGGCTTCGCCTAAGCACTACAACAATATGACCGAGGTGGAATATGGTGGCAGGGGGCACCGCACACGGCTAAGGAATGATCACGTGGATCAACTTGTGTGTCTAGAGGTGTCCCCTGCCTCCGTATATAAAGGAGCCAAGGGGGAGGGGGCCGCCGGCCAGGAGGAGGGCGCAGGAGTCCTACTCCTACCAGGAGTAGGACTCCCCCCCAATCCTAGTTGGACTAGGATTCCCCGAGGGGGAAAGAGAGAGAGGGGGGCCGGCCACCTCTCCTAGTCCTAATAGGACTAGGGGAGGGGGGAGGCGCGCGGCCATCTTGGGCTGCCCCTTTGTCCTTTCCACTAAAGCCCATTAAGGCCCATATGGCTCCCGGGGGGTTCCGGTAACCTCCCGGTACTCCGGTAAAATCCCGATTTCACCCGAAACACTTCCGATGTCCAAATATAGGCTTCCAATATATCAATCTTTATATCTCGACCATTTCGAGACTCCTCGTCATGTCCGTGATCACATCTGGGACTCCGAACTAACTTCGGTACATCAAAATGCATAAACTCATAATAACTGTCATCGTAACGTTAAGCGTGCGGACCCTACGGTTTGAGAATAATGTAGGCATGACTGAGACACATCTCCGGTCAATAACCAATAGCGGGACCTGGATGCCCATATTGGCTCCTACATATTCAACGAAGATCTTTATCGGTCAGACCGCATAACAACATACGTTGTTCCCTTTGTCATCGGTATGTTACTTGCCCGAGATTCGATCGTCGGTATCCAATACCTAGTTCAATATCGTCACCGGCAAGTCTCTTTACTCGTTCCGTAATACATCATCGCTCAACTAACTCATTAGTTGCAATGCTTGCAAGGCTTATGTGATGTGCATTACCGAGAGGGCCCAGAGATACCTCTCCGACAATCGGAGTGACAAATCCTATTCTCGAAATACGCCAACTCAACATCTACCATTGGAGACACCTGTAGAGCTCCTTTATAATCACCCAGTAACGTTGTGACATTTGGTAGCACACAAAGTGTTCCTCCGGCAAATGGGAGTTGCATAATCTCATAGTCATAGGAACATGTATAAGTCATGAAGAAAGCAATAGCAACATACTAAACGATCGGGTGCTAAGCTAATGGAATGGGTCATGTCAATCAGATCATTCAACTAATGATGTGACCTCGTTAATCAAATAACAACACTTTGTTCATGGTTAGGAAACATAACCATCTTTGATTATTGAGCTAGTCAAGTAGAGGCATACTAGTGACACTAAATTTGTCTATGTATTCACACATGTATTATGTTTCCGGTTAATACAATTCTAGCATGAATAATAAACATTTATCATGATATAAGGAAATAAATAATAACTTTATTATTGCCTCTAGGGCATATTTCCTTCAGTATGTAGATGCACTCTCCTTCCCCTCGTTGCTAGATTACTCCATAGATTGATCTTGGTGATGCGTAGAAAATTTTAAATTTCTGCTACGATCCCCAACAGTGACATCATGACCTAGGTCTATGCGTAGTTTCTATGCACGAGTAGAACACAAAGCAGTTGTGGGCGTCGATATTGTCAATTTACTTGCCGTTACTAGTCTTATCTTGATTCGGCGGCATCGTGGGATGAAGCGGCCCGGACCGACCTTACACGTACTCTTACGTGAGACTGGTTCCACCGACTGACATGCACTAGTTGCATAAGGTGGCTAGCGGGTGTCTGTCTCTCCCACTTTAGTCGGATCGGATTCGATGAAAAGGGTCCTTATGAAGGGTAAATAGAAATTGGCATATCACGTTGTGGTTTTGGCGTAGGTAAGAAACGTTCTTGCTAGAAACCTATAGCAGTCACGTAAAAACTTGCAACAACAATTAGAGGACGTCTAATTTGTTTTTGCAGTATATGTCTTGTGATGTGATATGGCCAAAAGGATGTGATGAATGGTATATGTGATGTATGAGATTGATCATGTTCTTGTAATAGGAATCACGACTTGCATGTCGATGAGTATGACAACCGGCAGGAGCCATAGGAGTTGTCTTAATTTATTTATGACCTGCGTGTCAACTTAAACGTCATGTAATTACTTTACTTTATTGCTAAAGCGCTAGCCATAGTAGTAGAAGTAATAGATGACGAGACAACTTCAAGAAGACACGATGATGGAGATCATGATGATGGAGATCATGGTGTCATGCCGGTGACAACGATGATCATGGAGCCCCGAAGATGGAGATCAAAAGGAGCAAAATGATATTGGCCATATCATGTCACTATTTGATTGCATGTGATGTTTATCATGTTTTACATCTTATTTGCTTAGAACGACGGTAGCTTAAATAAGATGATCCCTCACTAAAATTTCAAAAAAAGTGTTCCCCCTAACTATGCACCGTTGCGAAGGTTCGTTGTTTCGAAGCACCACATGATGATCGGGTGTGATAGATTCTAACGTTCGAATACAACGGGTGTAAGCCAGATTTACACACGCAATACACTTAGGTTGACTTGACGAGCCTAGCATGTACAGACATGGCCTCGAAACACGGAAGACCGAAAGGTCGAGCATGAGTCGTATAGAAGATACGATCAACATGAAGATGTTCATCGTTGATGACTAGTCTGTCTCACGTGATGATCGGACACGGCCTAGTCGATTGGGATCATGTTTCACTTAGATGACTAGAGGGATGTCTATCTGAGTGGGAGTTCATTAAATAATTTGATTAGATGAACTCAATTAACATGAACATAGTCTAAATTGTCTTTGAAAATATGTTGTAGATAAATAGCTCACGTTGTAGCTCCCTGTTTCAATATGTTCCTAGAGAAAGACCAAGTTGAAAGATATTGTAAGCAATGATGCGGACTGGGTCCGTAGTCCGAGGAGTGTCCTCACTGCTACACAGAAGGCTTACGTCTTTGATGCACCGCTCGATGTGCAAACCCCTACAACGTCGTCTGTGGATGTTGTGAACACCTGACAGACACGTCCTAATGACTACTTGATAGTTTAGTGCACCATACTTTACGGCTTAGAATCGGGATTCCAATGACGTTTTGAATGCCATAAGACATATAAGATGTTCCAAGAGCTGAAATTGGGATTTCAGGCTCATGCCCGTGTTGAGAGGTGTGAGACCTCTGACAAGTTCTTTTGCCAACAAGATGGAGGAGAATAGCTCAGCTAGTGAGCATGTGCTTAGAATGTCTGGGTGCTACAATCACTTAAATCAAGTGGGAGTTAAACTTCCAGATAAGATAGTAATTGATAGAGTTCTCTAGCCACTATCACTAAGCTACTAGATCTTCGTGATGAACTATGACATGCAAGGGATGGAGTTGATCCCGGAGCTGTTTGCGGTGCTTAAGACCGCAAAAGGTAGAAATCAAGAAGGAGCATCAAGTGTTGATGGTTTGACAAGACCACTGGTTTCAAGAAGGGCAAGGGCTAGAAGGGAAACTTCATGGATGGCAAACCAGTTGCCGCTCCAGTGAAGGAACCCAAGGTTGAACCCAAACCCGAGACTAAATGCTTCTATTGTAAGGGGAATGGTCACTGGTAGCGGAATTACCCCAAATGCATGGTAGATAAGAAGGCTAGCAACTTCAACAAAGAATATACGTGTTATTAATGTGTACCTCACTAGTACTCCTGGTAGCACCTGGGTATTGGATACCGGTTCAGTTGCTATTATTGGTGACTTGAAGCAAAAGCTACGGACTAAACGGAGACTGGCTAAGGGCGAGGTGACGATGTGTGTTGGAAGTGTTTCCAAAGTTGATGAGATCACCATCGCACGCTCCATCTGCCTTCGGGATTAGTATTGAACCTAGATAAATGTTATCAGGTGTCTACGTTGAGCATGAATATGATTAGATCATGTTCATTGCAATACGGTAATTCATTTAAGTTATAGAATAATGGTTATTCTATTTACATGAATGATACCTTTCATGGTCATGCACCCTATGCGAATGGTTCATTGAATCTCGGTCGTGGTAATACACATGTTCACGCCAAAAGATGTAGAGTTAATAATGATAGTACCACTTTCTCGTGGCACTGCCGCTTAGGTCATATTGGCGTAAGATGCATGAAGAAACTCCATGTCGATGGATGTTTGGAGTCACTTGATTTTGAATCACTTGACACATGCGAGCCATGCCTCATGGGCAGGATGACTAAGACCCCGTTTTCAGGTACAATGAAACGGGCAAGTGACTTGTTGGAAATCATACACGCTGATGCGTGTGATCCAATGAGAATTGAAGCGTGCAGTGGATATCGCTATTTTCTCATCTTCACTGACGATTTGAGTAGATATAGGTATATTTACTTAATGAAGCACAAGTCTGAAACGTTTGAAAAGTTCAAGCGATTTCAGAGTGAAGTTAAGAATCATCATAACAAGAAGATTAAATTCCTACGATCTGATCAATGAGAATTTCTGAGTTATGAGTTTGGCAAACACTTAAGACATTGTGGAATTGTTTCACAGTTGAAGCCACCTGGAACACCACAGGGTAATGGTGTGTCCGGACATCGTAATCGAACCCTATGAGATATGGTGTGATCTATGATGTCTCTTACCGATCTAAAGTTTTCATTTTGAGGATACGCATTAGAGACAGCTGCATTCACTTTAGATAGGACACCATATAAGTCTGTTGAGATGACGCCGTATGAACATTGGTTTGGCAAGAAACCAAAGTTGTCATTCCTTAATGTTTTGGGGCTGCGATGCTTAAGGCTTCAGCCGGAGAAGCTCGAACCCAAAGCGGACAAACACATATTCATAGGATACCCAAAGGTGACAGTTGGGTATACCTTCTATCTTAGATCCAAGGGCAAATTGTTTGTCGCTAAGAACGGGTCCTTTCTCGAGAAGGAGTTCTCTCGAAAGAATTGAGTGGGAGGAAGATAGAACTTGATGAGGTTGTCGATCCTTTACTTCAACCAGAGAGTGATGCAACACAGAAAGATGTTTTCTGTGGCGCCTACTTCTGTTGAAGAGGAAGTAAATGATAGTGATCATGAAGCTTCGGATCAAGTTGCTATCGAACCTCATAGGTCGACAAGGATATGTACTACTCCTGAGTGGTACGGTAATCCTGTCTTAGATATCATGTTGTTAGACAACAATGAACCTACGAGCTATGGAGAAGCGATGGTGGGCCCGTATTCCGACAAATGGTTAGAAGCCATGAAATCCATGATAGGATCCATATATCAGAACAAAGTATGGACTTTGGTGGACTTGCCCGATGATCGGCAAGCCATTGAGATAAATGGATCTTTAAGAAGAAGACGGACGTGGGCGGTAATGTTACCGTCTATGAAGCTCGACTTGTGGGAAAGAGTCTTTTCACAAGTTCAAGGAGTTGACTACGATGAGAATTTCTCACCCGTAGCGATGCTTAAGTCCGTCGGAATCATGTTAGCATTAGCTGTATTTTTCGATTATGAAATCTTACAGATGGATGTCAAAACAAGTTTTCTTACCAGTTTTCGTAAGAAAGGTTGTATGTGATACAATAAAAGGTTTTGTCGATCCTAAGGATGCTAAAAGGTATGCTGGCTCCAGCAATCCTTCTATGGACTAGAGCAAGCATCTCGGAATCGGAATATATGTTTTGATGGAGTGATCAAAGCTTTTAGGTTTATACAATGTTTGCTAGAAACTTGTATTTACAAGAAAGTGAGTGGGAGCACTACAACATTTCTGATAAGTATATGTTGATGACATATTGTTGATTCGAAATGATGTAGAATTTCTGAAAAGCATAAACGGTTGTTTGAAGAGTGATTTTCAAAGGAAGACCTAGATAAAGCTGCTTACATATTGGGCATCAAGATCTATAGAAATAGATCAAGACGTCTGATGATACTTTCAAAGAACGCACACCTTGACATGTTTTTGAAGGAGTTCAAAATAGATCAGTCAAAGAAGGGGTTCTTACCTGAGTTGTAAGGTGTGAAGTTGAGTAAGACTCAAAGATTGACCACGGCAGAAGAAAGAGGAAGGATGAAGGTCGTCCCCTATGCTTTTGTCATAGGCTCTATACGGTATGCCATGCTGAAGTACCGCACCTGATGTGTGCCTTGCCACATGTCTGGCAAGAGGGTACAAAGGTGATCTAGGACTGGATCACTAGATAGCGGTCGAAATTATCCTTAGAGGAATAAGGAAACGTTTCTCGGTTATGGAGATGATAAAGAGATCGACGTAAAGAGTTGCGTTGATGCAAGCTTAACACCTATCCGGATAGCTCTGAGTAGAGATACCGGATACGTATAATGGAGAAACAATTTGGAATAGCTCCAAGTGGAACGTGGTAGCCATCTACGATATGACATAAAGTTTTGCGAAATACATAGGGATCTGAATATGGAAAGACCCGTTGACTACAACCTCTCTCACAAGCATAACATGATCAAACCCAGAACTCATTGAGTGTTAACCACATAGTGATGTGAACTAGATTATTGAGTCTAGTAAACTCTTTGGATGTTGGTCACATGGCGATGTGACCTGTGAGTGTTAATCACATGGCGATGTGAACTAGATTATTGACTCTAGTGCAAGTGGGAGACTGTTGGAAATATGCCCTAGAGGCAATAATAAATTATTATTATATATTTCATTGTTCATGATAATCGTTTATTATCCATGCTAGAATTGCATTGATAGGAAACTCAGATACATGTGTGGATACATAGACAACACCATGTCCCTAGTAAGCCTCTAGTTGACTAGCTTGTTGATCAATAGATGGTTATGGTTTCCTGACCATGGACATTGGATGTCGTTGATAACGGGATCACATCATTAGGAGAATGATGTGATGGACAAGACCCAATCCTAAGCCTATCACAAGATCGTGTAGTTCGTATGCTAAAGCTTTTCTAGTGTCAAGTATCATTTCCTTACACCATGAGATTGTGCAACTCCCGGATACCGTAGGAGTGCTTTGGGTGTGCCAAACGTCACAACATAACTGGGTGGCTATAAAGGTACACTATAGGTATCTCCGAAAGTGTCTGTTGGGTTGGCACGAATCGAGACTGGGATTTGTCACTCCGTGTAAACGGAGAGGTATCTCTGGGCCCACTCGGTAGGACATCATCATAATGTGCACAATGTGATCAAGGAGTTGATCACGGGATGATGTGTTACGGAACGAGTAAAGAGACTTGCCGGAAACGAGATTGAACAAGGTATCGGGATACCGACGATCGAATCTCGGGCAAGTATCGTACCGCTAGACAAAGGGAATTGTATACGAGATTGATTAAATCCTTGACATCGTGGTTCATCAGATGAGATCATCGTGGAGCATGTGGGAGCCAACATGGGTATCCAGATCTCGTTGTTGGTTATTAATCGGAGAGTTGTCTCGGCCATGTCTGCATGACTCCCGAACCCGTAGGGTCTACACACTTAAGGTTCGATGACGCTAGGGTTATAGGGAAAGTATGTACGCGGTTACCGAATGAGATCCCGGACAGCACGAGGAGTTCCGGAATGGTCCGGAGGTAAAGATTAATATATAGGAAGTATGGTTTTGGCCACCGGAAGTGTTCCGGGCATCACCGGTAGTGTACTGGGACCACCGGAGGGGTCCGGGGGTCCATCAGGTGGGGCCACCAGCCCCGGAGGCCTACATGGGCCAATAGTGGGAAGGGACCAGCCCCTAGGTGGGCTGGGGCGCCTCCCACCAAGGCCCAAGGCGCCTCCAAGAGGGGAAGGGGGCAAACCCTAGGGCAGATGGGCCCTAAGGCCCACCTCAGGTGCGCCTCCCCCTCTTCCCCTTGTGGCCGCCACCCTATATGGGATCTAGGGCTGCCGCCACCCTAGGAAGGAAACCCTAGGTGGGGGCGCAGCCCTCCCTCTCCCCCTATATATAGTGGAGGCAAAGGGGCAGCCCAACACATGAAGTTCCTCCCCTGTTGGCGCAGCCCTACCCCTCTCCCTCCTCGTCTCTCGTAGTGCTTGGCGAAGCCCTGCTGGAGTCCCGCGCTCCTCCACCACCACCATGCCGTCGTGCTGCTGCTGGATGGAGTCTTCCCCAACCTCTCCTTCTCCCCTTGCTAGATCAAGGCGTAGGAGACGTCACCGGGCTGTACGTGTGTTAAACGCGGAGGTGCCATCCGTTCGGCACTAGGATCATCGGTGATTTGGATCACGACGAGTACGACTCCATCAACCCTGTTCACTTGAACGCTTCCGCTTAGCGATCTACAAGGGTATGTAGATGCACTCTCCTTCCTCTCGTTGCTAGATTACTCCATAGATTGATCTTGGTGATGGGTAGAAAATTTTAAATTTCTGCTACGATCCCCAACACGACCTGCCTCTAAGACATGATTAGTGACCATTCCCTTAATTTCCTGGGCCTACAAGAAACTATGAAGAAAAACTTCTCCCCTAAGTGCTTGAGGAGAATTCACCCTTTGGATCCTTCCATTGGAACTGGATTCCTTCTGTTGGGAAATCTGGCGGCATCCTATGTGGTGTGAGGTGTGACAAGCTAGATATCATCTCCTGTGTTAAGGGGAAACATATGCTACAATTAGTGTTGCTGGACAGACCGAAGAAGTTGAAGTGGGGTTTGATAGTAGTTTATGGTCCAGCTCATGAAGAATTGAAAGGGGATTTTTTTGGTCGAACTAGCTGCCACTTGTATTGGGATGCAAGTGCCCTACATTGTTGGGGGCGATTTTAATATCCTGAGACATTCTGGTGAAAAGAACAAGAAACTTAACAATCATAAATCTTCGGATCTGTTTAATTCCATCATCAATACCTTAGCTCTTCGTGAGATCCACATTAATGGGGGTAAGTATACCTGGACGAACCAACAGGCCCACCCCACTTTGGAAAAACTGGATCGTATCCTCATGTCTGAAGATTGGGAAGACATGTTTCCGCTTGTCTCTGTTCGAAAACTAGTTCGTGAGATATCTGATCACAATCCTTTGCTTATATCCACGAGAGAGGAGGGGAGAGATGCTCCCAAACCAAGGGAGTTTCGTTTTGATCTTTCCTGGATTAAAGACGATAGTTTCCTGCCGCTAGTCAGTCAGATCTGGACAAGAAAAGTTAAATATTCTGATCCCATAGACATCCTGAATATCAAACTGAAAAGATTTAAAACATTTTTCAATGGGTGGGTGAGGGAGTCCTGGATTAGGGGGTGTTCGGGTAGCCGGACTATACCTTCAACCGGACTCCAGGACTATGAAGATACAAGATTGAAGTCTTCGTCCCGTGTCCGGATGGGACTTTCCTTGGCGTGGAAGGCAAGCTTGGCGATGCGGATATTCAAGATCTCCTACCATTGTAACCGACTTTGTGTAACCCTAACCCTCTCCGGTGTCTATATAAACCGGAGGGTTTTAGTCCGTAGGACTACTTCATCATACAACAATCATACCATAGGCTAGCTTTTAGGGTTTAGCCTCCTTGATCTCGTGGTAGATCTACTCTTGTACTACCCATATCATCAATATTAATCAAGCAGGATGTAGGGTTTTACCTCCATCAAGAGGGCCCGAACCTGGGTAAAACATTGTGTCCCTCGTCTCCTGTTACCATCTGCCTAGACGCACAGTTCGGGACCCCCTATCCGAGATCCACCGGTTTTGACACCGACATTGGTGCTTTCATTGAGATTTCCTCTGTGTCGTCGCTTTTAGGCCCGATGGATCCTTCGATCATCAACAACGATGCAGTCCAGGGTGAGACTTTTCTCCCCGGACAGATCTTCGTCTTCGGCGGCTTCGCACTGCGGGCCAATTCGCTTGGCCACCTTGAGCAGATCGAAAGCTACGCCCCTGGCCATCAGGTCAGGTTTGGAAGCCTAAACTACACGGCTGACATCCGCGGGGACTTGATCTTTGACGGATTCGAGCCACAGCCAAGCGCGCCGCACTGTCTCGATGGGCATGATATAGCTCTGCCGCCGAACAGCGCCTTGGAGGCCGCACACGCATCAGTTCCGACCATTGATTCGGAGCCTACTGCGCCGATCGAGGATCAGCGGTTGGACGCTGCCTCAGGGGCTGCGATCTCAGAGGTGATTAAGCCGAACTCCCGCCTCGCACTCAGCATGGCCCGTGACTCTGAGGAGCCGGATTCCTTTCCGAACTCCGAGCCCCCCGCGCCCCTGCCGATCGAATCCGATTGGGCGCCGATAATGGAGTTCACCGCCACCGACCTCTTTCAGCACTCGCCCTTCGGTGATGTCCTGAATGCGCTAAAGTCTCTCTCTTTATCAGGAGAGCCGTGGCCGGACGATGGTCAGCAAGGATGGGATTCGGATGATGAAGAAATTCAAAACCCACCCACCACCCACTTTGAGGCCACTATCGACGACTTAACCGACATGCTTGACTTCGACTCCGAAGACATCGACAGTATGGACGACGATGCAGGAGACAACCAAGAACCAACACCTATAGGGCATTGGACAGCCATCTCATCTCACGATGTGTACATGGTGGATACCCCTAAAGGAAGCAACAACGAGGAAAACGGGGATGGAAAGATGGATCGATCTCTCGAAAAACAATCAAAGCGTCGGCGTAAACGCCGACCCAAGCCCCGCCTCCATAAAGACACAGCCATATAGCAGGATGAGCCGGTAGACGACGAGCATGCCTTAGAGCAACCGTCCCAACAGGACAACCCGGATAGAGAAACCGAACATCCCTCCCCCGGCGAAAATGGCATTCCGGACGACCCTACGCCGGACAAGCCCACGAAGCAGAAAAACATCCACAAACGGCTCGTTGCAACCGCACGCAGCCTGAAAAAGCAGAAGCGGAAGCTAAAAACTGCGGAAGATGCACTCAGGATCAGATGGAGTAAAGTAATCAATATCGCAGACAAATACGGTGACAGTCGCCGCACTAAAAGCTATCCGAAGAGAAAGCTACTGCCTGAATTCGACGAGGAGGCCCTAGAGCCCTCGCATTCCAAAAGTGAGAAAGCCACAAGGTCGGATAGACGACCCCATGGCCAGCATAAAGTGGCAAGCAGCGCCGCACTTAAGCCGGCATGCGACCCACTTAAGGATTCGCATCATGGCCCAGCCAGGTCCATTTACGGGCCAAGAAAGCAAGCTCTCGTAAGCAATGCAATAAAGCCATTATCAGAATCCGGCACACCCAAATACAGGGGTGCCGCACACCCCCTATGTTTCACCGATGAGGTCCTGGATTACGAATTTCCAGCGGGATTCAAACCTGTAAACATAGAGGCATATGATGGAACAACAGACCCTGGAGTCTGGATTGAGGATTATATCCTCCACATACATATGGCTAGAGGAGATGACCTCCACGCCATAAAATACTTACCCCTCAAGCTTAAAGGGCCAGCCCGGCATTGGCTCAAAAGCCTTCCTAAAAACACAATCGGAAGTTGGGAAGAGCTCGAGGACGCTTTCCGAGAAAATTTTCAAGGGACCTATGTCCGCCCTCCGGATGCAGACGATCTTAGTCACATAACTCAACAGCCCGGAGAGTCAGCTCGACAATTCTGGAATAGATTTCTTACTAAAAAGAATCAGATAGTCGACTGTCCGGACGCTGAAGCCTTAGCGGCTTTCAGGCATAATGTCCGAGACAAATGGCTCGCCAGACACCTCGGCCAAGAAAAGCCAAGAACAATGGCCACACTAATAAGCCTCATGACCCGCTTTTGCGAAGGAGAGGACAGCTAGTTGGCAAGATGCAGCACCAGTGACCCAAGTACATCCGAAACTAGGGATGGAAACGGAAAACCGCGACGCAATAAGGACCGTCGCCGGACTAAGGAAAAAAGTCCGAAGAGCACGGCAGTCAACGCCGGATTCAAAAGCTCACGACAGAATCAGAAAAAGCCGCCCCTCCAAGATAATAGGGACGACCTATCCAACCTAAACAAAATCTTGGATAGGATATGTCAAATACACAGCACTCCCGGAAAGCCTGCTAACCATACCCACAGAGATTGTTGGGTTTTCAAACAATCCGGCAGACTCAACGCCGAACACAAGGGGCTCGAAACGACAAGTGAAGACGAGGACGAACCCCAAAAGCAGAGCACCAGGAAACAAAAGAATTTCCCACAAGAAGTAAAAACAGTAAAGTTACTCCACATAACAAAACGTGCGGCGCCCATAAAGGTATGCGCCCCACGGCCTATCCCAAAGGAATCCCGCCACTGGTTGTCAAAACCAATCATCTTTGATCATCTGGATTATTTCTAGAAGTGTCAGGAACCCAGGCTGGACTGCCCTGGTACTCGATCCAATAATTGGCGGACTCCAATTTTCAAATGTCCTTATGGACGGTGGCAGCGGACTCAACCTGATATATCAGGACTCAATCCGCCACATGGGGATCGACCCAAAAAGAATTCGCCACAGCAAAACCTCCTTTCAAGGAGCAACGCCAGGTTCGGACACCCATTGCATGGGTTTTCTCCGGCTCGAGGTTATTTTCGGCTCTGCCGATAACTTCCGTCGCGAAAAGCTGACTTTCCACATCGTCCCATTCTCAAGTCGCTATCAAGCACTACTGGGACGCAAAGCTTTCGCCCGCTTTAACGCAATACCGCATTATGCATCTCTTACGCTTAAGATGCCCGGTCCACACGGCATCATCTCCTTAAAAGGGAAACAGTGAGAACACCTCCCCCAAGCGGAGGATTGTGCGGCCGCTTTAACAGCCCCACAGTACAATGGCTTCACCAGCCAGAACATCGGAACAGGTCATTAAGACCACGGACACGGATAGACGAGTCCGGCACAAAAGTATCGTTGATAAAGGCTTAGCGGCCATATACCCCTGCACTAGGGGCTTCACACGTACAAAATAAGAGACAATAAAGCTCAATTTTTCATATTTTACTTTACACTTTGTTTATTTCATATAACTTTTGTTCGACACGCCCCTTTTTCAACTTAGTTGCTCTCTTTTTACAGATGAACGTCGTGCTGCACCCGTCCAGGATACGGCACAACGGAGACACAGGCGCAGACGTGCAGTAGGGACCCGTTCCAAGGATTCTTTTCAGAACTCTTGCGCGTACCTGGACACTAGGGGCTTATACCTCAGAGCGTTACCTCGCCCGCTCTCATAAAGACCGAATATCTTAGGGAGTGTTCGGCGTCGCGAGTTTGGCCTTATATGCATCAGCTCCGAGTCATGATTTTGGTCAAATGTTGGGTTGCCCGGCTCCTGTGTTCGGCCGCCTTACGTTCCGCTCTATCGGCTAAGGCGGCACCAGGAGAACTACTGCGATTGTGCCCTGGTTCGGCCAGGCGAGCACCTCAGTAAAGAAAGCCGAAAACCGACTGTCATGATATGGCGTGAGACTGGTCAACCACTCGATGACTCTCCGGAATCTGTAGGATTCCTTCGCATTAACGAAGGGTCGTTTCCCGGCCAGGCACATACGCGCCCCGAATTCGGGAGAGCGCAGTCGCCACCAGAGGCTACCTAAATAGTCCCATTGTCAAGCTCCTATGGCTAAGTGAAAGTGTTAAAGCATTATAGTCCGGTTGCCTAGCTCGTTGCGCTATCACCTCCTTTGTAGGACCAAGACGTTGGATTAAGTGTGAAAATGCGCCTTCTGCGACTGCAATCTTTCAGATTTTGTATATATATCTTAAAACGGCCGCACAGGATGTGTTCCAAATACTTGAAGGCACAAGTATAAAAGGCTACTACAATTCATCAAAATATTGCTTTATAATTACATATGCTATCAGAACATAGCATCCTTCGAGCACTTCGTCTCTATTACACGAGCGCCTTCAAGGACTTCCTGAAAATAGTGCTCGGAGGGTACTCGGCTTTTGTCCGAATCTCGGGATGCAACAACGGTAGTCTCCATCTCTGCCCAGTATGTCTTGACACGGGCAAGAGCCATCCGTGCACCCTCTATGCATGCTGACCTCTTCATCGCATTGATACGTGGCACCGCTTCAAGGAATTGCTGCACCAAGCTGAAATAACTCTTCGGCTCCGATCTCCCCGGCCACAGATGACCCATGACATACTTCATGGCGAGTCTGGACAATCTATTCAGTTCGGCCCATTGAGCCAGACGATCGTCCACTGCCAGTGGACGCTCTGGATTCTGGAACTGCGACCAGAAAAGCCTTTCCACTTCGCGATCTTCTTGATCTCGAAAGTATTTGGTCGCATCAGCAGCACTCGCTGCCAAATCCAGAGAGGTGTCCTCCGCACTCCACATCCAGTCCAACGGAGCAAACTTCGGATTGCAAAACTTCCTCCGCAGCATAAAGGGTTTTCCAGTCGCAATCTGTCCGGCCTGACGCAGCTCCTACTTCGCAGCTCTCATCGCAGAGTGAGCGTCCTTGGCATCAGCAACGGCCTTCTCTAAGTCCTTCTGTCTCGCCCGGTCTTCTTTCTCAAGAAACTTGCAACGGTCAGCATCACTTCTTAACTTCACGGCCATCACGGCCATCTCCTTCTTGCTTCAGCAGTGAGCAGCCTGTTCGGCTCTCAGCTCTTCAAGGGCCCTCTCGGCAGCCACATCACTTTTCCTGGCTTGTTCCTTAGCTCGGGAAAGTTCCGCCCGAAGACTCTCCATGGCGGCCGCACCATCTACGTCAAGCACACACATTGTAAGATACTGGCATAAAGCTCCTCTTACCAGATGCCGCCCGAGGAATTGCATACCTTGAGCCTCATCAAGCCGCTCGTTGACGAGCGCGATGTCGGCATCTGCCACGTCAAGTTGCCGCTTTAGTTCAGCAAAATCATCAGTTCGGCTCGATTCTGGACACTTCGCCACCTGTATACAAAGGCGACATTTTAGACCTGGGATTATGATCCTCTGCGCGCCGTCAATTTTGACAACGCATAGAGTCTCAGGGGCTACTATCTACACAGGGCGCATCTTGTTTATGCGCAACTGACAAAGAAGTACATTATCAAACGTACCTCAAAACCCGTCAGCAAACTTCTGACGGCCTCATGCAATCTACTTTCCGCGGATGAAATCCTTCCAATCACCGTACCCATCAATGCACGGTGCTCCTCTGAGATAGAAGCTCGCCCCAGCAGAATCATCAGCTCCTCCGACCGCGCATCGGACGGTGCCGGACTCGTCCTATGACCTCCATCGAAGGCCGGACGCGGAGAACCTTGGGGGGACATATGGCTACCTTCCACCCCTGCCGGATTCGGAGAAACCCTCTGCGACGACACCTCAGGGTCGCCCGCTTCGCCAGGCGGTACGGCAGGGGGAGGCGTTCCACTCTCCATCATCTCCGGAAGAAGATCCCCCGAAGACGAGCTCTGCTGAGAAGGGCTGAGGTCCGAGCTACAAAGTAAAATTTCGGTTAATCTTCTCAGATAAAAAGCAAGGATTTCTCTCATCCCTCTAAAGGAAAATCTTTCTCTACTTACGGCTCGCTGGAGGGCTGATTCCTTTGAAGGCGTAGTTCGGCGGAGGATCTCCCCGGCGTCGGACCCTCTGACAAGGACTTTTTCCCCCGCTTTGAGGCCATGGTCTCCGGGTCGTCAGAGGCGGCCCTCTTCTTCCTCTTAGGAGAGGAACTGTCGGTTCTTCCCTTCAGAGCAGCCTCCTTCAAGGAGGCCATAGTTTCCTTGTCCTCCCCCTCACTTCCCTCCAAAGGCACGATCTTCAACATCCTGACTAGCACGGGATCCGTCCTGGTCTCAGGAAGGGGAGACGGACACCTGATCAGCTTTGCCTTTGCTATCCACTCCTGTTTAAAAGGATAGCTCTTCTTAGGGGTGAATTTATGACAATTTTACGGATAGCGAGTCCGGGCACAAGGTTACTTACTTGAGTATCCGGGCGATTGCAGCTTAAACCTGCGTCCTCGGTCAAATCCGTACACATTGCATGTGATCCGAAGAACATTTTATACATCTCCACGGGCGTTGCGCCCATAAAATGCTGGAGAGCTCGTGGTCCCTCCAGATTAAACTCCCACAGACGAAGGGAGCGACGTTTTCCGGGAAGTGTTCGGCGAATCAGCATGACCTGCGTCACCATGACCAGGTTGAGGTCTCTTTCTAAGAGATCCCTAATGCGGCCCTGCAACAAGGGCACATCTTTGGATAACCCCCAATCTAATCCTTTGTTGACCCATGACGCTAGCCGTGGTGAGGGACCCGAGCGAAAGGCAGGAGGCGCCACCCACTTGGCGCTCCTGGGAGCGGTGATATAGAACCACTCTCGTTGCCACAAGTCGAGCTCCTCTTGAAAGGAGCCCTCGGGCCATGGAGCATCAGCATTCTTACTTATGACAGCGCCTCCGCACTCTGCGTGCCATCCCTCGATCATCTTCGGCTCCACTCCGAAAGTTTTGAGCCATAATCCGAAGTGAGGAGTAACACGGAGGAACGCTTCGCACACAACGATGAATGAGGAAATGTGGAGGATGGATTCCGGAGCTAAGTCATGAAATTCCAGCCCATAATAGAACATCAGCCCCCTCACGAAGGGATCCATCGGGAAGCCTAACCCCCGAAGGAAGTGAGACATGAACACTACGCTCTCACCAGGCTGGGGACGGGGAATAGCCTACCTTTGAGCAGGCAACCTATGCAAAATTTCGGCGGTCAAGAACTTAGCCTCTCTCAACTTTAGCACGTCATCCTCCGTGATGGAGGAGGGCATCCATCGGCTTTGAAGGTCGGAACCGGACATTGTTGAAGGTCCGAAGCGCCTAGAATCTGGAGCCTAGGGTGTTGGAACTCGAGGCGACGGGCGAACTTGTTTTGAGATTGGAGAAAAGGAGTAAGGCCTTGGTCACTTTATAAGAGGTTGAATACCAGGAGCCCTCCCCGTAACCGTTTGGGACTCGCCTTTAATCGAGAAGACGTGCTAACGGGCACGATTGGGTTACCCACGTCCGTATTGATGAGAATCCCGTAAATGAAGGGGACACGATCTCTGCTTTGATAAGACGTGCCAAGGAAACCGCCTCGCAAAACACGCTGAGGTGGAAAAGTGAAAACGATTCGAATAAAGGCTTGGCCGTAGTGTGATGTCACGCTGCGGAATACGTCAGTAGATCAGATTTGTGTTAATATTATTCTCTCTGTGGCAATACGTGGAAACTTATTTTGCAGAGCCGGACACTACTCTTGGTGTTTACAAACTTTTATGAAGAATTTGGAGGAGGAACCCGCCTTGCAATGCCGAAGACAATCTACGCGCCGGACTCGTCGTCATTGAAGCCTCGTTTAGGGGCTACTGAGGGAGTCCTGGATTAGGGGGTGTTCGGGTAGCCGGACTATACCTTCAGCCGGACTCCAGGACTATGAAGATACAAGATTGAAGACTTCGTCCCGTGTCCGGATGGGACTTTCCTTGGCGTGGAAGGCAAGCTTGGCGATGCGGATATTCAAGATCTCCTACCATTGTAACCGACTTTGTGTGACCCTAACCCTCTCCGGTGTCTATATAAACCGGAGGGTTTTAGTCCATAGGACAACTTCATCATACAACAATCATACCATAGGCTAGCTTGTAGGGTTTAGCCTCCTTGATCTCGTGGTAGATCTACTCTTGTACTACCCATATCATCAATATTAATCAAGCAGGACGTAGGGTTTTACCTCCATCAAGAGGGCCCGAACCTGGGTAAAACATTGTGTCCCTCGTCTCCTGTTACCATCCGCCTAGACGCACAGTTCGGGACCCCCTACCCGAGACCCGCTAGTTTTGACACCGACAGTGGGGCTCCGATAGATATGGTCATAATAAGAAGAGGAAGGAGGACCTTAGAATGGAGTTATCCATGCTCGAAGAGCTCGAAGAAGATGGACCACTTTCCTCGTGAGCTCTACAGTAGGAAGATGGATGCCAACTTCGAGTTGCACGAGTTACTTGTCAATGAAGAGATATTTTGGCTGCAACAATCAAATGAGCGTTGGCTCCTTAAAGGGGATTTAAACACAGATTACTATCATAAGATTGCTAAAGGCCGCAAGCGTAAAAACACCATCCATTCTCTTAAGGTGGGGGATGATGTTACCATAGAGGGCACTGATAACCTGATTGCCCATGCCACTAATTTCTACAAAGATCTATTTGGCCCAGCTCCTAGTAATTTGTTCCATCTTAACCCTGAGACATGGACTGATGATGAGAAACTTTCTGCGAAGGATAATGTGGATCTTTGTCAAGAATTTACAGAACAAGAAGTTAAGACTTCTCTGTTTGACATGGCCCCAAACAGAGCCCCCGGACCAGATAATATTCCTATTAAATTTTATCAGGTATGTTGGGATATAGTTAAGGACGATATTATGGCCCTTTTCGACCATTTCCATCAAGGTAAGCTTGATGTAAAACGTCACAATTATGGGATTATTACCCTTCTACCTAAAGTGTCTAGTGCTGAGAGAATTCAGCAATTTAGGCCAATTTATTTGCTCCGTTGCCCCTATAAGCTCATAACTAAAGTGCTCGACCGTAGGGTTGCAGTATACGCTGATAAACTAATCAGCCTCACCCAGAATGCTTTTGTGAAAGGGAGGAACATCATGGATGGTGTGCTCTCACTCCATGAGATTCTCAACTATACACATGTCAAGAAAAAAGTGGGAATTGTCCTTAAGCTGGACTTCGAAAAAGCCTATGACAAAGTAAAGTGGGATTTCCTTCTTGAATGCCATAAAATGTGTGGCTTCAATGAAACCTGGTGTGGATGGATTAAATAAATCCTATACTAGGGGACAATTAGCATCAAGTTGAATAACTGTACGGGCCCATACTTCCAAAGTGCTAAAGGGGTCCGCCAAGGCGACCCCCACTCTCCTTTTCTGCTCAACTTGGCTGTGGAATGCCTCACGAATAATAAGTTGATCATGGGTCTGGCATCTGACCTCATTCCTGAGGGGGTGCCTGTTCTGCAGTACGCAGACGATACCATAATTTGCTTGGAGGATGATATCGATAAGGCAGTTAACTTGAAGTTGCTGCTATATTTGTTCGAAATGATGTCTGGGTTAAAAGTTAACTTTCAGAAAAGTGAAATTCTCACCGTGGGGGGGGATGAAAAAACTTTGAAAAAGTATGTGGAGTTGTTTAACTGTGAGATAGGCAGCTTTCCCATTAAATACTTGGGCATGCCTGTGAGCTATACAAACCTGAAAAACTCTGATTGGGAGTTCATTGTGAGCAAGTACCTAAGGAGATTCGAGGCCTGGAGAGGTAATGCGGCCTCGATGGGTGGGAGACATACCCTGTTAGATTCTGTGGTTACACAAATCTCTCTGCATCATATGTCGATGTGGCTTATGAATAAAACTTTTATTGAAAGATTGGATAAACACAGAAGGAAATTCTTCTGGCAAGGGTGTAATAAGAAAAAGAGATACCACCTTGTGAGGTGGAGTAGAATTTGTAGATCCAAGGATAAAGGAGGTTTGGGTATCAAGCACCTGCGGAAACAAAACATTAGCCTAATGGTCAAATGGTGGTGGAAACTTGAAACACAAAAAGGACTCTGGCAGGATATTGTCCGGGCCAGATACCTTCGCAACAAAACTGTTGCGGATGTTACTGCCAGATTCTCTTACTCACCTTGCTGGAAATCACCGCTCAATGTAAAAAAATGTATATATGTTGGGCAGAAAAATAGAAACAAAAATAGGGGAGATCACTAGGCTGTGGAAAGACTCGATTAATGGGTCTCCTGCTCTTCAGGAACAGTTCCCTCAGTTGTTTGATATCTGCAATTTTCCAGATTGTACTATGAAGAAGTTGGCTGGCAACAATGCCAGCTCTTTCTTTAGACGCAGGCTTACCCCTGATCTGCTTAAGCAGTGGGAAGCGTTGCGATCTACCATCAATAACATCCCTCTTGCTAAAAGTGGAGATGGTGACAAAGTCTCCTGGGGGCTTAACCAGAACGGCAAGTTTTCTACCAAATTTGTGAACAAACTATTGGAAAAACCCCTCGCTGGGTGTAACTATAAGTGGATATGGAAAGCAAAAATTCCTCTCAAGATCAAAATCTTTTTATGGCAGTTATCTCAAGACGCGGTACTCACAAGACAAGTGATGAGGGAAAGAAAGTGGCTAGGGAATCCTCGTTGCTCTTTCTGCAGGGAGGTAGAAACCTCTAACCACCTTTTTTCACTTGCCCCGTTGCTAGGGTGGTTTGGAGATCTATTGGGGTGGTGCTGGGCACTGATCTGTGCCGTAACAACTATTGGCAATATTTTGTCTGGTGCAGTAAATTTCTTCCTGGCAAAGAAACCTTCTATACTATGGGCTTAGCTGCTACTTGTTGGGCCATCTGGCTGGCGCGTAATCGAGCTACCTTTGAGAAAAAAACAGATTAAGACTCCTTTTGAGATTGGTTTCTCCCTCTGTTCGTTTCTTTTGTACTAGACAGGTTTGCAGAAAGGAGAGGCGGCTGGAGATCTTCGCGCAGGTGCAGAGATGATCAGGAACGGCACGCTGCAGCTGATGAAACTATGTGACCCTGTCAAGCAAACGATCCAGACATGAAGACCAAGATGCGGCCTCGGCGTGGTGGAAAACTGGAGCTGGAGGCGATCCTCTCCGTCCTATCTCGTCGTCTGATACTTTTGTCTAGTCTTGCCAGTTCGGGCGGTCCGATGTGTGGTTTGCGTCTGTTTGGTCGTTCTTTGGTTGGCTGTAATAGACTTGATGTTAGTGTTACTAGGTTTTCACCCCATGACATCCGTTTCGATGGCAGGCGGATGTGGTGGGTTTCCTGGTAATGCTTGAACTCGCTCTACCCTCTTTCCGTCCTCCTGTTATCTTGAACTGGTTTGTATTTCCGTTCTTAGTAATGGAAAGGGGTAAAGCCCGGTTCAAAAAAAATTCCGATATACACTCCCTCACATGCTGGTTCGAGTTCAGGGCTTCGGATATCTCTTTTTTTGTCACTAATGTCTACGGTCCTTCGGATCACGCGCGTAAACCTGAGTTCCTCGCCTCCCTCTCTAGTCTCAAGACCATGATCTCCGGCCCATGGACTATTATCGGCGATTTCAACTTGATTCTTTGTCGGTCCGAAAAATCCAATGCGAACTTTAATCACTCCGAGGCGGCAATGTTTTCCTCTATGATTCAATCGTTGCAACTGCAAGATCTTCCTCTCCTGGATCGCCTTTACACCTGGTCCAACCAGCAAGATAACCCCATTTTGATCGCACTCTGATCAATGTGGACTGGACCATGGCTTTCCCAGACTCCTCAGTCCTCTCTTGCACTCGGACAACTTCAGACCACGTGCCCCTCTGCCTCTCGGCGTCCACCTCGATCCCGAAGCCCAAAGTGTTTCGGCTAAACAGCAACCATCTTCACCTTCCTTTGTTCAAAAATTTGGTGTTGAAAAACTGGTCCAGCGTCTCCAATGATCGCCTAGACCCTGCTGGTACTCTCTGCCTCAAAACCAAGAGGACCCGGAACATGGCTAAGCAATGGGCCTTCAACGCTAAGTCTCCGAAGATAATTGCCCAAAACTGCTCCACCACCATTAAGAGGCTAGACAAACTGGAGGAATCTAGAAGATTTTCTCCTTTGGAGCTTCAGCCGTGGGTGGCAGTTAAGCTCTCCCTTCACCGCCACAACAAAATCTTGGCCATCTATTGGAGTCAACACGCTAAAATTAGAGATTTTACTCTTGGTGACTAGAATTCCGCCTACCTGCATGTCTGCGCCTCAGTCAGATTCCGTAAAAACCAAATCAAGTCTCTGATGTTTGAGGGCTCGAGCTTCACCGCCCACAATCATAAGGAGAGAATTCTACTTAGCTTCTTCAAAAAACCTCATTGGCATAACCGCTGCCTCGTCTATCAACTTTGACCTGCAGAGCCTAGTTTCTTCTTCTGCCCTCTCCCCTTTTGATGCGGCTAGCCTCATCCGTCCCTTCACGCTTTGCAAAATTAAAACTGCTCTCTGGGGAATGAACGACAATGCCAGCCCTGGCCCGGACGGCTTTGGCCCGGCCATTTTTAAAGCCAACTGGGATTTGGTCAAGAATGACCTGGTCAATTTGCTTCACAGTTTCCACAACGGCTCCGCAGATCTTAAAAGAATCAACAAAGCTTTCATTGTTCTAATCCCAAAAAAGATTGGCGCCAACGACCTGGGGAGCTACCACCTGGTTTCTTTGCAAAACTGCTCTATCAAAATTACGTTCAAATGCCTTTCTAACCGAACTCAGCCCTTTTTGTGGCTGTGTGCAACTTAGCCATGAAGAGGCTGGGTGTCGCTCATCCTCAGGGCCGAGCCGGCAAAATCCGAGGCCCTGTGCCAAACTCTAAAATGGGCCCTACCTCACTAAAAAACTACTATATAAATATAACTACAATATAAAAATCATAATGTCTCACATAGCAAAGTAACATATCAAGAATCATACCAATTCTTGGTTGTATAGTCTTCACTTAAACAACATCATTCTTAGTGTTCTTTGAAATGATTTTTTGATCAAGCCATTGATTATTGGTGGACACTTGTGATTTTTTTATGACAAACTTATCCATATCTCCTTTCTTAGACAGAGTTAAATCCTCTATATTTTTTGTTTCTTCAAACACTCTTGGTAACCAGATTCATGTTTTCTAAATGAAGACATGATTTGAATCTTGGAATACTAAAAGCCTAATAGGTGAAAAGAATAAAATTAGCTACTGCACAAGATTTACGAGAACTAAATATCAGGCGGAAATTGGAACTCAAAATCAAGGGGAAAAGGGCTCACGGGATCGATGGATGCAAGGACGCCTAAGAAATCGCAGATGGCTCGAACTTTTTGAACTTCCCCTGCCTTACCGCCCTGTCCAGCTGACTGCCGTTTCTCATCCTGCCATTGGCCCCTCCTTAAGCACGATGAATCGATTGATTGATTTGATCTGTATCATTGGGATCCTGGGATGCTGCACGCTGGCGGCCAGACGAAGAAACCTATCCAAGCCACGAAGGAAGGGCCGCCGTGATTCGCTCGCTCCTCTCGATCGGCGCTTGGATGGTGGGGGTGAGAAGCCGAGAAGACGCTGGTCGTGATTGAGGCCTGCTTCAGGCGCCAGCGCTGTGGCGGCCTAAAGGGCAGAGGCCCATATACAAAGGACAAAGCCTACTCATGGCAAATCTGAGGCCCCTAAAACTTGGGGGCCCTGTGCGCCCGCACAGGTTGCACCCCCTAGGCTCGGGCCTGCTCATCCTGATTTGTATCCGCTTGATGCTACATTTTGAGATAATAAAAGCGTTTTTTATCAAAAAATGCCAACATGCTACATCAATACATGTGACACATACGGTGGCGTTCTCATCTCGCATGTGGGGAGTGACGCGGCCGGACATTTGCGGCCAGCTTAACCCGTGATAATTCCCACCACCACCGATCAAGCTAGGGTACATTGCCTTGCATGCACAGATTCTCCAGGCCTCAACGCACACCGTAGACAAATTATCTTGGATCTCAGCTCCGGCAGCCAAAGTCGGCAGCATCGAGTATCCGGCCCGCTGGCACTATGATGATGACCATGTACGGAGGTAAAGATAGACATGCTTTGTTTTCTATCACAGGGTACGTTCAGAGTGCACACTAGTACTAATTCGTTCTATGGGTCCTCTACTACATGCACTTGTACTTCGTGACCACCGGTCCATCCATCCATCCATCCAATATATATGCGATATGCCAGGACTTGGCTTGCCGATGGCATTATTTTTGGCAGCAACGATGGAGTAACGTGCTATGTTCAGATTGCTAGCAACGAGGAACGCGTGGCCTTGGCGATACGTGCATGCATGTAGATTCGGCATGCCGGTGACAGGTCAGGCCAGGTCCACACACGCGTCCGGTTGGTTATATCCACCTGGCAGCATCGAATCAACACCATATCGATCGAGAAAAAAGAGGGAGGACCAAGGCATCAAGTTAATAATTGGGTCTGCCTAGAGCACGTGTAGATGTTACCTAATTATTGCACATCTAAATGACCCAATCAAAATTAAATTATAAGAAAGAAAGAAAAAAGGAAAATATGTGCACGAACCTGCGCATAAAATCAATGACATATGACTTCAATGTGCAATACTTAGTGCACATTTTTAACAACCGTTAATAATTTACTTTTCTGTAGTTAATTATTTGCTCAATAGCACACTTTTCATTGCATTTTAGGCTAAGATAGAGACATGTAATTTAGGTGGGTGAGATTCATAAAATAAAAACAGGCTGCCGAAAGGTACCATAATTGCAAAATTGTGAGGTATAACTTTGGAAATATCTCAATGTTAAAACAAGAAGTAAAAATAATGAAAGTATCACGATCAAGAGCATGCTACGGCGTCTTAGGATGGGTTGTGGTTCTTCCTGGTGGTCGTCGTTGTAGTATTTTGCTAGTAGGCTGCTGGTCTGCATGCTGTTAAACTGTTATGTTTGCTGCTGTTGCAGTCCTTCAAACTCACATGTCCTGTTGCCGGCCCTTGGGGCTGTGGTTAGATGTTGTGAACTCGTTTGTTGCCTGTCGGCTTTGTTTATAAAGTTGGGCCTAGGCCTTTTATATAAAATGGTAATAATGAAATGATCTTAAACAATAATGTCCATGGAAGGTTATAGCAGTTGAGTACAATACTATGGATCAAGCCTATTAACACCGCTCATCGCACATGGAAGGGCCAGAAACATGTGGGATACATATGTCTTAAATGGAGGCTTAGATAGGTTATCGTGTGCCACAAAATGGTGGGCCAAACATAATTCCCTAGATGCAAGCTCAAAATAATATATTGAAAAACCATTCCCTTCAGAAATTCCAATCTACCTATGGTCGCTAAATAGTCATCGAATGCATGCTTTAATATATGGCTAGTTTGTGGATCTCCTCGATAGAAAGTATCTCAAGTAGTCAAAGTGGCAATGTTACCATTTTTTGCATTTTAGAATATCAGGAAATTGAGTACAATTGACCTTGGCAACCATTGTACTCCCTCTGTCCCATAATATATATATAAGACGTTTTTACACTAAAAGCTAGCTTAAAAAACGTCTATATTATAGGACAGAGGGAGTATTTTCTCCTTGAATTATTCCCCTGATTTGGAAATAGTAGATTGCCCTGTTTTGTTAACAATTCTATCAGTGGAATAATCCATATGCCTGCTATATCTTGATTTGTCATTAATTGTTGAATAGTGTTGGTCTTCTTCAACGAGGTGGATAATCAAACTATTGCAAAATAGGACAACAGACCAATCTTATGAATGCAAGTCCCCATTTTTAGGCCAGATTCGTCAATTTTATAGCTTATGTGAAGAGCACATGCCTAAATGTCAAATATTTCAATTAAGAACGTCAAACACGACGATAATATCTTGTAACCTGTGTTTTGCAAAATTAAATTAAATGTCGGTACCATTGCTCATCATAGGTGTTTCGGAGGGATGGTTAATGGAGAACAAGTTTGTTATTGTCTAGTGCATGAGCCTATACTAGCTATTTGCGTATGTGGCTAACCAAACCCTGGGTTGTCTTCATCTGTGACTAACCCCAGCACTGCAGTTTACACTTTCAGAGTAGTTAACGGCCAGTGCCTAGGGCGCACTCATGTGTATGTGTTAGAGAGTACATGTCTATTGATCTGTTGTAATAGTATTCAAGCTCGACTGAACAATGGGGCTATTTGGAAGATGCGTGGTGAGTACATGCATCCGGCTACCATAGAAAGAAAACTATATCATCTTGTTGAGTGAGAGACACAAAGTGACTACTCATGTAGGACCCCATCTTGGCAGGTCCACAAGATTTCTCTTGGTCAACTCTACTCTAGGAGTATGTCCTGGGGTGAAGCTGGAATATACAACTAGTTTATGCTTTTTATTCTGACGAGCTTATTAACCAAAACCATAACTTCATAGTGCCTTACGTCGACAATTACCTCAACTGGAATGTCTTATATTAGAAAACTATATATCCGCGCTAAACTTTGACGGAAAACCCAAAAGTGGGCACTTCTAGTCATTTAGTTGCAATTGTGAGCTCATGACGTTAAATAGACACATACGCGTTTAGGGAAATGTGACATAACATACACACTCATCAGAGGATATGGACACCGGGCACACCATAATTAAGCATCCTCGGATGTGTTGTTGCTGAGTGAGCATAATGAAAACATAATTTGATCAGGAGGAACTATAAGATGTTCACAAATACTAGATAGACAACTACTCTCTCTTTGCTAAATTACAATGCATACAAGTTTTTCTAGATTCAAACATTTGTAAACATTGACAACGCTTGTAGAAAAACTTATCAACATTTAGAACGCCATTAGATTCATCATGAAATATATTTTCATCTTGTACATATTCGTCATTGTCATCATGTTTTTCCTCTGAAAATAACTTGATCATAGTCTACAAAATTTGACTTTAGAAAAAAAAACCATATATAAACACTTCAATTTGGTAAGTAAGGAGATACAGTAGTAAAAGGACATATCACACCGCTCCGTACAAAAAAAATAAACCTCATTTTAACCACTGCCCTTTGTCTTAATTTTTATTGGCATACAATACAATAATAATTCACCATAAGATCAATTATTTGGTGATCCACGTATAATTTCCATTAAGGCTACTCCATTTTCTAAGATATAGTAGGGTAACTCGATCGTAACTAACTAGTGTATTCATCGCAACTATATATATACTTGCAATGCAATATAGTGATGATGAATGGACACGTGCATGTCCGGCCAGCCTATGATGGAACGATCAGTCAGACGTTGGCGGTGGCGGCAGCGGTGGCCTTGGCGGTGACGGCGGCGGCAAGGCCGAGCTCGGCGAGGTGGAGATCGGTGTCTTCCGGGTGTTCCTCAACATTCCTGGGGCGATGCGGCAGCATCCACCGCCCGTCCTCGGTCCTGACCATGCCCTTGTTCAACTCCTGGCGCCACCCGTCGGGCACCATGTGCTCGTCCATGAGGAAGTCGGCGGCCTTGTTGACGAGCGCGGGATCCCTGCCCCCGAGCTTGAACTCCTTGCCGCGGCCCTGGTAGCCGTCGAGAAGGTGGAGGTGCGCCTCTAGGTTGTGGTAGCACGCGAGGTCGAAGACGTCCTTGAGGAACGGCGAGAGCTTGTGGTCGAGCGCCAGCTCCACGCCGATGTGGGAGTAGACGCTGGGCAGGCCGAGCGCGCCGGCCACGCGCAGCAGCGGCATGGGGAGGACGGCCTCGGTGAAGATGCCGGGCACCTTGGGCACCGAGTCGTGCACGTTGAGGATGCGCAGCGCCTTCACGCCCAGCTCCCCCTCGAACCGCTCCCTGAACATGGGGTTCCCAACGCGCGGGCCCGAGTAGGAGAAGACACAAACCGGCGCCTTGGCACCGCCGGTGGACACGTTGGCTCGTGTCTCGGCGATGTCGTAGGCACAGAGCACGGCCAGCGCGGCGCCGAGGCTGTGGCCTGTGACGGTGACGCTCACCTCCTCGCCCTGCCCGGTGTACCGCTCCACCAGCTTCCGCACCTCGGCGAGCACCTGCTCTCGCGCCGAGTATTTGCAGTACTTGCAATCCGGGTTCTTGCTGGTGTAAAGCTCCGCGAAACCCTCCTCCACCTTGACGCTGGGGTCAGGGCACGGCAGCCCGAACTGGCCGACAGGCTTGAGGAACGCGGTTATGTCGGAGATCCACTCGAGCTTTGTGACGGTGCCTCGCCAGGCGACGGCGATGTCCCGGCGGCCGATGCGGGCCGTCTCCTCGTCGGTGGACACGGCGATGAAGCCGATGAAGGTGCCCGTCTCGCTCCACATCCTGTCGTCGCTGGGGTTGTGCTTCCGGACGCCGAAGCTGGGGAAGCGGGCGTGGGAGGTGGCGTAGAGGTAGCGGGCGACCTGGTAACCGACGCCGGCGAGGCCGACGTCCTTGAAGAAGGACTCCTGGGGGTACTTGCAGGTGCCGGCGTAGCGGGAGTATCGGTCGTAGTCGAAGGAGTCGTAGCAGGCCTGCGAGAACTCGCCGTACCGGATGAGCTCCCCGCGGAGCGTCCTGTCGATGGGGTCCAGCAGGCCGTCCCAGTCGTTGCAGCCGTGCATCTCCCGCCACCGCGACGTCAGCTCGCCGTCGGAGCGGCCGGAATCCTCGGCCAGGGTGCCACGTTCCATGTCTCCGACGAAGGAGTCCGCCTTCTTCTCCTTGGTCGGTGGCGCTTCGTCGGCTGACACCGCCGACGTGACATGAGACAGGCGGCGCGGCCGACAGCCGTGCGCTCCGCGGGTGCCGGTGGGAGATCCTTGCGGGAGGAGCAGGCGGCCGGCTGGGGGCACGCTCCGGCTGGCGGCAGCGCTGCCTGGGAGGGCGCGGGCGTTGAGCGAGAGGTTAGAGGAGCATGACATGGTGGACATTGCTGGTTAACTGCTAGCTGATCGATGGGCGTATGTCGGTGTGTGAGGTTGAGTACGTACTAGAGCTGGAGCAGCTACTCACTCACTGTTTGAGTAGCTGATGGATGGATGGTCGATGAGGTTTGAGAGGTTGGGTCGCGGCCTCGCGAGTATGTATACACGCCCGCGCAGCGTGGAACACGTTCGACAGCTCTGATATTCCAACGTCGCTACGGTTCACACGCACATGGATGGACCGCCGTGCCTAGCTGGTGACTATGGATGTAAATGGCATATAAGTGGCGTCCGCATGTCTAGTTTAGTTAGTTTTTTTTTAGAAAAGAAGGATGACCCCCGGCCTTTGCATCTGGGAGATGCATACGACCACTTTATTGATTATTCTCAGGACCTTACAAAATATTACAACAATGAGTCTGAATTCACCGTCTTGGCAACACATGCCGCTACTTCTATCCAAAATGATGAAGGGGTGCTAGCTGGGCCACTACCCAAACCACTCACCTAAGCCTAACATCAAAAGCCGGAAACCGAAACATATTCGAAAGCCCCAGCCGAGCCACATACCGGGTCTGGGGCACAATCCGGTCAGACGCACTCGTGTGTCGTCACCGCCATCTTCCACAGGTCCGTCTTCAGATCATATTGAGGCTTCTACCTTGACTGGCCACTCTGCCATCGACGTCACCATGATGCCAGACAGCAACCTCCTCCTGCGCGAGTCCATCTCCGCGCATCGGGCGGCGAGCCTCCACAGCGCCATGCCGCCGATCTTCGCCGCCATCAATGAGTGAGATGAAGTACCGCTCCACCACGGCATGTACAAGGTGAGGAAGGGCGAGGTCCCCAACGGAGACACGGCCGGAAGAGAAGCACCGCAGCCCCGAGACACTGCCCGAAGCTGCGACGCAGTAGTCAGGCGGGCCGCCACCAGGAACCAGACAAGCTCGCCATGCACACCCAGCATCCCCATGCCCAAGTCGGCGCCTTCAAGAAGGTGACGACGCTGTGGCGCCGCCGCCGCTTAGCCACCGGGGCTAGGGTTTTCACCCGGGCGCAGGGGAAGGGGGGAGGCAGGGGAGGTTTAGCCTCGGCGCCGCCACCAAGGAGGGAATGGCGTCCGGGACGCCATCGACGCCGTGACCGCCACCGGCGGCCAAGGGTTTCCCCCGGCCAAGCGCCCTGCCTCCACCATCGAACCATCCACAACATCAGCAGGCGCGTGTACGCTGGAGATCCAGGCCGGCCGGAGGTCATGCATCACGAGCAGACCAGGATCGCCTCCGATCTGACGAGGGGAGCCCGGGGCCTCCCCGCGCCATGACCTGCGCCCACCGGGACCTCGCTGCCTGCGCAGTCGAGGGGATCCGGCCTACCTCACCGACGAGCACTCCCCGCCGCCGGAGGAGCGCCGTCCGCACCAACGAGGCCGCCGCCTCAGATCCGGACCCTCACCACCGAAAGGGAGCGGTCTCGCCCCACCGCCACCATCCCGGGAGCCGGCGCCGGCTTCGCCGGCCATTCCTCCGGTGGCGGCGAGGTGGGGAGGGAGGTGGGAAGGGTGTAAGGCGCCGGAACTGGGTTCCCCCGTCGCCACCAGGGACGGCGACGCGGGGGACGCTGGTTATGTGTGTCAGGGCAATGTCCCTCAGAGCCAAATAATCTCTACGAGGAAGGATCTTTCTAGAAGGACATACCCCAGACAATGCAGGGAAAGGTGTTGTAAGATCAAAAGCAAGGATCAAAGGGATTCGAGTGTGGATAAGAAAGGAATTGCAAGAGTGTAGGCTAAAAACCATATAAAATACATCTCCTTGTTTTGGTAGGATCTTTTAGACTAGATATGATTGATCTTCAACTGCAGGAAAACCTAAGCTTCTAGCTTCAGTGGTTTAACATGTTAGTTCTGTGCTGTGTTGTCAATCATCATCATTGTTGTTTCATACTCATACTCCATCGTCATTGTATTCGCGCTCATTGGCTAGTAATTACTAATTAATTAGTCAGAGATCGACATAATTAGGAGAATCAGAACTGTCCTTTTGTCCTGATGATTAATTCCAGCAGCTTGTGATGCTAGGTGCTTCTCATGTGCCGATTCAGTGCGTGGAATGAACAACCATGCATTCTCTTTTCTAAGGAATTGGAGATGATCCGGTTATGGTTGATAGATTAATATAGTGGTGATTTGATAATTTATATTCATCACGGGTAGATTCTATCTTTTCTGGGTTGTTTAGGTCCTGGGCCGTCACTTAGAAAGTGCTCTAGATACTTCTTTTTATAAGGGACAGACGCCTGACTCAGAGCTTTTTTGAATATTTCACGCAGGAGAGCATATCTATGTAAAGAAGAAAAGGCTGAGAGTTGTGGTTGTTACAGGCCGCGGAAAGGGAAGAAAATCTATGCTGTAGATGGTGGATGCTGGGAAGGGAGTTAGTTGTAGTTGTTACCGCCCCTTGTACTTTTTGCTGAATCACTTAGCACTTGACATGAACAAATCAATTCCCTATTCGTTTTGAAAGGCAAGTGCGTCAGTCTCACCACATCTTATTCCAATGAAACCGAATCATCACCCTTTACAGTTTAAACATGAAGCCGAGCCAATATGAAGTCGCTCCTTTGTTCAGTGTTTTTTTTTAATCTTTCACTGCCATCTTACCTCTTATGCAATTGGTATTCCTCTTATGTATATCTTCCATTTTGATATACTTCTAGTCTATATTGTATTGAATTGAACATAGATTGCATTAGCTCCACTGAATAAGCGCCTAATCGAACATAAATTTTATCCCATCTTCTCAACAACTTTTCTCTTATATTGTTTGCTGCATATATTAACGTTGTTGTATAGACTGAGCATGATTTGTCTGTTCCAGTAGTTAGGGTGGGTTGTTCGATGTGGTACTTGATGTTATTCTTCATATCATCGGCTCCTTTAACATGTATTGTTTATACATGATGCAAATAAGAAAGGCTTTGCTATTATTGCTGATAACAGTCTAAAACCAGAAGACTATAAGGTACAGACCGAAATATATTTCTGGAATATAATAGTATTCAATAATATAAGAGTCCTGGAAAGAGCCTCTTACAGAAATGTAGGGAAAGGCTGCGTACTATAGACCCAAAGTAGTCGGACCCTTCCCCGGACCCTGCGCAAGCGGGAGCTACATACACTCTGGGCTGCCCTTTTTTTATAAGAGTATTCAATAGTATTTGTCCTTGGTAATTTTGATGCTGCTTTGCTTACACTTCAGGATTGGGTTGTTGCCGTGGATAATTGTGTCATCACTGGATTTGCAGGACTTTGTGGGCATCATCATGCTGCTTGTTATCAAGCGCTACATGCCACTGCTTCCTCTGCCATGCCACTGGAACCGGGCTGCTTGCTGTACAGGTGAGAGTCATTCGTTACCTCCTGTTCATCCAACCATGTTCATAGTAGGATTCATGTGCTTCATTTGAAAAGTAGGCTGCATCATATACTGTACGTATCTGGTTGATGTGTTATATGCCATCAATTATGTATGCATATTTTTCTCTTCAAAAAAAGTGAGCACTGAACAACCTGTTGGAGCTGCTACCTTTTTGTCAAACATTTGTTGATTATTTGTAGATTTATGTGTGCCTTTGTTGGTCAATTGGACAATGGTTTGCTTGCTTGCATTGTTAAAATAAGTGTTCTTGTTCAAGACTTACATGCGATGTGTGCCGGTCATCGAGCCGTGGCTACCTATGACTCGGTAATTGATGCTATTCTTCATATCATGCGCAGCATGGAACACGTTCGCGACAGCTCTGATATTCCAAAGTCGCTAGGGTTCACACGCACATGGATGGACCGCCGTGCCTAGCTGGTGAGTATGGATGTAAATGGCAGATAGGTGGGGTCCGCAAGCCCAGTTTAGTTAGTTTTAGATAGCTCCATAGTCCCCAAGACCTGACAAAATATTTTATGTGAGGAAGGATCTTTTAGAAGGTCATACCCCAGACCATGCACGGAAAGGTGTTGTAAGATCAAAAGCAAGGATCAAAGGGATGCGAGTGTAGATAAGAAAGGAATTGTAAGAGTCTAGGCAAACCATACAAGAATATAAGATACATCTCCTTGGCTTGGTAGGATCTTATACACTAGATATGATTGATCTTCAACTGGAAAGGACTCGGAGACCACGAGAAGTGTGAGAAACTATTGAACCAAAAACACCGCGGAAGCCCTGGCCGATCTAGGGTTTGGTCATTTTTGTCAGCAAACACACCTTGTAACAATCTTCAAATTATAAGATCACTGCAATGCATGATCAAGGGTTGTTATTACCCGCATCGGGGACTGGCCTAGATAAATTATGTGTCTTCTTCTTTCGATCTTATTGGAGATTTATTGTGTGAGGTCCTTGTATCGCCCCACTAATGCGTTTTCGACTACATATTTCCCGATATGCATGATCTACGCAAATCGTGCATTGACACATGGCGATTGGAAAATAATTTTCAATTATCTCGTGAAAGGGAGTGGGAAGAAGATGTGGACATGTGGCCTTATATTTGTGTACAAGTCGATTTTGAAGATATATCGCATATACGTGGCTGGAGGGATTACCTTTACCCCTGTTGGCACTGTTGTGACCATGTGATGATTTTTTTTAGCCAAACTAATAACACAAACCAATGTCTCGACGGGATGACGTGGAGCTGAGTAAAGGAACAAGTCAGTCTCCATTTCCTACATGTATATCCGATATGGTGTAGAAGCAGTTTGGTGTGGAGCAAGCCATGCATATTCTGCTAAAATGCTACAATTCATATGATTTGAGTAAACTCATTGAACACCACAAAGTTTGAATAATTTGGTATGGTAATCGAGTTGTATGCACAGTAAGCTTCCATTACTTCATGGCATTTGGCATGTTTTTTGTTTTAAACAAAGTAAGAAAATATGTTAAACACATGTCACGTGTCAAAATTTAAACATAAAATGTGACAAGATTTTACATAACAATTAGAATGTACACCGTGAACCAACCTGTGGTTGGGTGGTTAGGTGGACAGTGGTATCCGTAGCCCACCAGAGTTCAAGTCCTGGTGCTCGCATTTATCCTGGATTTATTTCAGGAGCTACAGCGATACAAGTTCAGTGGGAGAAGACGTCCCCGTTGACTACGAGGCACATATGGTGACTTCGTAAAATCTCAAAATCATATGCCGGCTCAGTCTTTCGGGGGTGCTCATAGGGTAGAGTGTGCATGTGTGCTTTCATAGAGGTGAGTGTATGCGCGTATATATGATCGCTTGCGTTTGTACTGTGTTAAAAATTTTAAAATGTACACTTTTTTTCCTTTTATGAGACAGGCAAAAAAAATGATGAACATACTATTTTTGTTATGAGGCTCGGATTCAAAGAAAGAATTGTTTTAAGGCGCATGTGGATCTTGTGTTGTATTCGATTGATGGTGATTGGGTATTACCGTCCGAGAAAATATGAATCCAAGCATGGTCCATGGCGCTTCTTTGGAAGCTGCCAAAACTGGGAATTGGCCGGACGCACACGTGAATCGTGCTGATGGACCCTGCCAAGAGCAAGAATAGTACGTGTGTGGTGCGGACGTTTGAATTAGCGATCGCTAGGCTCTGGGCCCGCCAACATATCGGAAGCATTTCTTCATCTTGGGCGCATCTTCTTCTTATCGGCCGGGGAGACCGCCGGTGCCTCTCGCCTCCGGCGATCCTTGGCCTTGGCCTAGCTCAGAGTTTAGCAACATAGAACTCCCGCGTGCATGTGACTAGAGACGTGCTTCCTCTTTCTAAACCTGGCATGCACGGCTAAAGCATTGGTACTGCACGCATGTTTTTCTTTTGTGTGGAGAATGTACGTATGTGTTTATGCTGCCGTGCATGCATGCACTCGTATATTACGATGGTCCTTATTGTTAAGACAACCAGAAGGTTACCCCGTGCATTGCTGCGGTAATGCTAAAAGAAATTGGCGAACACTTTGCACTTTGTTGCATGATTGCTGAAAATAACTTGCTACCCAAATAACCATGCTTTTCTTATAGTCGTGAATGAAAATACACTACTAGAATCGACGTTTACGCCGAGTTCCAAAGAAACTCGGCAGAGCACTTATTAAACTTGGCGACATCTTCACCGAGTGCCAAACTCGGCGCATCGCACTTACCTGGATGGGCCCGTCAATCATTAATACTACCAAGTGCATTCTATCAAGAACTCAGTGCATATGTCAACAATGTTTGCCGAGTTTCGGTGACAAAAAACTCGGCGAACCTCACCGTCAGAATGACCGCGCGGTTAATGGAAGAGCCACGTGGCACGAATGTTCACCGAGTTTTTGGGACAAAAATCGGCGAATCCCCGCCAGTAGAAATAAACCATGTGGCAGTACACATTGCCCAGTACAAAATATCTACCGGGTTAGAAGGGTGTGGCCTAGGAAAACAAGTATAGCTATTTCTTAGAAGGGTGTGACTAGATCTTAGTCCACTGAAATTTAACCAAGTCACAGTCAAGTGACATAGTATATAAGAAGGAAAAAAAAGGAAAAAACTGAAAAGAAGAAGTGTGTAAGAATCTCAATGCAAGATCAAAGGAATATAGCATCGACTGGGACACAAGAAGTCTCAGTCGACTGAGACTTGGCGAAACTATTTTTAGAAATAGCAAACCAACACCGAAGCTTAAATTACAAAAAAAAAATACAAAAGATTACTACTTGAACAAAAGATGCATAAAACGAAAGCGGCATTTATCTATCTTGATATTGTAGATTGCATGCCTGATTTGCTGCTGGGAATTAGATGTGTTTTGTTTTTTCAACTGATGCTTGTATTAGGCTAGGTATGCTTTTGGGGTGAACAAGTACAGGACACATTGAATGTCCCATGCTATGAATGTGAGCAGTTTCACGGATCATGCATTGGGCAGTGGTTTTTGTACCGGGTGAAGGTTTTTTTTTTTTTACTGGAGCTGGTTTGGTGGCACCAGTAGGAATGGGGAAGAAGGAGGCACATCTGGAGCGCACGTTTTGAATCAAATGGCCACTGAACATTAGGTGACGTGGAGGCAACAAAATAGCAATTAATGATTGTTGGTGGGGTTTGTTTGTATAAGATATAAAAATAGATATGGATTGCTATGTATACATTGCTAACAAGCTAAATCTTTAGTATTTATGGGGCAAGGATTGGTTTGCTACAGATGGAATGGAGTTAATCTACAACTGAAAGACATATAATGCGAGTGAACATTATCGTCAGTTGTTCATACTAGCACCAACTTTACTTTTGCTTTAGTTTGTGTTTATGGCGATCCTCGTCATCGTAAGGATAAAACTAAGAATATCTGGAAGATGATTGAGGATTTTGTGTCTTGTTCTCCACGGAAGCCAGTGTACTGCATGGGAGACTTTACTGATATACTTGATCTCTTGGAGAAGAACAGTAATGTTATTCCAAACTATCATCATATGGCTAGATTTTTCAATCATGTTAAACGATGTGGTTTTATAGACATGGGTTATAATGGTCCTGTTTTCACTTGGTGTAATAAGCGTTTTACTTCTATGCCTACTTATGAGAGACTTGATTGTTGTTTTGCCAATGCAGAATGGTGTAATAAATTTCCTAATACTTTTGTTTACAACCTTCCTATTTTATGTACATTGATCATGCTCCTATTCTTACTATCTCAAAACCTAAGACTGTAAAAACCAATATAACTTTAAATTCAAAAATTGGGGGCTCTTTGAAGACGATTATCATAATATAGCCAATAATATCTGGATCACTACTAATGACAAACCATACCATGTTAGAACTGCTTTACTTGCAAGTACCCTAAAGAAATGGAGCAGAAACAAGAGATCTTTAAAGCAACAGTTGAACTCCATACACAAAGAGCTAGAAATGGTCATTTCCAGGATCACACTTTGGAAGCTAGCCCTATGGATCAATACGACAAGACCATGACTAAACTAATAGAATTCTACAGGCAAAGGGCTAAAAGGCATTGGGCCACCAAAGGAGACAGGAACACTAATTATTTTCATAACTCCGTTCTGAAGAGGAGAAGGAAAAATAGAATTAGTATGATTCTTGATCAGAATAATAAAATGGTTCAAAATCCTGAGGAGATTGCTTCATGTTCTATTAAATACTTTTCAAATATTTTTACTTTCTAGAAATCCTAATCTAAATATTCTTCCTTCTCTCCATAATAATTTAAATAATATGATATACTGTCCAACCATGCCATACAAAGATGAGATTTTGCAGGTTCACAAAAGAATGAAAAATAATGCTTCTCCAGGACCAGATTGGCTCAATGTGGCTTTCTATCTTGCTGCTTGCAAGTGGATAGGAGATGATGTCACAAAGTTGGTGCAAGAATTCTACACCACAGGTAAGCTTCATCCTCAGTTAAATAAAACAAACATCACTTTACTTCCTAAGAAAGACAATGCTCAGATAGCATAAGATATTAGGCCTATTAGTATTTGTAATGTAATTTATAAAATCATCACTAAAACTTTGGCTAATAGGCTCAAAGATCTTCCGGATTACATTCATGAATCTCAACAAGCTTTCATCCAAGGAAGAAGAATTGTTGATAATATTGTTGTTGCTCAAGAGATTATTCATTCTTTTAAACTTAGTTCTTGGAAACGTAAAGCTTTTATGCTAAAAATGGATCTTGTCAAATCTTTTGATAGAATAGAATGGGGTTTCATCAAGAGAGCTTGCTTCGTAAAGTGCAGCCTTTTGGCAACTTTAAAGGATCCTGAGGCTTCTGAGAAGGTTGTCCTCTGCGCCTAGGACATCGCCGACACAGGCTCCAATGTGTCCACCGGAGGAGCCAAGCCGCCCGTCTGCGTCTTCTCCTACTCAGGCTCACGCGTGGGGAACCCTCAAGGAGCGGTTCGAGGAGGAGCTTGGCTTGAATGCGTTGCCCATCCTCAAAGGTGCACGACTTGGTGCGCAAGGTGCCTGACATATTCACCGAGGCGGTCCTCCCAATGCCGTTATTGCGGATGGTCGGTGCGCTCGGCCTGCCCAGCGTCTACTCCCACATCGGCGTGGAGATAGTGCTCGAACACATGCTCTCGCCCATCGTCAAAAACGTATTTGACCTGGCATGCTACCACAACCTTGAAGCGCACCTCCACCTTCTCGACGGCTACCAGGGCCGTGGCCAGGAGTTCAAGATCGGGGGCACGGACCCGGTGTTGGTGAACAAGGCGGCGGATTTCCTGATGGGCGAGCACATGGTGCCTCCCGGGTGGCAGCAGGAGTTGAACAAGAGCATGGTCAGAACCGAGGACGGGCGGGGGAAACTGCCGCATCGCCCGAAGCATGTCGAAGGACACCTGGAAGACACCGATCACCACCTTGTCGAGCTCGGCCTCGCCATCACCGCCAATGCCACCGCTGCCGCCACCGTTAACACATGACCAATCGACGCACCGTATCGACTTGCACATGTCAATTCATCACTATTGCAAGTATATATGTAGTTGCAATGACTACACTAATTAGTTACGAGTTACGCTATCTAGAATGGAGTAGCCTTCATGGAATTTTGGATCGTCAAATAATCTTATGGTAAATTGTTGTATGCCAATAAAAATAAGGCAAAGAGCACTAGTTAAAGTCTTACTATCTCTTTACCAAATAGAAACGTATATAATTTATTCCCTGGAACCAAATTTTTCGACTTTGATCAAGTTTGTAGAAGAAAAACATGAGCACAATAGCGAATATGTACCAAATGAAAACATATTTCATGATGAATCTAATAGTATTGTAAATGTTGATAATTTTTTCTCTAAGCTTGGTCAATGTTTACAAATTTTTGAATCTAGAAAAACTTATATGTACCGTCGTTTAGCAAAATAGATTAATTGTCTATGCAGTATATGTGGCAATAGTATGTATGTTATGTCACATTTTCCTCAACGGGTAAGTACATAATGTCACGAGCTCACGATTGCAATTAAATGACTGGTAGAGTTGAGTTCCCCAAGAGAAATCTTGCGAACCTGCCAAGACAGGGCGCTACATAGGAAATCAGTCTGTTACCTGTACATCCGGGCGGGCACATCTGCCACTGTCCACATTCTTTAAGATTTGTGCGATTAGGGCCCACTGTGGTTCGGTGGTTGTATATGTGTGTATTGTGCACCTTACCTTTTAGGCTGGTCATAGTGGGGAGTAACTTAGACTAGTGTGACACTAGTCTAGGTTACTACCTTCATAGTGCAAAGTAACATAGTAGTGGTGTCATAGATTGTTCTATTTATTAGCTCATAGACTCAACATTTCTTGGGAAGCGCTATGTAATGGTAACATAATATGTTACTCCAAACACCTCTCTCCTCATTAACTAGGTGCCACATAAGCAAACTTGTTTTGGGATGCGTTATGTTACTAGCTAAGTTACTCTCACTATGACTAGCCTTATGTATTTTAGAGTCAAATCAATGCACGGGGTTTACCTATAGTCAGAAAAAGGACACATGCATAGACTTAATTTTATCTTGTTGTCAGTGTAGTACGCCAGTTACACATCTCTCCTCTCTCTCTCCCTCCCAAACAAATCCATGAACTTTATTTGATCTTAGACAATTTAAATAACTCATATCTTTTGAAAATATAAGTTTGTTTGTGAAATAATTTATATATTTGAACTCCTGGCGAAATGACCTTTAGAACTATAACAATCTTGGATACATTTCAAACACGTTTAATTTTTTATGTTTCACATTCCATATATGAAACAAACCTATTTCACTAGAAAATGTGAAACAAACCTAATTTTCACTAGAAATATGTGAAGCCAACATATTTCACTGGAAATCTATTTATTCAAAATATGAAACTGAAATGTCAATTTATGAAATAGATGTGGTTTTTATGAAACAAGCAAGTGGAAAGTGAAATGTGACTTCTGAAAAGGATAACAATATGAAATTGAAATATTAACTTGCGAAAGTGATTATTTGGAAATGTGTAACAATTTTTTTAAAGATTGAAATATGTTATTTCAAAAATGTGGAATCTAGATGTAATTTTTGTGAAACAAACCAGTGAAAAGTGAAATGTGGGTTCTGAAAATGGCAACTATATGAAACTGAAATGCCATCTTGTGAAACTGATTATTTGAAAATGTGTAACAATTTATTTCAAAAAAATGAAATATTTTATTTCAAAAATTTACAATTGAAATGGATGTTATTTATGTGAAATATATTCCATGAATTTTGAACCGCTTGAAAATGCATCCAAAATCAGTCTTGTTTTATAGGTCTTTGCAACAAGAGTTCAAATATGTAAAAAGTTTTGAAATCAAAGTTTGGTTTTAAGAGATATGAATGATTTGAAGTTAGCTAAGATGAAATAATGGATGACAACTCAAAATATAGCAGGCTTATGGATATTTCCACGGATAGAATTGTTATGAAAACAAGGTATTAACTTACTATTCCAAATCAGAGGAATGATTCCAGGTAAGAAAATACAAATGTTTGCCAAGAGAAAAAATCTCACCACCAATACTACACGTCTATTAGCCTAAAATGCAATGAACCCCTCAAAAAAGAAGCCTAAAATGCAATGAGCAGTGTGCTATTTAACAAATAATTAACTGCAGAAAATCAAATCATTAACTGAACTGGTATTGGTCATACCAGAACGAACCAAAGATTTGCGCAAGTTGGTGATGCTACATCCATCCAAAGACTTACGCAATGTATGCTGTCAAAAAGAAAAGACTTACACAATGTACTGTGTTTAAAAAAACTTGCCTGACCAAAAAAAAAAACTTGCTCGAGTTGGACACCGGAGCATGGAACACGCGCACACTACACTACGCGCCGTTTGGTGATGGGCCTGTCCGTTTTATTCTGGATCGATATGGTGCTGATTGGATTCTGCCAAATGGATATAACCGGGCGAACACTTGAGTCGTGCGTGCATGGTCCCGGCCGGACCTGTCACCGGCATGCAACAAATCGTACATCCCGTGCTTATGCTAATGAACATGCACGCATGCATGGGCACCTCGTTGCTAGCACATTAGAGCATCTACAACCAGACTTGATAAATCCGACCCTCCAAACATCTACGGAGGCACCTGAGCACGTCTGACTGACCGATTAAGCCTTAAATTACCCTTCTCACAACCGGACACCTTAATTAGCATACGTTAAATTCATACAAACTCATGTAACTACATAATGATGCATTTACATCGTCCGACTACCAGGGGCACGACAAGAAGTTCAAGCTCGGGGGCAAGGATCGGCGCTGGTGAACAGGGCAATGGACATTTTTGATGGACGAGCACATGGTGCCGGACGGGTGGCGGCAGGAGTTGAGCAAGGGCATGGCCAGGACGAAGGACGGGTGGTGGATGCTGCCGCATCGCCCAAGGAATGTTGAGGGACACCCAGAAGACACATATTTCCACCTCGCCGAGCTCGGCCTCGCCGCCGCCGTCACCGCTAATGCCACCGCTGCCGCCACCGCCAATGTGTGATCGATGCATGGGCCGGAATTGCACATGTCAATTCATCATCACTATATTACAAGTACATAATAGTTGCGATGACTACACTGATGGCAGCGGCATGTAAACTGCCGTGAGAAAGCACTTCAAGCGGCACACTATCTGCCGGGACAGTATTTCTCCCGGCAGATAGAACTGCCACGAGAACGGCTGCCGGGGATTACTTGTCCCGGCAGATAAAATATTCCCGGCAGTCCTACTGCCCTAGTGCATTTATTTGCCAGCAGTTTCATTTCTCCCGGCAGATTAGCCAAGACACGTGGAATATCAGTTACTGGCAGTCAAACTGCCGGCAGAAGAGTGTTGACCCGGCAGTTATTTTGCCAGTATGTAGATTTCACTACCTAATTGTTCTGGGCATCCCCTATGTAATATCCATTTAGTATGTTCAGTCAATCAGGACATATCACACGTACAATTTATATACTTCAATCAAAGTCGTATATGTCTCATCCACACACTTTAATCAAAATAATATCAGGCCTCATCCAGAACCTTAAAACGTCATTGGATAAACATATATAACCATAATATACATATAAGGAGGTTGTGCCACAAAAGGTACAGTGCAGATATGTTTTAAAATGTGCCACACAACCAACAAAAGTAAATAGTACGACAAATGGAGAAGTACATGTTTCTGGGTGTGCCACACAACCAAAATGAGCAGAACGGCTTAACAACCAGCAAAATGAGCGGAGTATGTGTGTCCAGGTTTCACAAAGTAAACAAGCATATATTACATAAACACTCCACCAACTATTGTAGGTCTTCCAAATCTTCAGGAGCTTGAAAATCTTTCAAACCTTCATTTGATTTGTGTACCTTTGGGAAACCTGCAACAGATAGGATACTCAATAGGGAGCTCTCGTTTGAGAATTTAAATTAACATTGAAGTTGACATGCTACAGTTAAACTCAAGGAACATTTACAAAGACCTGGAGAGTAGTCATTCTTTGCATCTCAAGGAATAATATGACACATGTACAAAAGAATACACCATAGCACAAAGTGGCAATTTTTTGACAAACCAAACTATGCGCCTATGCCTCGTCTAGTATACAGGAACACTAATATTGCTCACGTGCAGCCAAGTATTATCGAACAAAGCATGAAGGAATCAATATTTCAGTAGCAAATTACCAAAACAATCTGATATAGTCACATCATCACAGCAGTACAGGACAATAATACAATAGAATAATCACGTCAGAGATACTAATAACATCATCTATGGATGGTAAACTATTCACAGGTTTCAAAAATTGGATGCATCTAACATGCTGTACACACTGAAGATCTTGATTAGCTAAGCCAACCAAAGAACAACAGGAGGCTAGGAAAGCTACCCCTAAGAAAGCATCAACTATGTCAACTGCCAAGAAAAATAAGAAAGAAAAGGCTGATGATTCTGCAAGTATTGGGCTTGATAAAGGGAAGGCTGATGATTCTGCAAGTAATGGGCTCGATGCCATTCCAGAACAGGACATAAGCAACACGTATACCAAGTTAACATGCAATTGTTGGAAAGGGTAAATATAAACCTCACTCCAGAGGTAGAGGTAAACATGTATACCAAGTTATCGACTAAAGTGACCACTTATCAAGAATTGGCAGCATCTATCTATTATATTATTAAACCAAAATAAAGATTTTTCAACCTTAAGTTGTGAAACTTTAACGGAGACTGGTCAGTTTAGAAATAAGGTAGAAGTATATACTACTTGGCATGCATCTAAAAAACAGGCCATGTGCGATCAGGGACTAAATATGGTCCTGTTGCTAGAATACTCATTCCTATTTTGAAGGTACCAAACTCCTTGCAATCTGCATCATATAAAAGTGCAAGTCAACATCACCCACAATATAGCAGCCAAGAGAAACATGTATTACCTCCTCAGCCTGCTTGTGGTCGCATTCCTGCTTTTTCCATAGACTTGTCCACTTCCAACTGCATACATAGAAGCAAAGCTTTTTCAGCAATCAACCATCATAGTCATTGGTAAGTTTAATCATAAGAAAATAAGAACAAAAGCTCACATGCTTGTATGGCCACGTGATACATCGCCCTTGAACTTCCCCCATGGTGGTCATGTTCCCAACACCACGAGGTAGTATAGCATCCCTTTTTATTACATAGTTCACGGCAACCTCACAATATTCAGAGCCAAGCTCCAGACCACCTACCACCTTTCTACGATCAATTGATAGAATGGTTGCTTTTGCCACTGGGATACTATGATCTCGATAAACATTGTACAAGATCACATCCTTTCCTTTCTGAGTAAGCATGAAAAAGAACTCATATAAGCAAAAGTGTCTTTGTCTAAACAAGAAAGAGCAACAAAATATAAACAAAGTACCATCTGACCTGCTGGTTTTTTTGTGTGATTGCAACTTCCTTGCTTGTTGCCATCTTGTGGCGATGAAGTGCCACATCCTTACTTTGTTGTGTGAGCCCTGTTGCCTTCTTATTTTGCAAAATGGTTGATTCCTTCTCTTGCAGCACCTCATGTAGAGCGGTACTAGAAAGTACAAAGTTTTTCTGAGTGGGTGCTGTTAACTTCTTTTGCAAGAGTGCTTCTTGAGCCTTCTTATGCAAAATGGTTGCTTCTTTCTCTTGCCGCACCTCATGGCTGCGGGTGGCAGATTCTGCACTCTCTTCATGCTCATACTCCCCTTCATGTTCATACCCCCCTTCCTGTCCATATCCACCTCCATATCCTCCTTCATATCCATCTTCATGTCGATATCCACCTCCATGGCCACCTCCATATCCACCTTCATATCCACCTTCATGTCGATATCCATATCCATATCCAGAGTGAGACAAGTCATAGTCTGGATTGAACTGAATATTTTGTTGCACATTTGATTGTAACAGTCTCCTCATTTGTTGAAGTTCATCCTTCAGAGTTGTAACTACTGTTTGGAAATTATGCTCCATTTTATCTACACGCTCGACAAGAATTGCATTTGATTGTCGAGCTTCTTTTGCTTCTTCCTCGGCCATTTGTAGCTTCGTGGATTTCAGCTTTCTAGTACCCGGCATGCCCAAACCTGCAGCACTTGGTCCTAGACCTATACACCTCACATACCCATTCCTCTCCTTTCCCGCGACATGCGAGAAGAGGTCACCTTGCTTGATGCTTTTTTCTAAAAATTCTGGACGCTCATTTGACTTCTCTTCTATCTTTTCTACAAGACAGAACATATGATCCATGAACACGTCAGCAACATAGTGTCTACTAAAGACTATAACTCCAATGTTCTAGACAAAAAACTAACAAGTACAAAGCCTAAAGATTGTTGCAACTCAAATACTTACAAACATATTTGCTGCAGCCACACTTGAAGGGGCACCAGTCTTCTTGCACGTGTGTGTTTTCCCCAATTGCTTGTCCATCACCATTGTACTCCACACGGATTGGTGGGACTGTCCCCAATCTATCACACACATTGTGCATTCTAGTGCGTTTTTCCCCTTCTTCCCCTTCGTTTCTTGAACCAACTCATGGTCTAAACATGGAAAATAGTTAGTAGGCTATATATCATCCTTTAACTAACATGGAAAATAGCTATGTACCTTCATGCTCTTCAATGTTATCACTTGGCATGTCATCAACATCTCTAGTCATTTGGGACCTAAGAACTCGAGTTACTTCAACAGCAGGCTTTTCTACGGTGCTCTACACATAACGAAACAAGATATGTAAAACTGAAGTAATAGATGCAATAACCAAATAGAAACATGTTATATCACCTTCTTTCTTTTAGTTTGGCGCTGACTGGCTTTGCCTCCAGAAACTTCGTTAGCATCTGCAAATCTGAAAGACCCAAATCGTGCAAAATCCTCACTGTTTCTTGCTTTAAGATTCGCTAGCCTCTCTTCCTCTCGTGCTTCAGCATTGTCTTCGTCTCTTCCTTTTTCCATTTTTTCCTGAAAAGAAATTTTATAGCACATTAGAATTGACACATTGGATTTCAAGTATATAAGCATGTAACTGAAAAATTTAAGGAAAAGGCACACACTTTGGTTGCTGAACTGCAGGAACAAGTGTTCCATCTATATCCATCCTACTATGAGGTATATTTCTAACATCAACACTAAGATCTACATTGGCATCCAGATCAGCAATTGACAAAGTAGGTGCATCATGGTGGTCAAAATCTTCATCTCCCACTTCAAACATATCATACAGGTCTCGTGGATGAGGAAAGCTTCTAACAGAATACCAATCTTTATCAAGCTTATCTTGCACATAGTACACTTGGGTTGCTTGAGATGCCAAAATGAAAGGTTCATCAGACTTGAGTAAATGCTTGAAGTTCACACGTGTGACACCAAGATGATCGACTTGAACCCACTTGTCTTGTGCACTGTTGTCAACCCAATCACATTTGAAAAGCACAATACTTCCTTTGTTGTTATAATTTAACTCAAGGATTTCAGTTATCACACCATAATATATTTTATTGCCGACCATAAGATTTTCATTATCTTCGCTTGTGGAAGACAAAATCTGAGATACAAGAGCAACCCCGCTGCTTTGGGTAGGTCTACCCTGATCATACGAATTTGTGTGGAAATTGTACCCATCTATGGTATAGCTATTATACTTCCTTGCAGCTAAGAAGGGCCCGTTAGCTAAAGTTTGAATCTCTTCAGAAATATCTTCACCACTCGCAATTAGTTGTGCCACATGGAGCTTAAACCACTCATGGAATTTCTCATGGCGAATGCGACTAATCTCTAAGTTATTCCCGTGGCCAATCAAAGTTAAATAGGCATCATACTTGCTGCAGGAGTTAAGTATGCAAATTCAGCAATATGACAAATATCGTTCATAGGCTCAAATGATAGAAATTCTTAGAAATAAAATACCTCAAATATGAATCTATGTTATCATAATTAAACAAAACATATCGATGTGCTTGCAGCCATGACTTGTGATCTAAGGTCACTATATGTTTTCCAGCCAAAAATCGCCCCTTGTTGGTAAAAAATGGCATAGTAGATACATTGGTCTCAGGGGCGTCATTTCTGCATTTTCTGTTAAATCTAGTCTCACATCCATGTAAATAACGGGAGCAGAATGTAAGGCTCTCATCAAACACATAGCCCTCTGCAATTGACCCCTCGGGGTGGCTCTTGGTACGAACAAACCCCTTTAGCTTCATATTATACCTATATAGTATATAGGTAACATATATCAGATTATTTTGAAGAGCAAGAAACCATATGATACCAAGAAAATAGGTTTATAGGGATGACCTTTCTACTGGGTACATGCTGCTGTACTTTACTGGGCCCCCTAGCCTCACTTGGGTTGGAAGATGAACCATCAAGTGAACCATAAGATCAAAAAATGATGGCAGAAATATGGCCTCAAGAATGCTCAAGGTCTCAGCTATTTCTCCCTCTAGCTTCTCCATGTCACTTATGCTAATGACAGGAGAATATATTTGCTTGAAGAATCTGCTGACACGAACCAAGGCAACACCGACTTTCTTTGGCAATGTGTTCCGAACAGCTAGCGGAAGCAATTGCTGCAAAAGAATGTGATTGTCATGGCTCTTCAGCCCAACGATCTTTTTCTGCTTCACAAGGACATTCCGGCGTATATCAGATGCACAACCATCAGGGAACCTAGCTTCCTTACAAATTTTGCAAAACAGTTTCTTCTTTTCATTGTCCATTGCATAGGGTGCAGCAGGCAAATCAAATTGTTCACCTACTGGAACAGGTTGGAGAGCTTTTCTTATTCCAAGATGCTCTAGATCTCTACGAGAGCTATAATTATCTTTTGATTTTTGATCCATGCATAGAAGTGTGTTAATTATATTTTCACATACGTTCTTTTTAATGTGCATTTCAACAAGATTATGAGGCAGCAGCAAGTCTTTCCAGTATCTCAACCTAAACCATATGGATTTTCTTTTCCGAACCATTGGTGGTTCGCCAACCTTGCGCTTCTTGGTGGTTGTTTTCCCGGAAGGGTCCTTTCCAAAAACAGTCTTCATATTTTCAGTGAGGGCCAAAACTTCCTCTCCAGTAAGTGGTACAGGTGCTGTCCCTAATTCCACACCATCAAAGGATTCTTCATCAATCTGTATTCATGGTTAGGATCAAGAAACCTTCGATGACCCATATAGCAAAATTTCTTGCCTTCCTTCAACCGAAGAGAGCAAGTATGTGAGCCACACAATGGACAGCCAAATTCACCAGAGGTTACAATCCCGGATAGAGTGCATAAGCCTGGGAGATCTGATGTAGTTGACAATACAGCATCATGCAGATTGAAGGGTTTACCGGTGGAGGCGTCATAGGTTCTAACACCTTCCTCAAAAAGTGAGTTCAAATCATCAATAAGTGGTTCAAGAAAGACATCTATATCTCCCCCAGGTGACCTTGGACCAGGAATTAGCAAAGAGAGGATGAAATTATGCTGCTTCATGCACAACCAAGGAGGAAGATTCAACGGAATTACTACAACAGGCCAGATACTATAGGATAACTTCATTGTCCTAAATGGATTAAAACCATCAGATACTACAAGCAGCCTCATGTTGCGACTATCTTTAGCAAAATCTGGATATTTGCCATCAAAGTCCTTCCAAACAGGTGCATCCGCTGTATGCCTTATTAGTCCATCTCTTGTACGTTCTCCTGCATGCCATCTGCAGTCTGCTGCACTCTTTGGGGACACAAAAAGGCGTTGTAGCCTCTTCTTTATTGGAAAATAACGAAGAACCTTCCTTGGGACCTTGTGTACATGTTTCCCATCAAGACTATTCTTTTCAGATTTCCACCGAGAAGTTTTGCATGTAGGACAAATATCCTTATTTGCATGTTCCTTCCAGAACAAAATGCAATCATTCTCACATGCATGAATTTTTATATAACCAAGCTCAAGGCATTTTATCATCTTCTTAGCTTCATAAAAAAATTTGGGTAGCTTTGCTGTTGGAAAGGCCTCTTTTAGCAACTCTAGCAGTATGTCGAAACTTTTATCACTCCAACCTCCAAGAGATTTTGCATGGAGTAACCTAACAACGAAACGTAGCTTTGAGAAGGTTGTGCACCCTGGATAAAGCTCCTCCCTATCATCAGCTATGAATTGTCGGAAAGCATCTTCATCTTTCTTCTTTTTCTTCTCTAGAAAAGGGTCGATGCCCTCAGGCTCAGCATCCTGGTGACTTGGATCCTCCCCACTACTATCACTAAAATCCCCATTTTGATGTGCTATATCTTGAATCATTTCAAGCATCTCATCATAGTCATCTAGGTCAATCTCCTCTTGAAAATTATCAGGTTGAACCTCATCATGGTCACTCTCAGATGCAAGAGGTGATGATGCCTCCCCATGATATATCCATCTTTTGTACCCACTAATAAACCCATCGCATAACAAGTGCTCATAGACAACACTAGCTTCAAACCAACAACAGTTCAAGCAAATTCTACAAGGACATAGTATAGTGTTCCCTCTTGCTGAATGAGTAAAAGCAAAATCTATGAATTTCTCTACCCCGTCTATATATGCTTGTGTATTTCTAGCTTTATCCATCCAACTCTTGTCCATTCTTGACCAGTTTCACTAAAATTGCCTAACATGTGAAAGAAAGTTTACTTCTATTAATGAAAAAATATAGTAACAAATTGCATATCATCAATATCTAGTACAGGCGACAAGAAATACAATACGAAGAAGAAATGCCATCACACAACAGAATATAATTAACTGAAACATGTAATTTCAGAAAATACAAAAACCAAAATAGCAGCAAGAATGTCATATATGTCATAAAAGCATAGCACCTGTTCTGTCCACATCTCCTATTTCGCAAAGCACAAACAAATATGGTACTACTTTGGGGCATCAACTAAACAAACAGACTTAAATAACTAGCTTTATTTCATCTCAAATTAAATGAACTCCAAAGCTCAATGAAACAACTTAGTCAGGTGTCAACGAATCTAATTAAGCTATGCACTTGTTAATCACCAATGGTCCATGTTCTTTGATCTGAAGGGCTAATAACAGTAGCAGTTTTTGTTCGTAGACAAGCAAAAAGTTCAGTAATAACATTGCACTTGCAGCAGCAGTGTTCTGAAGGGCTACAAATGAACTCCAAAGCATCAGTAATAACTTGTTCGTTCAGTAATAACAGTAGCAGTGTTCTGAAGGGCTACAAATGAACTCCAAAACTAGCTTTCTTTCATCCCAAATTAATTGAATCTGTTTTTTGCTGTTATTACACCAAAGCAATAAAAAAATTGATGTTTTGTTCTAACTAACGGAATAGTTCAGTGCTGCACATTCAGAACAAAAGAAGGCACACAAATTGCTACCAAACCTCACATGTCCAATGAAGTACAGGAGGCAGCGATGTCCAGGGAAAGGATGTTCAGCAGCAAAGCTGCTCGCTGGAGAGGAGGGCCAACACGTGGTTTGCTGCTTCGGGGGCTTGTGGAGGAGGCGGACCCGTCACTTGATGCTTGGTGAAGCCTACTCGGGGAGGAAGTGCACGAGCGTAGTACGTAGTTGCTGCGGCGAAGCCCTTCCACGGAGGATGGTGTCCGCCGGTGGTGTGGCTTGGCGATGACGATGGTGGCCGACGGGGTGCTCGGAGGTGCCACTCTGGAGTGGGGTGACCACGGCACCAGGATGCAGTGGCTCTTGGGGCGGCGGAGGGGCGGAGTGTCTGCCACGCGTGATGGGGGCGACGGCGGCAGCGGTTTGCTGGTTGGAGGGCCTCCGCCGGTGGTGGATAGTTGGGGGCGGCGGCGACTTGCGGTCCAGTGGAGGGCGGCGGCAGAGGAGCTACGGCGGTGAGGGGCTACGCCGGCGGTGGGGGCAGGGGAGCTACGCTGGCGCGCGGTGGTCGAGCGCAGAGGCGGCTGCGCGGTGCGCGAACTAGCTAGGTTTCGGGGCGGCGGCGGTGGGGGATCTGCTGGATGCAGGGGATTTGGGTGTGGCGTGTTGTGGATCTGGTCATGGGAGGGCCGGCGCTAGTATTTCTCAATGGGCCAGAATATTCGTCAAGCCGCGCGCTTTTTTTCCTCTCTGGCGCGCGCTTATTAGGGCCGTTTTCCCGCTTCGCGCCAAAGACGGTCTCCGGCATGGGCCGGCAGATTATGGGCCGAGATTTTGTTCTCCCGGCAGATTTTGTGTCGTAAAGTGTACCGGCAGTGCAGATGCCGTTGTTATTAAAGTTCTCCCGGCAGTTGTACCGCCCTAACACGTTTCTAGCGGCAGTAACACATCTCCCGGCAGTTAGTTTGCCCTTAAATAGGTTTTTCTCCCGGCAGTTAACTGCCCCCAATCAAGTGTTGTGGTGTAGTGTATAGTTAGTTACGATCGAGTTACCCTATCTTAGAATGGAGTACCCTTAATGGTAAATTATTGTCTGCCAATAAAAATAAGATAAAGAGCACTAATTAAAATGTGATATTTTTTGTACGAGCTGTGTGCAATGTCTTACTATCTATTTACCAAATTGAAGTGTATATAAGTTTTTCCCTGGAGTCAAATTTTTAGGCTTTGATCAAGTTTGCAGAAGAAAAATATGAGCACACTAACGAATATGTACCAGATGAAAACATATTTTCATGATGAATCTAATGGCATTGTAAATGTTAAAGACAATTCTATAAACATTGTCAATGTTCACAAATGTTTGAATCTGGAAAAACTTATATGGTGGCGGCAGAGGTTAATTATATATGCAGTACGTCTAGCAATCTTGTACGCGTTGATGAGTGTTTGATGTTCTTGGTTGGATTGTTTGACATTTAGGCATGTGCTCCCCCCATAAGCTATAAAATACTTCCTTCGTTCCTAAATGTAAGTCTTTTTAAGGATTTCAATAATAACTACATACTATGGATGTATATAGGCATATTTTTTAGCGTACATTTACTCATTTTACTCTTTATGTAGTTCACATTGAAATCTATAAAAAGACTTATATTTAGAAACGGAAGGAGTAGACCAAGTTGGCCAGAAGCAGGGGACCTATGCAGGGTACTGTGTAAAAACAAAAGAAACTTGCGCAACTTGGATACCGGACTCGGAGAATGCAACACGCGCTACACTACACGCCGTTTGACGATGGGCCTTTCTGTTTTCTTCTAGATCGACATGATGCTTATTGGATGCTGCCGGATGG
>NC_041384.1:732359680-732379394 GCF_002162155.2 Triticum dicoccoides | reverse complement strand
GGACCCGGCCTGACCTGTCACCCGCATGCAACAAATCATACGTCCCATGCTTATATGCATCTACATGCATGTATCGCCATCGCCACGCGTTCCTCGTTGCTAAAATTACTCGTCGTGGTTGTAGTTTAAATTAAAACTAAAATCACGAAAAATAATTTGGAACGAGAGAGTATATGCGATATGCTCGGACTGCTTGCCCGTGGCATTATTTTTGGCAGCAATGATGACGGACTAACGTGCCATGCTCTGGAACATAAAAAGTATATTTGATGGATGGATGGACCGGTGGTTACAAGGTACACTACTGTGAGCGTACCATGTGACTGAGAGAAAACAAGGCATGTGGATCTATAGTTCCGTACATGGTCATCATCACCGTAGCAGTAGATCGGATTATTCTATGCTGACCTTGGCTGCCGGAGCAGGAATCCTAAGAATTTGTCTCCGATGTGCGGTGAGGCCTGCTGCTAGGGTTGATCGGTGGTTGCTCGTTGACCTGCGTCAATCCCATTGGTATCCATCTTTTCTTCAACGAGGGATGCATTACAGGAAAAAACTTTAAAGCCGTGTACCCAATACACTCAGTTTATATTGATATGAACACGGTTTATATATAAGCCGAGTAAAACTCCCGACTTATATGACACGGTTTACACTCTGTCGGAGTAAATTGCCATGGATAGCCTAGCCGGCTTCCCCTGGCCCTTCTGAAAAAATTACGAGCCCATCCGGCTCTCAAGAATCCAAGACGCGGGGCCGTCTTCCCCTTGCCGGCTGTCTCCCAGGCCAGCTATCGGAAGGCGGCCCAACTTTAGCCCTCGTGAAGAAAGCCACGGGAGGGCCGGCTTCGAGAAGCCGGCCGCTAGAAGGCCGACTCCAAGAAGCCGGCTTCCACAAAGTGGTCAAGACCGTACCCTCAAAATTTGCATCCACTTAACGGCGATATGACGGGGTGTGGCTACAGTGAAGCCTGCCACCCCCGAATCCCGGAGCACGACTGGCACAGTGCGCCGTACGGGTGGCCATGACCCGTCCAGCGCGGCACTGTTGCCACGTTGACCCTGATGTCATCCACGATGGACTACCAGTACGGCCCACGGGCGGTGGGCCCCTTCAGGCAGAGAGACACCCGAAGGCGGCCGTGCATCCCCCGATCGGCCCGAGACAAAGCCGACTCTCCATAGCCGGCATGCCACCTCCTTCGAAGGAGACGCTCCATTAAGGAGACAAGACGCAGTGAGGCTACAGTGATCCCCGCCGGACGGCGGCACTGTAGCCACGCCTACCTCGACGAAGCCCTCGTCACCAGGATTGAGCAACAGTAACCAGCCGCCGACACGGCCCTGGACAGTGGGGCCTGCTTGTCGGCCGAGGAGCAGGCAGCCGGCGGGCCCCACCAGCCGGCGGGCCCCAGCAGTCGGCGCAGAAGCCGGCGAGCGTAGTCACAGACGGCTGGGCCCCGCGCCCAGCCGAATTACCATTGTACCCCGGGGGTAGGCCTATATAAACCCCCCGGGACACCCATGCAAAGGGTTGATCCCTGCTAGTTCTAGACACCACACAAGGAGAAGAAGAGAGCGAGCCATGCCCTTCTTCCTCCTCTCACAAAACAGCTCTAGGAGCATCGCGTAGCAACTCGTTCATCTAGTGACCATGCGGAGACCCCGCAAAGCAGCAGTAGGGGTGTTATCTTCTCAGAGAGCCCCGAAGCTGGGTAAGATTCGCCGGCGTGCATGTCTTCGCCTCATCCCGTTTCCAGGCACCGGCGATGTTTTACTGGCTCCCACAATGATAAGCCACCCGTTGGCATATGTCGCACCTACCACCCGACATTTGGCGCCCACCGTGGGGCTAGGTGCACCGTCGTCCGGAGACCTGTTCTGGACGGGAACCCTCTTCCTCCCCAGCGAGCGTAGCCATCCCGGCACGCCCGATGGCGCCTGCCACGACGCGCTGCAAGGCGTCACCAGCATCTGCGCGGCGAGCAGCCTCGCCGATCTCCTCGACAAAACCCTCATCTCCGACGAGCTCGCCTCCGATGCAGGCACCGACCACCTCGTCAACCTCCTCGGCCAGCTTCACGTCTCCGGCGAGCCTGCCGTGGACTTGGAGTCGGTTGGTTCCACCGATCCGATGCCTGTCGACTCCGACACTTTCCCCACCGACGTCGCGATCTACAACGACCCGCTTCCCCGGACCGATGGCTGCGATGCTGTCACCACCGAGGTGATGGTCATCGGCCACGGTGGCGCTGCCGACGAGAGCGCCCACGACGCCCCGCATGCGGCGGTCCACGACTTGTCCATCCCGCTCCCGGCTGATGCCGATGACGAAGCACTGGAGGCGCGCCGCCTCGCTCTCCTCGCGGAGGGCCGGAGGCTGGCCTCCATAAGACGCCTCACTGAGGCCCACCAGCGCGAAGCCGACCGCGTCGCCTTTGGCACGCCGGCTCCGGGCGGGCCAAGCCGGGCCGGTGATTGTCAGGCAGCGCGGCGCTGTCATCGCCGACACGCTGGGGGTCGACCGCCAAGTCTACGCCACTCCACTCGAGAACCTGCGTGCCGCCCAGGCGGCCGTAGACGAGCTAGGCGGATTGGGGGCCGAAGAACTCTCCCACATGACCAGACGCATCCAGCAGCTAATTGATGCAGCCGCGCGGCGGCACGAAGCCGATGCCCGCGCGGAAAGCCCTCCCCCGCGCCGAGATCACGACGCGACGTCCTGGACGCCGACTACGGGCAACACCCGCGCACGGCGCGAGAAAGAGCCGGCTGCCAGCCGAAGCCGGACCCGAATCTCCATCGAGCGAGACGCAGAAGGCCATCCCCGGGCCGTGGAATGGCGGGGCAACCCGCCTCCGCCTCGGCCCCGTGGAGAGAGATATCCCACCCTGCCGCCTGTGGCGCATCCGACTCTCAGCGGCCGACTAGGTCGCCGCGAAGGAGTCGGCGAGAACGACGCCTGCCATCGGATCGACCGCCTGGCGCGATCCCTGGCGCTGGAAGAAGAAGACGATGTCGGTCCGCCTTGTTTCGGCCCCCGCATCCGCGACGAGCCTTTCCCCAAAGGGTTCTCGCTCCCAAGAGACACGCCCAAGTACAACGGCTCCATGAAGCCGGAAGATTGGTTGATCGACTACTCCATGGCGGTTAGCATAGCCAACGGCAACAGGCGTGTTGCCGTGAAGTACGTGCCCCTCATGCTGCAAGGCACGGCGCGGACCTGGCTCAACAGCCTCAAGCCCTTCAGCATCAACAGCTAGCTAAATTTCACAGAAGCTTTCGTCCACAACTTCACCAGCACCTACAAGCGGGCTCCCAAGCCCAGGCAGCTCTCCTTGTGCGTACAAGGCCCCACCGAGTCTACTCGCGACTACCTCACGCGTTGGGCCGAGCTCCGCAACTCTTGCGAGGGGGTGCACGAGGTGCAAGCCATAGAATACTTCACTGCCGGGTGCCGAGAAGGCACCCTCCTTAAGCACAAGCTTCTCTGCGACGAGCCGACTACCCTCGACGAGCTTCTGGACATAGCGGACAAGTACGCCACCGCCGACTCCTCGATGAAGACTGAGCTCCGGGTAGACGCGTCCGGGAAAGTACTCAACCCGGCGCCCAAGACGCCGGCTGGGGATTCCGGCCGACCCCACACCCGAACAATCACAAGCGCAAGGGCCCCGCGCCGCCTCCCGCCAGTCGGCAGGTGGCCACAGTCGAAGACGTGCCGCCCGAAGGGCGGCCCGTGCCCAAGAAACCCAAGGGCGGGCGGCCGGCTTGGCAGCCGGCATTCTCCTACGAGCAAACTCTCGACGCCCCGTGCAAATTCCACAGCGGCGCGAAGCCGTCCAACCACACAACTCGGAAGTGCCATTGGCTCACCCGAATCTCCAAAGGCAAAGGGCTCGCGCCGCCTCCGCCTGCCGGCCCACCGCCTCCGGCTCCGACGCCGCCGGCCGCTCGGCCCGCAGTCGGAGCCGTGCATGATGAGTTCCCCGACGAGCATGCAGCCTATATCATCTTTACAAGCTAGCCCGAAGACCGGCGCAGCAAACACCGAGAGCACCAGGAAGTCAGCATGGTCGCTGCCAACCCCGCCGAGCACATGCATTGGTCAGAAAAACCTATCAGCTGGAGCCGGGCCGACCACCCAGAGGTGATGCCGTCTCCCGGCTCTTATGCGTTCGTTCTGGATGCCACCCTTGCAACGGACAGACGTGCCGCCCGTTTCTCCCGTGTGTTGATAGACGGTGGGAGCAGCATCAACATCTTGTACCGTGACACCCTGGAGAAGCTGAATGTCAAGACGAAGCAACTCATGCCTACTCGGACAGTATTCCATGGCATCGTACCCGGCTTGTCCTGCGCCCCCATTGGCAAGATCAAGATTGATGTACTCTTTGGGGACAAGGAGCATTTCCGCCGAGAAGCGATCTGCTTTGAAGTGGTGGACCTGGAGAGCCCCTACCATGCGTTGCTTGGCCGACCTGCCTTGGCCAGGTTCATGGCGATTCCCCACTATGCATACCTCAAGATGAAGATGCCGAGCACCAAGGGCATCATCACCATAGCCGGCGATTACAAGAAGTCCTCCGAGTGCGCTGCCACCAGCAGCCGGCTGGCCGAGTCCCTTGTGATTGCCGAAGAGAAGAAGATGTTGGACCGGGTCATGGCCATGGCCGGCAAGCAGTCGGTCCTGTCCCCTGATCCCAAGGAGTATGATGCCCAAGGATCTTTCCAGCCGGCCAAAGAGACGAAGAAGATACCTCTTGACCCCGAGCACCCCGAGAGGTTTGCCGTCATTGGGGCAAGCCTAAACAGCAAATAGGAAGGCGAGCTCGCCGATTTCCTCTGTGAGAATCGGGACATCTTTGCATGGTCCCCCAAGGACATGCCGGGTGTTCCGAAGGAATTCGCCGAGTACAAACTACACGTTTGAGAAGACGCAAAACCAGTCAAACAACCTCTCCGCCGACTGTCGGAGGAAAAAAGAAGGATTGTGGGAGAGGAGATAGCCCGGCTTCTGGCAGCCGGCTTCATTATGGAAGTTTTCTTTCCAGAGTGGGTTGCTAACCCAGTCCTCGTGTTAAAAAAGAACAACAAGTGGTGCATGTGCATAGACTACACGAGCCTCAACAAGGCCTGCCCTAAAGATCCCTTTGCCCTGCCAAGGATTGACCAAGTGATAGACTCCACGGCCGGATGCGAGCTCTTGAGTTTCTTGGATGCTTACTCGGGATACCACCAGATAAAGTTAGATCCGGCTGACCGCCTGAAGACCGCCTTCATCACGCTATTCGGAGCCTTCTGCTACCTGACTATGACATTCGGCTTGAGAAATGCCGGTGCCACTTTTCAGCGTTGCATGCAGAAGTGCCTCCTCAAGCAACTCGGCAGAAATGCTCACGTCTACATAGACGACATTGTGGTGAAGACGGAGAAGCGCGGCACCTTGTTGGAAGACCTCAAAGAAACATTTGAGAACCTATGCCGGTTCCAAATCAAGCTCAACCCCGAGAAATGCGTGTTCGGAGTGCCAGCCGGCCAGCTCCTAGGCTTCCTGGTCTCCGAACACGGCATCGAATGCAACCCAGTGAAGATGAAGGCCATTGAGAGAATGGCGATTCCCACCAAGCTTCGAGACATCCAGAAGTTCACCAGATGCTTGGCCTCCCTGAACCGCTTCATCAGCCGGCTCGGAGAGAAAGCTCTCCCCCTCTACCGCCTCATGAAGAAGACCACGCACTTCGAGTGGAATGACCAAGCCGACCAAGCTTTTCACGAGCTGAAGAAGATGCTGGCCACACCGCCTGTCCTGGCGGCGCCGACTGAGAAAGAGCCGATGTTCCTCTACATTGCTGCAACCAACCGGGTGGTCAGCACCGTCGTAGTCCAACGCCCAGAAGATGGCCGAGCCCAGCCGGTCCAGAGGCCGGTGTACTATTTGAGCGAGGTACTGTTCGCCTCGAAGCAAAACTACCCGCACTACCAAAAGATGTGTTATGGCGTGTATTTCACCGCCAAGAAGCTGAAGCCCTACTTTCAAGAGCATCCCATCACGGTCGTATGCACCGTCCCGCTGGCCGAGATCATAGGCAGCCGGGATGCATCCGGCCGGGTGGTGAAATGGGCCATCGAGCTGGCCCCTTACACGATCTTCTACCAGCCCCGCACCGCCATCAAGTCCCAAGCACTGACCGACTTCCTCGTCGACTGGGCCGAGACCCAGTACTTGTCGCCGGCTCCCGACTCCACTCATTGGCGCATGCACTTCGACGGGTCCAAGATGCGCACCGGCTTGGGAGCCGGCGTCGTACTTACCTCTCCCAAAGGCGACAAGCTCAGATACACGCTGCAGATTCACTTTGCCGCCTCCAACAATGTATCCGAGTACGAGGCGCTCATACACGGGCTCCGGCTTGCCAAAGAACTCAGCATTCGCCGGATTCTATGTTATGGCGACTCGGACTTGGTGGTCCAGCAATCATCCGGCGACTGGGACGCCAAGGACGCAAATATGGCAAGCTACCGCTTCCTTGTTCAGCAAATCAGTGGGTACTTTGAAGGATGCGAGTTCCTCCACGTACCATGAGCCGACAACGAGCCGGCCGACGCCCTGGCTCGAATAGGCTCCACTCGGCAAGCAATACCAACCGGTGTCTCTCTACAACGCCTCCTCAAGCCGTCCATCAAGCCGTCTCCAGAGTCGGACTCCATCTTCGTGCCGCCTGACCCCGACGCGGCCGGGTCCGGCTCGAAGAACCAAGCAGGTGACTCGGGGACTTCAACAGTTGGCCCGGGGACTTCAGTAGCCGGCTCGGGGACTTCTGCAGTTACGCTCGACCCGGGGACTACCACACTCGGCTCTGGGACTGCGGTAGTTGGCCCGAGGACTGCACCAACACAACAGCCGGCGGCCGACTCCAGCATTTCACCACCCAGCCCGCCCGCCCTGGTCGCAGTAGCCACATTAGCAATAGAAGAAGTCGCAGCTCCATCATGGGCCCAGTCCATCCTCAACTTCCTAATAAACCAAGATCTGCCGGCTGACGAAACAGAGGCAAGACAAGTCCAACACCGAGACGGAGCATACACAATCGTCAACAGAGAGCTCGTCAAGCACAGTGTCACCGGAGTCCTCCAACGATGCGTCGAGCAAGAGAAGGGCATTGCAATCCTCAGAGACATCCACCAAGGAGAATGCGGCCACCATGCGGCCTCAAGATCACTCGTCGCCAAAGCCTTCCGCCATGGTTTCTTTTGGCCGACCGCTTTGGATGACGCCAAAGAGTTGGTTAAACATTGCAAAGGGTGCCAACTTTTCAGCTCCAAGCAACACATGCCGGCTTCAGCACTCAAGACCATTCCCCTCACTTGGCCCTTCGCCGTTTGGGGACTGGACATGGTGGGCCCATTCAAGACGGCGCGCGGCGGCATGACACATTTGCTCGTCGCCGTGGACAAATTCACCAAGTGGATTGAGGCAAAGCCGATCAAGAAGCTGAATGGGCCGACTGCCGTGACATTCATCGCAGATATAACAACTCGGTACGGCGTGCCACATAGCATCATCACCGACAATGGCACAAATTTTGCAAAGGGAGCCTTAGCACATTTCTGCGCAACGCAAGGTATCCGGCTGGACTTAGCGTCTGTTGCCCACCCGCAGTCAAACGGCCAGGTTGAGCGAGCCAACGGCCTCATCCTTTCTGGCATCAAGCCCCGACTGGTCATACCACTGGAGCGTTCAGCCGGCTGTTGGCTCGATGAGCTGCCGGCTGTCCTCTGGAGTCTGCGCACTACTCCAAACAAGTCAACCGGCATCACTCCTTTCTTCCTCGTGTATGGTGCCGAGGCGGTCATCCCAACCGACATCGAGTTTGACTCACCTCGAGTAGCCATGTACACGGAGGCGGAGGCCAAGGAGGCACGAGAAGACGGCGTCGACCTGCTGGAAGAGGGTCGGCTGTTAGCCCTCAGCCGGTCCGCCATCTATCAGCAGGGCCTGCGCCGCTACCACAGCCGGAAGGTCAAGCCAAGATATTTCCAAGAGGGCGATCTTGTGCTCCGGCTGATCCAGCAAACAGTCGGCCAGCACAAGCTCTCGGCCCCTTGGGAGGGCCCTTTCGTCATTAGCAGAGCTTTAGGCAACGACTCCTACTACCTAATCGACGCACAGAAGCCCAAGGCACGCAAGAGAGACGACTCCGGCAAGGAGTCGGAACAACCATGGAACGCCAACCTCCTCCGAAGATTTTACAGTTGAAATGCAGTATGTATCACGCTAACTTTTGTACTAAGTACGAGACAATAGGCCCCCCGAGGAGAGCTCGAGGACTGCCATCTTTTATCTATGAATGAAGAGTATCATGCTTATGACCTTGTCATTTCATTTACTTATTCCGTCCGGCACCGGGTTCGACTAGTCGGCCCGAGGACTGGCCGACTGGAGTTATATTAGAAGTCCTACCCGCGGTCAGACAAGTAGTGTGCCGGCACCCAAGCTTAACTCTCGCCAAAAGTCGCAGTTCGAAGAACCAGCTGTCTGGCTGTCAAGAGTTAAAGGCAGGAAAGGACGCCCACACGAAAAATGGCTAGGGACTAACGGACTAATATAACAAGAGCCGGTTTGTCTCCTACCGCCGACCGACTACCAGAGTAGCCGGCCGGCCGGCTTCCATTCACTTCACTTCAATCCAAGAAAGCTCGAGTACTTGCCTCCCCAAAAGGGGAAGGCGGCAAACGAAAAAGCCTAAGGATAAAAAGCATACGTGAAGGGAAACCAAACATACACACGATAATATTTACATAAAAGACCTCCAAGAGGCCAGCATTCAACATAGTTTGGATACACCCCCAGTGGGTGGAACTGCGAGAGCTTAATAAAATTGTTCAGAAGGCAACAAACAGGAAAAAACAAGGACGGCAGATTAAGTCGGCGGAGCGACTGACGAGCCGGGCAGATCGGTGGAGACGGCAGTGCCGGCTGGAGGAGTGGCCGGCTGGCGAACCTCGGCATGATCACCGCCTCCCGCAGAAGGCGCGTTTGCGCGCGCCTCGTTGTTGGAGGCACGGTCAGGCTGAGGCTGGCCGGCTGTTCCACCGGCCGGCTCGACGTCTTCGCCTTCCTCTTCTTCGTCGTCTTTGCCTTCGTCGCTGGAGGCGATCTCCTCTGCCGAGTCCTCACCCGCCATCGCGTTCAGCCCAAACCACTCCTCCGGCTGGGCAACGCCATCATCATTTATTTCAGGTGCAAAGACGCTGATGTCGGTGCACTCGGCGATCGTCAAAGCGCGTTGAGCGATAGCCGGCCGCACCTCCTCCAGCTCTGCGTCGGCCTCCAGCCGCCAGGTGCGCAGCTGGTCCAGGTTCAGCCCTGGATACCAAGCTCGGACGAACTCCAACGCCCGCCCAGCTCCAAGCCGGGCTGCCGACGCCTTCCAAGCTTCGAAGCGGCCAACCGCAACCTCTAGCCAGTCGGCAGTCCGGCTCGGGGTGCGGGGAATCATCTCGCCGGGCCAGAGGGTGGCCAACACCTGCGCTCCGGCGCGCTGGAGGCGGCGGAGCAAACGATGAGCCGGCTGCAGCCGCGCTTGGACCGCCAAGAGCTGCTCCTCAAGCGTCCGATTCGCGTCCGGCGCGATGTCGGCCCTCGCCTGACGGCGCGCTTCGCGATGGGCCTCGATGGTTTGGGCGGCGAAGACGGAGTAGCCGGGAAAGTAGTCTGCACAGAGAATAAAAAGCAGCACAAGTCAGAACAAAAATCAGGCGGCAAGGGGCAGGCAAGGAGCGAGGAAGGCGGCTTACCGTCGATCAAGTCCTCAATACGGCCGAAGCCTTCATCCAGCGCTTGAATGGTCTCAGCCTAGCCCGCCGCCTCAGTCTCGAACTCGGCCTTCAGGGCGGCTTCGCTATCCTGCGCTTCCTTTAGGGCCGCCTTGTGGCTCTCCTCCTGGTCAGCCAGCTTCTTGGCCAGGCGGTCACGCTCCAGGACCAAGGCGGCGTGCTCGGTTTCCTTGACGCGAAGGGTGGCCTGCGCCTCGCTGAGCTGCCCCCTCAAGTCGGCATTGGCCCCTTCAAGCACGAAAGACAAAAGAAAAACCAATGAGGAAGAAGTTGTCAGGGAAGATCCGACCCGACTGCTCAGCAGTCGGCCCGAATCTCGGGGACTACACCCAGTGGGTGCGCTGACGCGCCCCCACAGGAGATGAACGAAAACAAGGACGCACTCCGGCTGTTGACCAGGTCTTCGGTTCTCCAACCCAGCTCCTAAGCCTGGGAGTTGAAGGCGGCAGCACGGAGGTTATGATACTCCTGAAAGGACAGACAAGAGGCGGGTATAAGATGGTTGTCAGGACCTAGTAAGTTCCGAGCTGCCTGCGCAGCAGCCGACTCGGAACTCGGGGACTACACCCAGTGGGTGCGCTGACGCGCCCCCACGGAAGAAATCAAGAAAACAAAACAAACAAGGCTAGGAGACTCACCCGGATGACGGCCCGCGTCGCTAGGGGTTCTTGGGTGTACTGCTGCAGCGAGGCGGCCTGGGCCTGAAGCCGGTTCCGAACCTCTTGGGCCGCCACGTTCAGCTCGCCCGTCCCCCCGCTGGGAGTCCACTCGGACGTGGCGGTGCTGGCCGCCTACAAGGCCTCCGCCGTTTGGCCGGCACCCGTAACTCGGTGCGGCTCCGGCACGGCGGTGCCTCCCCTGCTGCCGGCGCATTGCCGGCTGCACCTCGAGGCCGGCTCCTGCTGCCGGCTCACCCCCGGCCAGCTACTCTGGCGCCGCGGCAGATTCGCCGCCTTGGCCCGCTCCGGTCGGCTCTGTCTGCGGCGTTCCTTCCACGGAGGCCTCTTGGACCTCCCTCCTCTCCATCACCGGTGGTTCTTGGTCGACTTCCTCCGACGGGGGCACTGGCGTGTTGGGGGCCACGGCGCGGAGGGGAATGGCGAGTAGCGGAGGCTAGTTGTGCGAAGCCTCCGCCTCCGTCTCCACGGCTGCCGCCTCCGCCCAGGCCTTAGCTGCCGCATCGGCCTGCTTCTTCGCCGCCTGGGCGGCCTTTCGCTCCGCCGCCTCCCGCTCCTCCCGCGCTTCACGTGCGTTCCGCTCCGTGGCCTCCCTGAGGTCGGCACGGGGGTCCACACAGCGGGAGCCTGAAGACCCTCCAGTCGGCCCGACTACGGAGCTGCCCGGACCCTGCTCAAGGGAAAGCGGCGCCCTGTCCGGCGAGCAAAAAAAGGTTTAGAAGAGTTTTCAATCGAAAAGAACAACAAAAAATATGTGTCCAAGCATTCGACGACTTACGCTGAGATCGCCTGCGGCTGCTTCACCGCCTTGCGGAAGCGGGCCGCCTTCGCGGCCGCCTCATCTCGCTTGGTCGCCGCTGTGGAAGCCTTGGACTTCTTCGGCCGGCTGCCGAAGAGGATCGACACGGCCCGACGCTTCTGGGCGCCGCCGCCAGCAGCCGGCGCGGCGGACGAGCTCGCGCCTTGATGATCAGGCGCCGGCTGGCGGCGCGGGGCGACTTCGACCTCGGCATCATCCGGCCAGTCCTCGAAGCCGGCCGTGAGCCCCGCGCCTCCGGGCTCGTCGCTTTCCCCCACGATGGCGTCTTCCATGGCGGCCACTCCCAAGTCCGGGTCCTCGGCGTCGTCTACCGTGCGGTCGGGGAGGAGCTGGCGCTGTACCCCTGTGCCCCCCGGTTGTCGGTGGAAGAAGAGGGTTCTGCCAAGGGAGAGCCAGCAAATCAGAAGCCGGCTATCATAAGGCCGGCTGCAAAAAGAAGAAAAGAGGAAAAACTTACTGTTGGTGGAGGGTTGGCGCGGGAATACGGACTCTTGCCATATTGCCAATCTTCGGTGAGCTTATAGTTGGAGATGTAGTTCACCATGTAGGATACCTCCGCATGAGGCATCTCCCTGGTGCTCAGCCGGCACGGGTCGAAGCGGCCGCTCATTTGGCAGATCATGTGTGGCCGGCCTTGGAGCGGAAGAACCTGGCGCTCCACGAAGGCGGCCACCAAGTCGGCTCCGGTCAGGCCTTCCGCCTGGATCATCACCCGGAGCCGGGCGACGGCTGCGTTCCCGGCCTGAGACAACGACTTGGCCCGGTAGCTCCACGAGGGTTGCCTCCCAGCCGGCGGGCCGGCTACGTAAGCCGGCAGGTTGACGTAGTCGCCTTGCTGGGCGACGTTCTTCACGTAGAAGTAAGACTTCTGCCAAAGCTTCATCGACTGGATCAGCGGGATGGGCGGGAACGGATTGTTCTCCCCCGTCTGCCTCATGGCGATGAAGGCTCCGCAGGGAGCGGGCACGCCCGCGACGACGGTGCCGAGCTTGCTCTGGAAGAACTTCCCCCAGAGCTCGAGAGTGGGGAGAACCCCAAGGAAGACCTCGTAGAGGGTGATGAAGGCCGACAGCAGCATCACCGCATTGGGCGTTAGGTGATGCCGCTGGAGGTGGTAGAACTCGAGGAAGGCTTGAAGAAATCCGCTCGCTGGGAGGCCGAAGCCGCGCAGGCAGTGCGAGCGGAAGATCACCCGCTCGCCTTCCTCTGGCACCGGCGAGATCTCCCTCTCCGGCGCCCGACGAACCCGCACGAGGTTCTCGCCCCGCAGGCGGCGCGTCCGACGGAGGAACTCGACGTGATCCTCATGGACATTGGAGCCGTCCCACGAGCTCGACAGCGCCATGGGTGCGATGCGACGGGGAGCAAGACGAAGCGACGGAGAAACTGCGCGGCGGTGGCTGCTGTAGCAGCGGAAGGAAGGAGAAAGAGGGGGTGGAGCGAGGGAGAGCGCGAGAGCCTCTGCCGCTCCCCCTCCTCCCCCTACTTATAGGCTCGCGTGGCGGAGCCGAGGAGGCGCGGCGTGGGGGAGCGTGGGGATCAACTGCACCCACTCTCCCACGTACCGCGACTATTGCACCCTAATGGCGTAATAAAATCGTCGCGGGAAGGCGAGCGGTCCGCGTGGGCCGCAGAAGATCCGCGCTCGGGCCGAGGCCTAGGAGTGGCGGGCCCGGGCCTGCGGCGGCGTCTCGTCGCGCGCGTGCACTGGCAGGATTTCACTGCCACGTGGCCCGCGGGAAGGCCTGCGGTCAGCTCGCGGGTCGACCGCGTTCCCGCCTACAAGAAACGGACCTCTCCGAAGTCGGCACACACCAGCAAAGTCGGCCCCTCAAGATAGGAAGCTGACCAAGCTTCTCGTCCCTTTGTCAGCCTCGAAGCTCGATCAACTTCGGGGACTACTGTCGGAGTAAATAGCCATGCGTACCCTAGCCGCCTTCCCATGGCCCTTCTGAAAAAATTACGAGCCCATCCGGCTCTCAAGAATCCAAGACGCGGGGCCGCCTTCCCCTTGTCGGTTGTCTCCCAGGCCGGCTATCGGAAGGCGGCCCGACTTTAGCCCTCGTGAAGAAAGCCACGGGAGGGCCGGCTTCGAGAAGCCGGCCGCGAGAAGGCCGACTCCAAGAAGCCGGCTCCCACAAAGTGGTCAACACCGTACCCTCAAAGTTTGCATCCACTTAATGGCGATGTGACGGGGTGTGGCTACAGTGAAGCCTGCCACCCCCGAATCCCGGAGCACGACTGGCACAATGCGCCGTCATGACCCGTCCAGCGTGGCACTGTTGCCACGTTGACCCTGATGTCATCCACGATGGACTACCAGTACGGCCCACGGGCGGTGGGCCCCTTCGGGCAGAGAGACACCTGAAGGCGGCCGTGCATCCCCCGGTCGGCCCGAGACAAAGCCGGCTCTCCATAGCCGGCATGTCACCTCCTTCGAAGGAGACGCCCCATTAAGGAGACAAGACGCAGTGAGGCTACAGTGATCCCCGCCGGACGGCGGCACTGTAGCCACGCCTACCTCGACAAAGCCCTCGTCACCAGGATTGAGCAACAGTAACCAGCCGCCGACACGGCCCTGGACAGTGGGGCCTGCCTGTCGGCCGAGGAGCCGGCGGGACCCACCAGCCGGCGGGCCCCAGCAGTCGGCGCAGAAGCCGGCGAGCATAGTCACAGACGGCTGGGCCCCGCGCCCAGCCAGATTACCATTGTACCCCGGGGGGTAGGCCTATATAAACCCCCCGGGACACCCATGCAAAGGGTTGATCCCTGCTAGTTCTAGACACCACACAAGGAGAAGAAGAGAGCGAGCCGTGCCCTTCTTCCTCCTCTCACAAAACAGCTCTAGGAGCATCATGTAGCAACTCGTTCATCTAGTGACCATGCGGAGACCCCGCAAAGCAGCAGTAGGGGTGTTATCTTCTCGGAGAGCCCCGAAGCTGGGTAAGATTCGCCGGCGTGCATGTCTTCACCTCATCCCGTTTCTAGGCACCGGCGATGTTTTACTGGCTCCCACAATGATAAGCCACCCGTTGGCATATGTCGCACCTACCACCCGACACACTCCATCGGCTTATAAGGTATAAGCCGAGTGCCCTCACAAAAACACTCGCTTTACATTTAAGCCATGTGTTTATACAAGGCTCTCGGCTTACTAAAGTAACATGACCGCAGCCGGGAGATAACGGCCACGTGTCACCGTCTCTATAAACTGAGTACCTACTGGAGCCACACGGTTTATATATAAACCGAGTGTTGGCGAGCGCTACATGTTTTACCTCTAAACCGAGTGCCGAAATGAGGAGCACAGTTTATATATAAACCGAGTGCCTGCTTAGGCCACACGGTTTTTATATAAATTGAGTGCCGAAATGAGCCACACGGTTTTTACGTAAACCGAGTGCCAACTCCTGCTATACTCGACTTATAGCCCAGCCGCTGTTATATAAAGTTGCATATAAGCCGGGTGCTGGCACCTGGAGCACTCGGCTTACACATCTCCCGTGGCATAATATGCCTATAAGCCGGGTGCCATGTCCCTGGGACACTCGGTTTATAGGCCAAATGTCCAACAAGCTACACGTCCAGCAATATATTTATCCAGCGACAACATGGCTTATATATCTAGCAAGCTAAAGGTCCAGCAATATATAGATCCAACAAGTATATTACAATGAAGGTTCACAACAACAATATATTACAACTTGACAACCATTACAAATTGACCATGAGGTCAAAGTCCACACAGGTACATATCCAACAAAGGTTCACAACAACATGCGTGCATATCCAACAAGGTTCACAACAACATACGTGCATATCCAACAAGGTTCACAAACAAAAGCATGAGTTCCAAGTTCACACCAAGCATGAACCTCAAAGATGCAATGAACTCCACCGTCAATGGCATCCACGATGCAAACCTATAAGTCCATTACCAAACGCATGAGTTTTCAAAGTTAAGTTTCAAATGATCGATAAGGCACAAGAGTCAACAAGCATCAACATATAGGGTTCAAATTGAAGCTAAGAAGTATGAACAATATAAGCATCAACACTTGTGGGCTCTACTATCAACAATGCACAAGTTGTAAGTTGAGAAGCACAAAGACAAGACTCAAGCATCAACAGTGCACAAACATAGACAACTACCTCGAGTGATTATTGTTGCAAGGAGGTCGATGTGCCATGAGCTGTAGTGGGAGTCACTGGGCTTGCTTGGGTAGGTATGGATGCAGGTACCACGAAGTTATTTGAGTCTTGTCCCGACTGAGAACACTTAAAGCATGAGAAGGTAAGATGGTAAGATTCATGATCTTTAAGCATGATGGTAAGATGCATTATTAGAAAGTTGGAAGACTTACAAAGCTAAAAGTAGGAAGAGGCAAAAGAGGAGGAAGATCTGGCAAAGTAGAACCCTGCATATTAGCTCTCAACCGAGCGAACGTCTCCTGCAGGGCTGACTGTTGTTTGACCATGAATTCCTGTTGTTGCAGGAGGGCTTGTTGCATTTTCATGGCTTGGTCCTGTTGAAGTTGGGCATTGGCCTGAGCCTCCTGCCGCAACTTGTTTTGTTCCTGTAGGCGTGCCTACAATATGCCATCACAACAAGTTCACCATCATTGCAATGCAAAGAAGAAATCACAAGGAATATCAATAAAGCAAAATATACAGAATTGATGCAGCATGTCCAGCCCAGGCTGTGGGTGACGCTCTATAGAAGGACCTGAGCTCGAGGTGGTAGCACGGAGGTGGGCGAGTTTTGGAATGTCCTTCTTACGGATGGCACCATCACCAACATATAACCGACCACCCTTCTTGCCTTCTCCCGACATGAGGGAAACCATGACGTCAATGTCCTCTGAGGCCGGATCAGAGTCGGGCCCGTTGCACTCCTTGAACTTCCCACTATATGCTTTAATCCTCGAACCAGCACCAGGGTTGACCCACCCCCCTTTAGGTTTCTTTGACGTGCGGGAAAGACATAATCCCATGAAGCTGTTGAGAGGTTGTTCTCCCTCGCCTCTCTCCCTATTCTGCAATAGAACCAATAATATCCATAAGGGCACAAGATCAGAAGTTCATAAGCTGAATGATATTATTACCATCTTCTGCACGTAAGCGTGGAGGTTGAGGTTGCCTTGAAGGTGTACTGGACCACCCATCAAGGCACGCCGCTCCGAACACGCTCTATGTGTGACCCTCCACTCCGGGTTTATCCACTTGGATATGATTTGCTGATAGCAAGGAATCTTGTTGTTGCACCACGAGGGAACCGCCTAGGGTATGCCAAATACATCCAACTTAGGAATGAAATGAAGTTGTTTTGATCCAACCAGTCATAAGAAAATGGAAAGTACCTTCATGTACATCGAACGGGTGAGATGGACTCTCCGGGCTAGTTGCTTTTTGAGAAGCATGTTGCGTTCATGCGCGAAATACTTCACCACGGCATCGACGTGCCCCTCGTAGTGAATGTCTTGGACAATCTTCTTGGCAATCGCCTCAACAACCTCATTAGCTTCATCTTTCATACCCTCGGCACAAGTAAAGAAGTCCTAGACAAGTGTATAAAGCCGCATAAGATAGTTATCAATGCAATGATTTTGAATATTGGCAAAGAAATAACTATGAAAAATGACAAAGAAATTTTACCCAGAAATCGTTGACCACTCGGTCGGCAGCATCGTTGTACTCCCTGTCCCGCTTGTCTTTGGTATCCGGAGCGCGTTTCCAATGCTCCCAAGACCAAGCTGGTTCCTCCTCACCATCTCCTATGGGGACCAAGCCAGGGTAATAATGCCCGCAAAGACATCCAATGATGCTACTTGGCTGGCGTGGCACCTTTAGGTCTTCTCCTACAACCAGCAAGGCCCTGCACAATGGAAAGGCAAGTAAGTTAGTATCTACAAAAATCTTGAATGTAAAGACGCAAATAATAGTCCACAGAAGCACTTACCTCACACCGACTAGTTTGACAATGAGCCCCTTATGTGGATATGGTCGGCAAGGGAGCGTGGACACCCCACGCAACCATATTTTGGTCTCCTTAGGAACCGGCCATTCCATGTCCTTTGCCGATACCTCCACCTCATACTCTCCCTCCTCCAACTCCCCCCTCCTCCTCCTCCTCCTCCTCCTCCTCCTGAGTCGCACCACGTGATGACCCTTTCACATGCTGCCAATCACGACGAGACCTTGTCTGCTCCACCTCCACAACTGGCTCCTCCTCTACATCCTCCTCTGCCCCCTCCTCTGCCTCGTCCTCAGAATCGGCAGAGGGGATAGGGCTAGCAACACGGGATACAGTGGTACGACCACATCGTCTACCCCGGGTACTATCCACCATGGCTCGCTGAGCTGGTTTGGCCCTGCCCACCTGTGTGGAAGCTGCCGCACCGGTGCCCTTCTTTATGGCCCCTGTCACCTTGCCTAACCTTTTAATCACATTGTCGATGCTCGCAACTTTGTTCTTTTTGTTGCCTGGCATCGTTCAGTCACCTGCTATGAGAAAGAGTATTTCGATTAGTTCATGTTTAAAAATTCATATGCATAAGTATAGCAATTCAGAAGTCCATGTTTAAAAGTTCATATGCAAAGCAATTCAGAAGTCCATGTTTAAAAATTCATATGCAAAAGTAGAGCAATTGAGAATTCCATGTATAAAAGTCATAAAAAATCATATGCATAAGTTAAAACTCATAGGGAAGAACTTCTTGAGAAGCACATGTTCATAGTACATAGTTTTCTTACATCTAGAAGTACATTGAATAGTTAAGACTCGGCAAAGTTTACATTCAAGAGTACAAGTTCATAGTACATAGTTGGTTTACATCAAAAAGTACATCATCACTATCACGCACGTCGTCCTCATTGTTCATAGTACATAGAGTTGTTACAAGTTTCAAAAGTCATAGTCCTCGTCGTTTGGATCATTAGTTGGCCCGAGAGTTTCATCATCGCTGTCACGCATGTCATCCCACCATTCCGGAGTATAGTCTGGAGGTGGACCATCTGGCTCATCTTCTTCACCTAGACGGACTCGTTCAAGTAAATTCAGGTCCATGGGATCTTCAATGATTTCATCATTGTCTGGCTCATCGCCTGCTTCCATGCCCTCATCTTCATCTTCCTCATCGTCTTCCTCCATGTCATCCTCATCAGTGGGCAAGTGAATACTAAATTCACCTGTGAGCCCATCTTCCTGATAGAACTCACCCTCATATGTGTTGGGGTTTATGCGTTGGAAATCTTCATCGGTTGGAGCAGCCGGTTTATTATGCGTGGGTACATTGTACACAACATCCCAGCCCTTTAGGTACTTCACGGTTTGGCACGCATACGGTAGATAGAATACCTGCTTGGCCTGGTTAGCCAAAATATAGACATCATCTCCATCATACTTGTATGCCCGCTGAATTTCGACCCACCCAATGTCTGGGTACCGCCTGACTCTGGTTGGGTCAAACCAATGGCATCTGAAAACAACGGGGTTCGGCCGGTTGCCCAAACCATAATCCAGCTGGATCATTTCCTCGATTCTTCCATAGTACTGAAGTCCATCTGTCCCTGGTGTTACAACCCCGCTATTTATTGTTTTTTGACCGGGCCGACTCATGTCATAAGAATGGGTATGGAAGTGATACCCATTCACATCATAAGCCTTTAATTTCTTGGCGGAACATACGAAGCATGTGGCAAAATCTTTCAAATGGGCTCTCATAGGGTCCCTTTTTGCCTACAAGTTTATAATAAGAAAAGTTTGATGTATGAGTTGGAAGTAAGACCAACTTGAAATGTCAGCACTAGAAGAAGGTTGGACAGATTGGCATACTTTTGCCGCGAACCAAGGAATGAAGCCGCCATTTCCTTTACCGCCTTTTTTAAAGATACATTCCCTCTCCTCCTCGGTAGGGGGCCTTTCTAGATTCCAACATTCAAGTGTGAATTCACTATAGCAATGAGAAAGAAATGAAGTCAGACACAAACTTAATTTTGATTATTTGCGAAAAATATAGGAAGCACTTACTCAATGTACGGTTGTACTTCTGGCATGTTTGTCAACACATACGACATAATAGTTGTCCACTCTGGATGTTTTATGTGCCTGGGTCTTCTGCCACTTGCTCCGCCACCTACCCCTGCGAAGATGCTAAGTGGGGGTAGATCGGCTGGGGTGATGACATTGTAACGAAGGACTGGATTATGCTGAGTGGGAATATTGGGATCATAGTACTTTGTCGTGTTGTTTGACACCTCCTCGTTGAGATAGGCCTCGACTATAGATGCGTCAATACGACATTTATTCTTGCATTTGGCACAAAGATTCTTGTTTTCTCTCTCAGGTGCATACATCCAATGGTACTGCACAGCCCCCC
>NC_041384.1:732346751-732359191 GCF_002162155.2 Triticum dicoccoides | reverse complement strand
GAAGATGCAAGATCATATGTTGCATCGGATTAAAGAAGCTTGGTGGAAAGATCCTCTCTAGCTTGCACAACAACTCTGGTGCCTGTTTCTCCAGCTTCTCAATAACTTTTGGGTCTAACTCTTTAGCACAAAGCTGATGGAAGAAATAGCTCAACTCCGCCAGCACTCGCCAAATCTCCTCGGAGACATAGCCTCGAATCATCACTGGCATTACTCGCTCAAGCCAGACATGATAGTCATGGCTCTTGAGGCCACCTATTCTCAATGTACTCATATTCACTCCCTTCATTATATTTCCTGCGTACCCATCAGAGAACCGCAATTTTTCCAAGACCCACTGCATCATTACCTTCCTGTGCTTCCTTACAGGGCAGAACGGGGTCGGTGGCTTGCGCCACCCTTTTCTTCTGGGTCCAGGTTCGATCATATTTAAACTCGGCCTATCACATAGTTTCTGTTGATCAAGTCTGGCCTTCACGTTGTCTTTCATCTTCTCCGTGTCGAATATTGTGCCAAAAAGGGCCTCAGCGATATTCTTCTCAGTGTGCATCACATCAATGTTATGTGGGAGAAGGAGATCCTGAAAGTAAGGGAGCTTCCATAGGCATGGTATGTGAGTCCAGTTGTGTGTCTCCCCATATCCCACAAAACCTGACCCATTGGCATTGGGCTGGAGAGCATCTAACTGAGCCTTGATCATGTGACCCGTCATTACAGGTGGGGGTGGAGCATCGATAACTTTTCCTTTCTTGAAGTTATTTTTGTCTCGTCTGAATGGATGATCAGGACGAAGGAACGGGCGATGCTTGTCAAAGCAGGTAAACTTCCCACCTTTCTTCAGCCAATAGAATGTTAGATTCTGCATACACACCGGGCAAGGCCACTTTCCATGTACACACCAGCCGCAGAAAATCGCACGTGCCGGTAGGTCGTGCAGGGATGTGAAATACCAAACATACATATCGAAGTGCTTCTTTGTTAGGGCATTGTATGTCCGTATCCCTTTATCCCAAGCTACAATCAAGTCATCCACAAGCGGCTCCAAGTACAAACTCATCTTCTTCCCCGGATATCCAGGACCTGGAATGACCAGCGACAGGAACATGTTCTGCCATTTCATGCAGAAGCCAGGGGCAGATTCATCGGAATAACAAACATGGGCCAACAACTATATGTGGCATTAGTCATACCAAATGGATTGAACCCATCGATTGTTACTGCAATTTCTACAGTCTTTTTTGCCAGCCTTGTATGGGTATCGCTTAACGAAATCCTTCCATGCTTCAGCATCAGACGGATGTATAACGATTCCAGGGCGGTATCTAGTCCCTTCTGCCGCCCACCTCATGTTTTGGGCAGATTCCGCAGACATAAACAGGCGTTGGATCCTTGGTATGGGATCAAGATATCGAAGGACCTTCTGGGGAATTGTGTGCTGCCTCTTCTGACCATCATCACCGTCGACCTCAATATATCTAGAGGATTTGCACTCTGGACAGTAATTTGCATTCGCATGTTCTTTCCGAAATAAGATGCATGCGTTTGGACAAACATGTATTCGCTCATATGGCAACTTAAGTTCACGGAAGATTTTGTTCGACTCGTACATGTTCTTTGGCAAAATATTCTCTTTCGGCAATAGAGTGCGAATAACGGTCAAAAGTGTATCGAAGGAAGATCTACTCCAGCCAAATTGGGACTTCACGGCAAGTAGGCGTGCGATGCCATCTAGTTGAGTGACCTCTGTATGCCCGTGTAGGGGCCTCTGTGCCTCATCCAAAGTTTCATAGAACTTGCTAGTCCTTTGCTCCTCATCCTCCTCCCCCCGCCCCTCTTCACCTGCGGCTGGATTTTTAGGCGCTGCAGCATTTTCCAGGTCCTCTAGCATGAATTCAACATGAGTAACATATTCGGGTGAGCCTGTGCGTTGTCGTACCACCTCCTCTCTCGCACGTTGGGGCTCAAACTCACCATGTGCAACCCATCGGTGGTAGTCTAGCATAAACCCATTCTTGAGAAGGTGCCTACCCATTTCATCCTTTGTTTTTTCTTCATGTTGCCGCAAATGGTGCAAGGGCACCACACTCCACCACGTCCCGTGTGCCTGGCAAATGCTGCTTCCAAGAACTGATTCGTCTTTGTAATCCATTCCGGAAGCACAACCCCCCCCACTCAGCCAACCACTATACATCCACTCACGATCCTCCATCTAATGTGTTTACATTGACCAAGTAGTTTCACCCAGTATTAGTTCAATTAAATATAATTATTTAGGTTTTACGGCATGAACTCAGACTAAATAATAGGCAAGGATAGGTCCTAATCCCACCCGAGGGTGTGTAGGCTCGCTTCATTTTTCATGCACTACTACGATCCGACACAGAATTTCGGCAGCACCTCCCCGCTGTTCTCCAAATACACGTCTCAACAACAAGTCGAGAGAATGTGCATCCGGGGAACAATGGGAAGACGCTGCCGAAATTCTGTATCGGATCGGAGTAGAGCATGAAAACGAAGCTAGCCTACACACCCTCGGCTGTCCGTGGAAAACGCTGGACAATTCGAAAAAGTTACGGTTATAAATATGCAAAGAGTTGCATATTTATAAATAATGTAACTCTTTCGAACGGGAGACGCATAGGTAACGCGACTAGCTAGCTACATGATTTACATATACATAAATCCTACGAGGCGAATGATTCTTAGCCTATAAGTGTGTTTGGTGCCGGTCGTCCCTCCAGCAAGAAGCCCAGCCCTACGACGACGGTCCCAACATCAAACTAATGTGTGTCCTGCAATAAAGTGCAATCTAAGATCAAACATAATTAACATGCACAAACCAGAACACAACATACTTTTTCTCAACTCCACATGGGTACTGTTTCTTCTCAACTCCCATAGCCTAACAATGGTTTCGTCTCGATTACCATAGCCTAACATAAGTACTGCCATAATTTTGGTTCCTGAAGATGCAATTGTGGGAGGGACCAGAACCAAGACCTGGTTTGTTGCTGCTGTTGTTGCAGACAAGGAGGAGATCAGCAGGGGCACCTTGCCGCCGGAGCACCTTGCAGAGGAGGAGGAGATCAGCAGGGGCAACTTGCCGCCGGAGCACCTTGCCGCCGGAGCACCTTGCAGAGGAGGAGGAGATCAGCAGTTTATTAGTTTCTACTGGAATGGACAGATGCAAACTGAACCGAACATGTGTATGTACTGAAGATGCAAACTGAACCTAAACGTCCGCTCTGTACTGAACATATGTGTGTACAGAGAACATGTTGCCTCTCACCTTGCCGCTGAAGGAGCTGGGCACCTTGCCTCCGGAGGAACCAAGCAACTTGCGTCTGGGTCACCTTCCAAGCGTCCTTCTCCTCGCCAAGCACCTTACCGCCGAAGGAGCCGAACCGGATCTGCAGCAGGGCCGGTCAGAGAGAGAGAGAGAGAGAGAGAGAGAGAGAGGGATAGAGAAAGAGAGAGAGTGAGGAAGAGAGAGAGAGATGTACCTGCTGGCGGAGGGAACGTAGCGCCGCGGAGGGAACGTAGCACCGCGGAGAAGGCCCGGCGACCTCAACCCTAGCAGACGGCAAGGGGAGGCGGGGCGGCGGCCGGTGGGAGGGCCTGGTTGGGGGAGCTCATGCTAGGAGAGGGAGGTGGCGAGGTGTGGATCTACAGCGCGGGGGCGGGTGGCGGCGCGGGGGCGGGGAGTGCAGGGCAGAGATTTGGGGGAAGACAGGGGTGGCGGGGGAGAGGCAGGGGCGGCGGGGGAAAGAGGCAGGGGCGGCCTGGCTATGAGCGCGCGGTCGATTTGGGCCGAAGTTGAGCTCTTCGCGCGTCTATTTTTGATAAGTCCCGCGCGCAACAAAAGAGTAAGCCAAGTGTCAAAGAAAAATACACGGTTTATAAAAAATATATTATTTCAATAATAAAAGTTTATTATTTTATTTCAATAATAAATGTTTATTATTTCAATAATAAGAAAAATACACGGTCTATAATTTCTGCATTTTATTTTTATTGTCTTTGTATTATACTTATTTTATTTTCATATTATTGTATTTTTTTATATTTCTATTTCATTGTTTTTATAAATGAAACGCTCTCCCCTTATTTCATTATTTCGGGGCCTCTTACATGTCTAGAAGTGTGGTGGCGGGTGCCAACACCCGGCACGCGTCTCCGGAGTGTGACCCCTTCACGGACGGCGCCGCCGCCGGCACCTGGAGGGGGGTAACGGCCGCGTCGGGTCGACACGGAGGGAATCTTGCGGTGGGTTTGGCCCGGACCTTGTTCCGAAGTGTTCCTATGAGCTGACCTACCACAATCGGGTGGAGAGGTCCATTGGTCAAAGCCTGTCCGGCGAAAGTCAAAGGGTTAGATCTCCTGGTCAACTACTGCAGGGTTTGGCGGGACGGGGGCCTTGGGGGGTAGCAATGCCACCGGAGCATCGCGCGGGGCCCTCATACATGCCTTAAGGTGTGGTGGCATGTCTGAAGAGATAGCACGCGACTCCAGGGTGTGGCCCCCCTCACAGATGACGATGACACGGTATAGTAAACGTTCTGCGACAACGGTGCGGCCTGAATATTATTGAATACTTTGAGCGCGATAAAATCATGATTTTCTTACACCGCGTGGGCACATGTGATATAGGACGGATGGTAATTTTTCATAATTTTTGGTGATGCAGAAGTATATGAACACTTCCCTCTACGCGGATTGCTCTCGCGTGTCTACGATTGTGGCCGGCGGCCTTCGAGGGCTAGCCAAGCCGCCAAATCTTGCGTCGAGGCCTCTTACAGGTCTAGAAGTGTGGTGGTGGGTGCCAACACCCGGCACGTGTCTTCGGAGTGTGGCCCCCTTCACGGACGGCGCCACCGCCGGCACCTGGAGGGGGGTAACGGTCGCGTCGGGTCGACACGGAGGGAATCTTGCGGTGGGTTTGGCCCGGACCTTCTTCCGAAGTGTTCCTATGGGCTGACCTACCACAACCGGGTGGAGAGGTCCATTGGTCAAAGCCCGTCCGGCAAAAGTCAAAGGGTTAGATCTCCTAGTCAACTCCTGCAGGGTTTGGCAGGACGGGGGCTTTGGGGGTAGCAATGCCACTGGAGCATCACACGGGGCCCTCATACATGCCTTAAGGTGTGGTGGAATGTCTGAAGAGGTAGCACGCGGCTTCGGGGTGTGGCCCCCCTCACGGACGACGATGACACGGTATAGTAAACATTATGTGGTAACGGTGCGGCATGAATATTATTGAATATTCTCGGAGCACGATAAAATCATGATTTTCTTACACGGCGTGGGAACATGTGATATAGGAAGGATGGTAATTTTTCATAATTTTTGGTGATGCAGAAGTATCTGAGCACTTCCTTCTACGCGGATTGCTCTTGTGTGTCTACGAATGTGGCCAGCGGCCTCCGGGGGCTAGCCATGCCGCCAAATCTTGCGTGGGGCCTCTTACACGTCCAAAAGTGTGGTGGCGGGTGCAACACCCAGCACGCGTCTCCGGTGTGTGACCCCTTCACGGACGGCGCCGCTGCCGTCACCTGGAGGGGGGTAACGGCCGTGTCGGGTCGACACGGAGGGAATCTTGAGGTGGGTTTGGCCCGGACCTTGTTCCGAAGTGTTCCTATGAGGTGACCTACCACAACCGGGTGGAGAGGTCCGTTGGTCAAAGCCCGTCCGACAAAAGTCAAAGGGTTAGATCTCCTGGTCAACTGCTGCAGGGTTTGGCGGGACGTGGGCCTTGGGGGGCAGCAATGCCACCGGAGCATCGCGCGGGGCCCTCATACATGCCTTAAGGTGTGGTGGCATGTCTGAAGAGATAGCACGCGACTCCAGGGTGTGGCCCCCCTCACAGATGACGATGACACGGTATAGTAAACGTTCTGCGACAACGGTGCGGCCTGAATATTATTGAATACTTTGAGCGCGATAAAATCATGATTTTCTTACACCGCGTGGGCACATGTGATATAGGACGGATGGTAATTTTTCATAATTTTTGGTGATGCAGAAGTATATGAACACTTCCCTCTACGCGGATTGCTCTCGCGTGTCTACGATTGTGGCCGGCGGCCTTCGAGGGCTAGCCAAGCCGCCAAATCTTGCGTCGAGGCCTCTTACAGGTCTAGAAGTGTGGTGGTGGGTGCCAACACCCGGCACGTGTCTTCGGAGTGTGGCCCCCTTCACGGACGGCGCCACCGCCGGCACCTGGAGGGGGGTAACGGTCGCGTCGGGTCGACACGGAGGGAATCTTGCGGTGGGTTTGGCCCGGACCTTCTTCCGAAGTGTTCCTATGGGCTGACCTACCACAACCGGGTGGAGAGGTCCATTGGTCAAAGCCCGTCCGGCAAAAGTCAAAGGGTTAGATCTCCTAGTCAACTCCTGCAGGGTTTGGCAGGACGGGGGCTTTGGGGGTAGCAATGCCACTGGAGCATCACACGGGGCCCTCATACATGCCTTAAGGTGTGGTGGAATGTCTGAAGAGGTAGCACGCGGCTTCGGGGTGTGGCCCCCCTCACGGACGACGATGACACGGTATAGTAAACATTATGTGGTAACGGTGCGGCATGAATATTATTGAATATTCTCGGAGCACGATAAAATCATGATTTTCTTACATGGCGTGGGAACATGTGATATAGGAAGGATGGTAATTTTTCATAATTTTTGGTGATGCAAAAGTATCTGAGCACTTCCTTCTACGCGGATTGCTCTTGTGTGTCTACGAATGTGGCCAGCGGCCTCCGGGGGCTAGCCATGCCGCCAAATCTTGCGTGGGGCCTCTTACACGTCCAAAAGTGTGGTGGCGGGTGCAACACCCAGCACGCGTCTCCGGTGTGTGACCCCTTCACGGACGGTGCCGCTGCCGTCACCTGGAGGGGGGTAACGGCCGTGTCGGGTCGACACGGAGGGAATCTTGAGGTGGGTTTGGCCCGGACCTTGTTCCGAAGTGTTCCTATGAGCTGACCTACCACAACCGGGTGGAGAGGTCCGTTGGTCAAAGCCCGTCCGACAAAAGTCAAAGGGTTAGATCTCCTGGTCAACTGCTGCAGGGTTTGGCGGGACGTGGGCCTTGGGGGGCAGCAATGCCACCGGAGCATCGCGCGGGGCCCTCATACATGCCTTAAGGTGTGGTGGCATGTATGAAGAGATAGCACGCGACTCCGGGGTGTGGCCCCCCTCACGGACGACGATGACACGGTATAGTAAACATTATGCGGCAACGGTGCGGCGTGAATATTATTGAATACTTTGAGCGTGATAAAATCATGATTTTCTTACACCGCGTGGGCACATGTGATATAGTACGGATGGTAATTTTTCATAATTTCTGGTGATGCAGAAGTATCTGAACACTTCCCTCTACGCGGATTGCTCTTGCGTGCTTACGATTGTGGCCGGCGGCCTTCGGGGCTAGCCAAGCCGCCAAATCTTGCGTCGGGGCCTCTTACAGGTCTAGAAGTGTGGTGGCGGGTGCCAACACCCGGCACGCGTCTGCGGAGTGTGACCCCCTTCACGGACGGCGCCGCCGCCGGCACCTGGAGGGGGGTAACGGCCACGTCGGGTCGACACGGAGGGAATCTTGCGGTGGGTTTGGCCCGGACCTTGTTCCGAAGTGTTCCTATGAGCTGACCTACCACAACCGGGTGGAGAGGTCCGTTGGTCAAAGCCCGTCTGGTGAAAGTCAAAGGGTTAGATCTCCTAGTCAACTCCTGCAGGGTTTGGCAGGACGGGGGCCTTGGGGGGTAGCAATGCCACCGGAGCATCACGCAGGGCCCTCATACATGCCTTAAGGTGTGGTGGAATGTCTGAAGAGATAGCACGCGGCTCCGGGGTGTGGCCCCCCTCACGGAAGACGATGACACGGTATAGTAAACGTTCTGCGGTAACGGTGCGGCATGAATATTATTGAATACTTTGAGCGCGATAAAATCATGATTTTCTTACACGGCGTGGGAACATCTGATATAGGACGGATGGTAATTTTTCATAATTTTTGGTGATGCAGAAATATCTGAACACTTCCCTCTACGCGGGTTGCTTTTGCGTGTCTACGATTGTGGCCGGTGTCCTTCGGGGGCTAGCCAAGCCGCCAAATCTTGCGACGAGGCCTCTTACAGGTCTAAAAGTGTGGTGGCGGGTGCCAACACCCGACACGCATCTCCGGAGTGTGACCCCTTCACGGACGGCGCCGCCGCCAGCACCTGGAGGGGGGAAACGGTCGTGTTGGGTCGACACTGAGGGAATCTTGCGGTGGGTTTGGCCCGGACCTTGTTCCAAAGTGTTCCTATGAGCTGACCTACCACAAGCGGGTGGAGAGGTCCATTAGTCAAAGTCAGTCCGACGAAAGTCAAAGGGTTAGTTCTCCTGGTCAACCGCTCCAGGGTTTGGCGGGACGGGTGCCTTGGGGGGTAGCAATGCCACCGGAGCATCGCGCGGGGCCCTCATACATGCCATAAGTTGTTGTGGTGGCATGTTTGAGGAGGCAGCACACGACTCCGGGTGTGGCCCCCCTCACAGACAGCGATGGCATGGTATAATAATCGTTCTGTGGTAACGGTGCGGCGTGAATATTATTGAATACTCAGAGCACGATAAAATCATGATTTTCTTACACGGCGTGGGCACATGTGATATAGGACGTATGATATTTTTTCATAATTTTTGGTGATGCAGAAGTATATGAACAATTCCCTCTATGCGGATTGATCTTCGCGTGTCTACGGTTGTGACCTGCGGCTTCCGAGGGCTAGCCATGCCGCCAAATCCGCCAAATCTTGCGTTGGGGCCTCTTAGACGTCCAGTAGTGTGCTGGCGGGTATGCTAGGGTGTCGAAAGAGTCTTGAAAATATTAAAGTGGCGTTAAATTAAAAAATTTACAAATAAGACCCATAAAAACTAGTCAACAGAAAATAGGTTAGAATAATAATACTAATTAAGTAGTAAATAAAATGCAATGAAAACCATCTTAAACTAATTTCGCAAAAATGTTACGTGGTGCAAAAAATCCACAAATATGTAAGCCTGGTGCTTTCATCGGGCACACGGCTTATATGTCCTAGAAGCCGAGTGCCTTCTTCGGGCACACAGCTTATATGCCATATAAGCCGAGTGCTTGCTCCAGACACACGGCTTATAGGTTGCTCCGTGACGGCGCGTCAACCACTGCCGTTGCAGACACGTGGCAGATGTCTTTGCCGAGTGTGTGTTGTAAGCCGGGTGCCTTTTCACCTAGATACCGTGTGTTTCATGTAAGCCGTGAGCTTTTCTGTGGTACTCGTCTTATAAATGACCATAACCGAGTTTCTCTTATTTACCGGGTGTTTTTTTCTCCAGACTCAGCTTAAAGAAGCATAAGCCGGGTGCCCAAAAAAAAGCACACGGCTTATATGCCAACACACGGGAAACCGGGATTTTCCTGTAGTAATGGGTCCCAAGGACCCAGAAACTGCGTTAGACCATCTACGGCCAGCATATAACAGTTTTTTAAAGTCTCAGTCGACTGAGACTTGGTTATGTCTCAGTTGATGCTATATTTGTTCGATCGAGATCTGTGCAATTTTTTTCTAGCCTTTTCTCTCTTCTTATATACAATTTTCCCGGTTCTAAAATAAGTGCCTTAACTTTGTATTAATTGTAGTACAAAGTTATACAAAGATTGAGACACTTATTTTGAAAAAGGGAGTATCACTTGACTAATATTTGGTTAAATCTCAGTTGACTGAAACCTAGCCACACATATACTAATTTGAAACCCTAAACGTCCCTAAACGTCCTTGTGTCCGTGCGGGTCGGCTTTGAGGCCCTACCTTTTGTGCCATACAACCACAATACCTACTTTATACCTTTTTTTGGACCTTTTATCAAACGGATTTGCTATTTCACATCTAGATGCGAAATAGCTATCTCATATCTAACTCCACAGCCATTGGATCTCGTCCTGTCTTTAAGATTCGCGCAAGTTGTTTTTTCTGTCCCGGTCGTGCGTTTCGCTCGCGTCAGTTGTTTCGTCTGTGCGTGCAGCCCATCTGTAGCGGGTTGTGTTGTTTTGCCTGTAGCGGGCCGTGTTGCTTGTTGGGCTAGGGGCTGTTTGTCTGAGGGAAGATTTTGGAGAGGAGGGGGCGGCGTTCATTTCCCCCAGTTTGTCTCCAGAAGCATTCACTTCGGCCGTTCCCCATTCCTCTTATGCTGTTCCCCATTGCTCTTGGTAGTTGGTGCTCGAGGCGCAGCGATTTCTGGAGAGGGAGACGCCATAGATAGTGAGTTGCCTGTTCTTCTCCCCTGTTCCTCTTTTTCTGTTGTAGTGTCCATGTTTTTTTGTGTTTCTTGCTCACTGATTTAGTAGCATCTATCTAGGGTTTGCTCCTCAATGTCCCCAAATGTGGGTAGGGTTCGTTTAGCACCATCCATCTTCTTTGTTTCTTGTTTGTTTGTCCATCGATTTAGGGTTCTTTGCCCCGTCCAATCTCCCAAAATGTGGGGTAGGGCTAATCAGATGTTCCATCTATCTAGGGTTGGTTGGGGGTTTTTGTTCCTCAAATGTATCCAGATATGGGAAGGGGGGATTCGAAGTAGATGGTTAGTGTGCAGAGAATACAATTATTTTTTTGTAGTTTTTGGGTGATTTTTACTGTTGGGGGTTTGAATGATGAACTATAGACAGTTTTTTATGTCCTGGTATACTCATCATTCTATAGATAGTTGGTTTCTCCTGTTAAGATTTTTTGTACAGTAGTGATAGGTTTCATTAGGTTTGCTCCTCTGTCCAGTGACTTTCCTTCAGTTAAAGTTGATCCTGGAATCTGTAAGAAACAATTCCATTATTTCTGAAGTGCACTTTTGCTTGATGCTTTCGCACACCGCACCATAGTTTCGACAGTTTGATGACCGTATGGTCCTATTTTTCTTTTTTGCTGTTAGGTGATCCTGAAAGGAAGTCTGAAAACACGAGTCATCCATATCTAATTGCATTTAACAAAATCAGATGTGCATTTAATTGCCTAGTTATTTGATCGTCGCAGTATAGTGTTTGTTGTTTTCACTGTTTGTCTTGTCTACTGTTTGTTGCTTACTACTGTTTGCTCGCCGCACAACGGCAGTTTTGATGTTTGAAGTAGCGAAGTTTCTTAATGTACATAGGGATTTTTCTATGTTGTCAGTTTCACGCAATTTGTGGGAGCGGGTTGCATTTTTTCTGGTAGTGAATTTTTTTCAGTGCCCTCATGGGTCTAGTTGTTGTGTATAGAGAGAGTCAGTGGAATGATAGGATTTTTCGTATTTTTGGCAGCACCGAGTTGGTATCTGGATTATTGTTTTTGCTAGATTCAGCGGCAGATTGTACATTGTTTAATCTTTTTCTAGGTTTAGGGTTGAAATTTACTAAGCAATTTTTTTGTCAGGGCTAGATTCAGTTTGTATTCACAAGGTTTTCATTTATCTTTTTTCAATCCATATTTATGTGTTTTGTGATTTTTTTTATGTCAGGCGGAGGCTATTTTGTTGGGAGTGAGAAGGGGAGGGGAGGAGGGCGGCAGTCAGGTATGTGTCCTTTTCTAGGATTTATGTGGAGTTTTTTTTTTTTGGATAGGTGTATAGGTTAAAGTTGTGTGCATCAGTGGTTTTAAATTTGTGTACTGGTGAGACGGACAAGAAGATGATGCATCTTTTTTTCACTAGCAAGTTGATTGTGCACGTTTACAGTTTTGCCTTCTTCGATTGATTGGTAATTGGTTCAAAACCCCCAACTCAAAGAGGCAGGATAGATAGATGGCCTCTTTGTGGCAGGATAGGATTTTTTTGTAAGTATGGGCATGTATGTAATCCATGTTTTTTTTCATGATTGATATAATCTTTGTAGTAATAGATAGTGCTAGTATTGTAATTGGTCGGGTCGGTCAGCGAGTAGTATCTACTTTGTTTAGTCAATACTCTGGAAAGATGATCTAATTAATCTCACAGATTCAGTTATATGCATAACTCTAGAAAACATATATATGCTTCTCTGCCGTAAGTGCCAAGATTATCCTTTTGTGTGTCCATGATACCTGCTGGGTTTGTCTGTCCATGCTATCTGATGGGACTTGTTGGGGCTTTATTATTATAAATTCAGTCTTTCAGCCACTTTTTTAATATATTTTTATTTCTACTTTCTTTCTGTTTACTAGCTACATTTTTTATGCAATAACAAGAAGAATTATGAGTATATGTATTTTTTGTTCAGCTATGCGTGTGGTGATGAGAAACAAGGGGTGTAATAATTGCATTTTAGTGTGTGTTTTTTGTAAGTTCTGAAACATTTAGTTTTTTCGAAAAACGTATCATCTAGGGGATGTAGTTTGTATTCACCCCAGCTGCAAGGCGGACTCGCAACTCGAGGGATGTAGTTTGTAATCGTCCCAGTTGCAAGTCAATCATGTGCTCGCAACTCCGGG
>NC_041384.1:732315568-732346254 GCF_002162155.2 Triticum dicoccoides | reverse complement strand
TTCCCTAGTTGCAAGTCCACCCTCGCCTCGCAACTCGAGGGGTTATTGTTTTTTGTTCTTGTTTCATGGTAGTTGCAATTAGACCCTCGACCTGCAACTAGGGGTTTCTGTCGGCCTAGTTGCAAGTCCACCCTCGACTAGCAACTCAGGGGGGGGGGAGGGGGTGTTTTTTTTCACCACAGCTGCAAGTCCACCCCGACTTGCAACTCGAGGCATGTATTTTTTGTAATCGCCCTAGTTACAAGTCAACCATGTACTCACAAGTCGGGGATGTAGTTTTGTAGTTTCACTAGTTGCAAGTCCACCCTTGACTTGCAACTCGGGGGGTGTTGTTTTGTTTTCACCACAGCTGCAAGTACACCCCGAGTTGCAACTCGAGGCATGTATTTTTTGTAATCGCCCTAGTTACAAGTCAACCATGTACTCACAAGTCGGGATGTAGTTTTGTAGTTTCACTAGTTGCAAGTCCACCCTTGACTTGCAACTCGGGGGGTGTTGTTTTTTGTTCGTGTTTCATGGTAGTTGCAATTAGACCCTCGACCTGCAACTAGGGGTTTCTGTCGGCCCAGTTGCAAGTCCACAATTGACTCGCAACTCAAGGGAATGTAGTTAGTAATCGCCCCAGTTGCAAGTCAATCATGTGCTCGCAACTTGGGGATGTAGTTTTTGTAGTTGCCCTAGCTGCAAGTCCACCCTTGACTCGCAACTTGGGGGCGGGGGTGTTTTTTTTCTTGTTTCATGGTTGTTGCAATTTGACCCTCGACCTGCAATTAGTGTTTTATGTCGGCCCTGGTGCACGCACACCCTCGACTCGCAACTCGGGGAGTGTTGTTTTGTTGTCACCCCAGTTGCAAGTCCACCCCCAACTCGCAACTCGAGGCATGCCAGTTGCAAGTCAACCATGTACTCGCAACTCAGGGATGTAGTTTTGTACTTACCTTAGTTGCAAGTCCACCATCGATTCGCAACTCGGGGAGTTGTTTGTTTTTTCTTATTGTTTCATGGTAATTGCAATTAGACCCTCGACCTACAACTAGGGGTTTCTGTCGGCCCAGTTGCAAGTCCACCCTCGACTCGCAACTCAAGGGAATGTAGTTTGTAATCGCCCGAATTGCAAGTCCACCCCTCAACTCGCAACTCGGGGATGTAGTTTTGTAGTTTCCCTAGTTGCAAGTACAACCTCGACTCGCAACTCGGGGGGTGTTGTTTATTGTTCTTGATTCATGGTAGTTGCAATTAGACCCTCGACCTGGAACTAGGGTTTCTGTCAGCCTAGTTGCAAGTCCATCCCCGACTCGCAACTCGAGGGGTGATGTTTTGTTTGAAGTCCACCCCCCGACTCGCAACTCGAGGGATGTAGTTTGTAATCATCCCAGTTGCAAGTCAACCATGTACTCACAACTCGGGGATGTAGTTTTGTTTCCCATGTCACTTTTTCCAAGTCATCCGCCTCGACTTTTTGCAACTAGTTTTTGTGTACAGTCACAACCATTTTCCTTTTCATTTTTTTGTTTGATTTTTTGTAGGTGCCCTAGTGTTTTCAGTGATCTCCCTTTCTCGAATCACTATTTTGAGTTGACATTTTTTTGCAAGGCAAACCCTGAAAGTGCCTTTCCTTTTTGCAGGGTGACTGAACATAGGGTTCTACACTGAACTGTCCATCTTTCAACTTTTTGTAGGGGGCTTTCTGTAAGATGTCCAAAACAACAACAGCTCTCCAATAATTATCCACATTGACAGATTTTTTTTGTCTGAGCACTGTTTGAATCAGTGGAGTAGAGGAGGAAGAGACGGGGGCGACAAGCTCGAAGCCCATGGCGACCGAGATCGCCGGTGACGAGCCCCCGCGGTGCACCTCTGCTCGAAGCAGGAGGCACCCGCTATGAAGACGGTGGGCAAGCGCTGCGCGGCCGTCGAGGCCTGCGGCATCCACACCGCCGATGACGTCTGCGCCGCCGACAAGCCACCAAAGTTTGGCCCTGCCCGCGAGCTGTGCGCGGCTGACGGGATCCTCGTTCTCGACACCGTCCTGGATTTCTCCACAGCTAATTCTCGGCAAGTGGCAGTGAGTACTTCATTTCCCATCCTCTCTTTCTGAAAACGTGTGTGCTTTGTGTTCGTGCTACGTGCTCAAAATTGCTGCCACACAGATCGATTTTTGTGCTCTGGGTGTCTGCAGGTAGATATGTACATTGTTTCTGTAGCCCTTGTGGCCCTGCTTTTTCCCGTGAGGGTAGTTGCCCCCGTGCCTGTGTTGCCCTACGTTCGCGCTAGCCAGATAGTATTTGTAATTCAGTGGTGTGATTCGTTACGGTTATTGTTGCATAGGTACCAGAGTTGAGGATGCACAATGAATTCAGAGCAAAAGAGCCCTCACCAGATAGTTGTTTTTCATTCTTTAGTGTACATGTTTAGAGAGCATGCATTATGTTTTTTCAGTTTTTGTAATAGTTCCCAGTGTACATGTTCAGGGTTCATAGAACATGCATCCTGTGCTAACTATGTGTTTTCTGAAGCTAGATCATACTGTCCTTTTGGGTCAAACATAATGTTATCTGTGTGTTCTTGTACCTATGGTCTGTCAAACAAACAAACAAGCCCAACAAAGAAAGGTCCAGGGGGAGGACGGTAGTTGGGCTGGAAGGGGTGGGCTGCCCACAACAAACAAACAGGCCGCCACAAACAAACAGGAGGTGATCGGAAGCAACGACGCTGGTTGTTTTTGTCAACTGGTGAGGACAGATTACATGATGCTGTCAGTTTAGATGTGAGATACTATCTCACATCTAGATGTAACATAGACAGGCCCTTTATCAAACAGGTTGGATGCGTCGTCGCCGTTCGGAGCACGCTTGCATGGACACGGGCGTGCGGCGCCCCGGTTCCAGCATGGGCACGCGATCCGCGGCTAGCTAGCTAGGCTGCACGCACGCGATCGGCGGCTAGCTAGCATGCACGCACAAGATCACGCGCGAGGGCGTCTGTGGAGGGCGAGTGTGTGGACGGTGGACATGGGCAGCTCGAGCTCCTCTCCAACTTCTGCCACGGAAGCGAGGCCAGCCAGCTCACGCCGCGGCCAGGAGGACCAAGATGTGACGCGTCTTGCGCGGGAGTTGGTGACTTGTTCGTCCTCATACGGCGGAGGGCCAATGGCGGCGTGCTACGGAAAGCCTCCACGCCTCCACACGGATCAAGTAGGTGTCGCAGGAGCTCCGCTGCATCGCGTCCGTCAAGCGCCACCCCAGCCGCACCGACGGGTCCAGGACTCCAGGTATGTCGCCGCGCACGCACTGAAGGGACTCAAGCTCATCAGCAAGCCCAATGGCTGGCCCACGGTCGAGAAGCACTTTGACGAGCTTGCTGAGAATGGCGGCCAGCTAGCCAGCACGCGAGGTCGTCAGTCGCCTCCCCCGCCATCGTCAGCCGCCTTGTCCGCCCGCGCCGTCACCTCCACGAGGCATTGCCACCTCTGCTCGCACTGTTGCCTCCTTCAATCGACAGAGAGATGAGAGAGAAGAAAGAGGAGTGGGCTAGCTGCAGGTGGGACCGTGTGGAAGGCCTATGAAGTGGAGTGGGGTGCAAGGGCGTGACCGGGCTTTGACCGTGCATCCCCATATTGCCACCGAATTTGGTCATAGTTTGAGGGGTGTCGATCAGTCCAACGATTAGGGAGGAAGTGAAGGGTTCGGTTGGGTCATCTATTTTTGAGCGGGCATTGACCGGATGGACGTTTCGACATTTAGGAAGGAAATAGGGGATCCGGCTGTAGATGTTCTTAACTCTTAAATCGGTGTTACACTATAAAGGAAAAATTACAACTAGATCCCCATTTTTTTCATGGAGGACAAGTCGACTGGAAAACGTTTCGCTGTACGTTGATTTCGCTTGATCATTGGACGGACATCATATGGCATGGGGTGTGGTCCTCCGTCCGCAGAGGCCACGACCACGGCGGTGGCGATGACCCTGAGCGGAAGTGGTGCATCAAAGCCGGCACCGCGAGGAAATGGATCGCCCGGAGGTACCTCAACCAAGGCCTTCAGACGCTGCCGTCGCTCCTCTGCAGGCAGGCGCTGCTGTCCTCCGGAGCGGGCGGCTCCTCCGCCGGAGCATCGAGATCCCGTACGGCACACGTGCCGGTGAAAATAGAGCCGGAGGAGCTCCTGCAGCTCCGCGAGGTGAAGAGGGGGCCGGAGCTGGAGCTGGAGTGGTGGCGGCGTCGGGCCGGAGGATTTCCTCCCTCCGGCGGAGGTGGATGCCTCCGAGGCCGCCATCCTCGCGCGTAGTGTGTGGGAGGAGGAGGAGGCGGCGAAGCAGCGCCATCAACAGGAAGCCGACCTCGACAAAGTCCTCCTCGAGCAGGGGCTCGCGAAGGCATATGCCTTCGAGAACAACCTGGCAGCGTGGCCCCATGAAGCCAAGGCGCATGACAACATCTACAACGACCTCGTCTTTGACGACGATGAGTGAGCTCCTCCGCCGTGGCACCCGGATGGCTCTGGTGAGCCAAATTTAGCATTAGGGTTAGGGTGGCCGTTGCTCCTCCGATCTAGTTTGTAAAAAATCGATTGTGTATGACTTTTTTATGATGATCAAGTAAATATGAACGCTAGTAGTCCTATTGGAGTAGTTCGATTTCTTGCGCGAAGTTTTAATTTTAAATTTTGCATGTTCATTTTAAAGTTTTTGTTCTGCCGTGGCATGCCACAAACTGTAAACACACTTTTAAGTTTTGCAATGTAAGGGGTCTGCTAGAGATGCTCTTAACCCAGTGATAGTATGCAGATCTTCGTCAGGGAATACGTGACCTAGTGGTGGTATGCAGATCTTCGTCAAGGAATACATGAGGCTATCTATTCCGCAAGAAGCCAAGGCTCCATAATGGCATGCATATCTTTGTTCAAAGATCTCCATAGCTATCATTCGAGTCTGCCCTAGTCAAGAAGGAAGCAAGACTATACTATCCGGCAACAGCATCTACCGGCCAAGACCCGGGAACGACCTAACCCGACAACGACCGTCCCTATACTATCCGGCTATATTTTGCAGCGACCGCTGGAGCCAGCCCTTTGAGGCGCGCAAAAACTCACGATTTCGGCGCTGGAAACGCTTTTTTAGCGCGCCGCGTGTTCCGCAGCCGTTGGAGATGCTCTAAGGGAAAAAAGGAGAAAGGGGAAAAAGGAGGAAGGGAAAAAGGGAGAAAGTAGGAACAAGGTTATATACTTGGTAGAACACCAGTAGGAGCACAAAATGCTTCCTGTTTCCAGGAAGGACTTGTAGCTTATCATCCACCAACATAACCACGCACAAAGCAGGAGTAGAGTATTACGTAACCATGCGGCTTGAACCTGGGTAAATCATCGTGTTAACTTTGTGCATTTCGGTAGTGTATGTCCTCACCTTGCGCCCCACTCACGAATCAACAATGGGACGTGTCTCGTGTATGTTGCGCACACGCACCCCAACATAATGCCCTTGCATCTTGCACAATGTAAATGGTTCACGAAGCGAACCAACCCGTGGTTAGATGGTTAGAGGGATAGTGGTATCCCCAGCCTAACAGGATTCAAGTCCTAGTGCTCGCATTATTTCTAGAGACCTTTTACGGTGCATCAAAATAATATGAGCCGTCCATTTTCAGTCAGTTAATGGACTAGATCCACCAATACTACCAAAGCAATTCAGTAGTATATTTCTTTCAAGGGGTAAAATTGGAAGACTTAGAAAATAAATACCTAAAGTCTACATCCATTGAGGAATCCGTGTGTTTTCTTGTCCTGCTTGGACCGGTCCGGCCGAATACTTTCCGGCCGACATTCAATGCAACAGAGACAATTGTACAGAGCGATGGATCCTTGCCGGCTGGTATTTTTGGCCGAGGAAATCACCATGTACAATAGATTGATTGATCATTTGTGGATACATGCATTAGTGATTCCGGCGATCAAGCCGGTGGCGGTGGCCTCATAGGAAGCTGCAGCGACGACGCCGCGACTGATCAGGACATCATACCGCCGGTTCTGTGGCCTGCTGGTAGATTTGATGCCAGGTCGGGGGCTTGGAGCTCCCACTTGAAGGGCACTCAGGCAGTCAGGCTAGCTCTGATCGATATTGGGCATGCGCTGTTGATCATGGGCGATGGCAACGACGAGGCCTCACGAGGATCGTCACCGCGAGGGATTTGACAAATTAGGAAATGAAAATAATGACAAAACTACCCCGCTAATCAACGGCTGAGATGATTCAATACTACTCGCTTTCAGAGGTAGTATGATGCACCGTAAAAATTCTCAATTTCTAAATTTATTTCAGAATTTTCGACGATGCGCTTTCAGTGGGAGGAGCCGTTTTCATCGACGATTAGGCGTCTATGATGGCTTCGTAAATCTTAAGATGATATGTCGATTCAGTCTCCCGGAGATGTTCATAGGAGTAGGTGTGCGTTCATAGGGATGAACATATGCGCATATGTATGAGTCAGTACTATGTTAAAAAAAATGATTCACAAAGCTAGCCAGGTGCATGCACATCTCAAAACCGAAATAAAGAAAAGCTTTCTGCATGCATGTGCATGGGCGCATGTGGACCCTCCTGAAAGATCAGCTGTCAGCCTGGCCAGTGTACCACACGGACAGGTGTACTGTATATATACACCAGACCAGACCCAACTGTTAAACCTCACACATCACAAATCACAATTCATAGCGCACAAGTACGTTCGTGCATAGTACATCTCGCGAGGACAGTAACAATGGCCATGTCCTCCAACCTCGCCCGCTCCCTCCCGGACAGCCCTGCCGGGGACTTCCGTCCGGCGTCGCTGCTCTCGAAGATGGCGAGCCGTGGCCGACGCCCGTCTCAGCTAGTCACCTCCGCGGTGTCGGCCGACGAAGCGCCGGCCAACATGTCGCCCGGCTCCGTGGTCGGAGACATGGAGCGCGGCACTCTCGCCGAGAAGACAGGCCGCTCCGACGGCCAGCTGACGTCGCGGTGGCGGGAGCTCCACGGCAGCAACGACTGGCAGGGGCTACTGGACCCCATCGACACGGTGCTCCGGGGAGAGCTCATCCGGTACGGCGAGTTCGCGCAGGCCTGCTACGACTCCTTTGACTACGACCGCTTCTCCCGCTACTCCGGCAGCTGCAAGTACCCGACGCGCACCTTCTTCCAGGACGTGGGTCTTGCCGGCGTCGGCTACGAGGTCACCCGGTACCTCTACGCCACATGTCACCCAAGCTACCCAAACTTCAGCATCTGGAAGCACAACCCGGGCGACGACAAGCTGTGGAGCGAGTCCGCCACTTTCGTCGGCTTCGTCGCCGTGTCCACGGATGAGGAGACGGCGCGCATTGGACGTCGGGACATCGCCGTCGCCTGGCGCGGCACCGTGACCCGGCTGGAGTGGGTGTCCGACCTGACGGCGATGCTGAAGCCGCTCACTGCATGTGGGGTGCCGTGCCCCGACCCGAGCGTGAAGGTGGAGAGGGGGTTCGTCGACCTATACATCGGCAAGGACCCAACGTGCCGGTTCAGCAGCTACTCGGCGCGCGAGCAGGTGCTCGCCGAGGTGCGGAAGCTGGTGGAGCGATACGCTGCGAGGGGCGAGGAGGTTGGCGTGACGGTCACCGGCCACAGCCTCGGCAGCGCGCTGGCCATGATCAGCGCCTTCGACATCGCCGAGAGTGGAGCCAACGTGTCTCCGTCGGCCGGCGGCAAGAAAGCGCCGGTGTGCGTCTTCTCCTTCGCCGGACCGCGCGTGGGGAACACCAGGTTCAAGGAGCGCTTCGAGGGGGAGCTGGGCGTGAAGGCGCTGCGCATCCGCAACGTGCACGACATGGTGCCTAAGGTGCCCGGTTTTCTGTTCAACGAGGTGATATTCCCGGCGGTGCTGCTGCGGGTGGCGGATGCGCTAAGGGTGCCGAGCGTGTACACCCACGTCGGCGTCGAGCTCGCGCTGGACCACATTGTGTCGCCATTCCTCAAACCCACCGGAGACCTGGCGAGCTACCACAACCTAGAGGCGCACCTCCACCTGCTCGACGGCTACCGGGCACATGGCCAGCCGTTCGAGCTCGGTGGAAGGGACCCGGCGCTGGTCAACAAGGCCGCCGACTTTCTTAGAGACGAGCACATGGTGCCTCCCGGGTGGCGGCAGGAGGAGAATAAGGGCATGGTGAGGACGGAGGACGGACGATGGGCATTGTTGCAGCTTCCGAGGGATGTTGAAGCTCACCCGGTCCCGGATGACATCGACATCCACCTCGCTGCGCTCGGCCTCCTTGTGCAGGAGCAAGATGGTATATGATCGAGCACATGATTCATATAGCAAACCAAAGAGGATTCAGATTCTTTTCCAAGGATTTTCAATGTTTTGGAATGTAACTCTTTTGTGTGTTTATTGTCCTTTAGCTATTGCTGAAGTTTTAGTTTGATCTCGAGTTTGTATCAATGTTTTTGAACTCTTGAACATCTAAATTGTTTACATTTCTTCACATGTCCCTCTCATCGCTGTTATAGTCATTACATGGCAGCAGTTTCAGACACTAAAAACGAAATTCAAAAGCTAAATCATCTGTAGTACTAGTGATTCTTTAAACACTATGAATGCTTATTATTTATAGTATTCCAGGACAATCATAGATCTCAGTATTTAAAAAAATTGCATGTTTTTAATGTCTATTTTGTCTATTTTGAATTTATCTCATATTTCAGTAACTTTATGAATAGAATACATGTTATTTTGAATGTCAATTTGCCCTAATTTTTGTTTCCCATCTAGTATATAGCAAAACAAAACTACCACATTACGGGTTAGGGCTGCAAAAAGCTACCACTTTTTTTCTATAATTTTCAAAAATCTACCACAAAATTGGCTGGCTGTTCCAAAAAACACTAATGACTCGATGATTAAAATTAGATCCGGATTATGACAGGGCGGGCCCGCATGTTTGTTTGACCGCTAGGTTGACCCTTAAGTCTGATGTTATGACAAGTGGGCCCCCATGTCAGCTTCTTCTTTGCCCCTTCTTCCCTAGAACCACCGACCTCATTTTCCTCCGTCAATGGCCATCATCAAGGGGAGCCGCGTCTGAAGCCATCGGGAGGGGAGGCAGGGTAGGGGAGGAGGTGCACTTGAGACCGTCGGGAGGGGAGGATGAGCTCGCCGGCTCGAGCCCTGGCCAGATCAGGCTGCCCACGGCCGGAATGTGCGTCCATGGCTGACCATGGCGGGGCTGCCGATGCAGTAGTGAGCAGCAGCCGCAGCGACGGCGATGACAGCAGCGGCTGCGGGCAACAACAGTGAGCAGCAGCAGGCAGCAATGAAGAGCAGCAACGGCGGCCGAAGCTACGGTCCGCACCCTGTGCGCGGCGCTGGATGGGAGACCGACGGAGGTGCGGGAGGAGCTCCTCACGGCCAGCGGCCAGGGCAGCAAAGATCAGAGGTGGACCTAGCTCGCCGGCCGTCGACAGGACTCCTGTAGGTGTTGATGGCGCGGGGCGTCGTTCTCGCTCGCGCAAGCAGCTAGCGGCGGTGATGTGAATCGGGAGGACGGATGGTGTCCAGATGTGAGCAATTGCTGCTTGCCGCCGGCCATGGCCGCCGCAGCCACGGCCAGAGCAACGCTGGTAGACCAGCACATCGGCTCCGACGATGAGCTCCCTGGTGAGGACCCGATTGCTTTTTTATTTTTTTACAGGGACCCGATTGCTTTTTTTAAAATATAACTGGGACCGGATTGCTTCTTTAAAGATATTTGGTCCCCATCTGTCATAACCTGTCAACGGTCAACCTAATGTTTAAAACTAACGGTCTACCTGGCGAGTGGGTCCGAGGTGTCATAATCTAGCTTAAAACTCAACTGCTCAACCATTAGTGTTTTTTGGAACAGCTAGCCAATTTTATGGTAGATTTTTTGAAAAAAAGTGGTAGTTTTTTGTAGCCATAACCCGTAATGTGGTAGTTTTTTTTTGCTATATACTTGTTTCCCATCAATATTTCTATCCTCTTGATTCTTGTATTCCTTATTTCAAAAGAATAGTTTCGATATATCTTTAAATTTAATAAAGCAAAGGAGTTTCTATGTTTCGTCCTCAATTTTGTAAATACTGAATAGTTTTAATACGCTTTCCTTGATTGTGCTTTCAAATGGCTAAATTCCTAATAAAATCTTCTAAATTGCTACAGCAACGAGGAATGCATGCAAAAGACTAGCTTAAGACTAGTCACAATGGAAGTAATATAGGTGGTAACTTCACATTTATTTAGACAAACTATATGACATGGCAAGTAATTAATGATGAAAGAGATGCAAGTAGTAACATAGCTAGTTATTAGGGCATCTCCAGCCGCGCCCCCAGGAAGCCCCGCACGGTCACTTTTTCATCGCCGACAGCGAAAAAAGTCTCCGGTCACGCCCCAGGATCACATTTTTCGCCGGATTCGTCAAAGTTTAGCGCCGGCAGTCTCACCCCAAACCCAGCCCCCCGGGAAGCATCTGGGAGCGCCGACAATGTGTTTATGCATGCAAAGGCCCACATGCAGCCTCTCTCCTCTCACTTTTCACCTGACACACCCACGAGCTCTCTCTCTCCTCGTCTTTTCTTCCACCAACCGCGCCGCTCGCCATCTCTTGTCGCCGTGCTTGCCGCCGGGGCCGCCCTACGTTCCTGCTCGTGCGCACGTCCGGAGCCGTGGCAGCTCGTCCGCCGGCATGTGGCCGTGGCGTGTCCGGGACGGAGCTCGCTGCGTGTGGCCATGGCGTGTGGGCGGGCGGGCGGGCGGGCGTGGCGCTGCCTGGGCGGACGGGCGTGGCGGCTTCGGCCCCGTCTACAAGGCAAGCGACCAGCAACCTCCTCCTCCTCCTCCTTGTTGCTCACGCCGTCATCCTCGCGCGGTGCCTCGGCGACGCCGTCGTCGGGAAGGAGCAGAAGACAGTGGAGGACGCCATGATGAGGTAGGGCGCAGCCGTGGCCTGGACGGCGCGGCGCGGGCGGGTCACCGTCCCGTCCGCTGACCGGCTCGCAGACCGGCTCCACCGGCCGCAGCATGGCACGCGATGCCTCCCGTGCCCGCTGAATACGCGGCCGCCGCCGGGTTCAGCTGCGCCGTGCTCGGTGGCTGCCACCTGCACCCTGCTCAGAGGCACCAACATGCGACCGGTGGTGTTCTATAGCTTCGGCGTGCCGGACATGCTGCGCCGGCGCCACTGATTCGGCGTGTACGTCGCTGGAGGAGAGAGCGGCGGGGGCGGCCTCAAGTCCACGGAGGTCACCGGATGGAGATGCCCCAGCGCTTTCATCAACGGCCGGCTCTACGCCGCTGCCTCCCGCACGCGCCGCTTGCACGTAGGCGAGGGCGGCCATGTTCAAGCTTGCTCTTGCTGCACCGCTCGCTCTCGGAGCAGGAGGGCTACCTCAACTCCGCCGACCAGGTGTTCCTCCTTCCCCGTCAGCTCGAGGGACAGGGCACGGGGCGAGGGAGCGGGGCATGGGGCGGCTCAACGTCAGCCTCCAGCTGCAGGATGTCTCCTCGAGCTTTTCATCGCCTCCTTCCCCGTCGACGCTCGCGCTCCTCCGCCGGGCTCGCGCCGAGGAGGTCGTCGACGCCGCGCGGGCAAGATGCTCGACGAAATGACGCTTCGATTTTGGGAGTCCAACGCTGCTCGTGGGGAGGCAACGAGTGGAAATGGTTTGGCCCCCAAGGCCTAAGTTCTCGCCGGCAGCCCCCCAGGAGGCAAAAAAAAGGTGCCTCCTGGGGGGCAAACGGTTGGAGATGCTCTTAGTACTATGAGTAACATCACACATATCAATGCAAGATGAGTCTATAAACTGATAAATACAGAGTTGTATGACACCTCATATATGTTACTACACACTATGGAGGTACACTAGTAGAAAACAGGGCTTTGGTCCCGGCCGGGTCAGCCCATTAGTCCCGGTTCAGTCCAGAACCGGGACCAATGGGGGCATTGGTCCCGGTTCGTGAGCCCAGGGGGCCGGTCGGGCCACGTGGGCCATTGGTCCCGGTTCATCTGGACCTTTTGGTCCCGCTTGGTGGGATGAACCGGGACCAATGGGCCTCGCTCCTGGCCCACCACCACTGGTCCCGGTTAGTGGCTTGAACCGGGACCAAAGGCTCCCCTTTAGTCCCGGTTCATGTCACCAACCGGGACCAATGAGGTGCCTATATATACCCCTCGCTCGTGAGCAGAGCACCCCAGTGCTCTGTTTTTCTCTGGCCGTGGGGGAGAGGGCTTGGTGGTGCTCTAGCTCACCTCCTATGCACACAAGGTGTTCGATGGAATGCCCGAGCCACACTACTTAAGCTTTCTCCTCTCCAAGCTCGACCTCCAAGCTCCATTTTCCATAATATTTGTCTAGGTTTAGCGGTCCGTCACGCCCCATCCCCATCTTCACCACCGTCGATCACCCGCGCCGAGCTCATCGCCGGCACCACCGTGGTGAGCCTCTTGTTATTATCTTCTTTCTGAAAGGAAAAATATTCTTACTTGTATGTTTACATAGATACTTGTATTATTTTCTTACTTTTATTATTGCATCTTATATAGTGCGATGGTTTTGGTATCCGCCCCGTCGGCCCTCGTCCTGTCTATGATTTGGATGTGGTATATATATTATCTTTATAACTATTGGTTCATTTATTGTTTATGAAAATTATGCCGACCAACGTGACATAGATTTTATTTATGTAGGATGTATGTGAATCGAAAATGCTAACCGACCCTATTGTCGAGAGGTTAAATTTAGTTGAAGAAGAAAACAATTTGTTGAAGGAAAAAATAAAAAAATTGAGGAGGAGAAGATGATATTGGAGTTGCATGTTGCGGATGTCGTCGATGATCACAAGATCAAGATGGATGCAATGCGCTTGAATATTAGAAAGATTAGAAAATATGCCATTCATACCGAGGCTTGGTATCATTATGCCGTTGGATCAATTGTTACCTTGGTTGCGATTATGATCGCATTTGTTTTCGCATTGAAATGTTTTACATAGTTTCAATGTATGGTTTAATTAATTAGATGTTTTGAAGAGCTATATGTTGTTAGATGAGAACTATGTATGCACTTTGGTTTTAATGTGATGATGAATTTCTATTAATTTGGACACTTAATTATATATAATGCATGTAGATGAACCGGCAATGGATGTACGGTGACAGACACACCCGCGAGTACATTAAGGGCGTGCATGAGTTTCTCGATGCGGCTGAGGCAAACAAGCAGAATGGTTTTATGTGTTGTCCATGCACTGAATGTGGGAATACGAGGTCTTACTCTAACCGGAAAATCCTTCACTCCCAACTGCTTTACAAGGGTTTCATGCCACACTATAATGTTTGGACGAGGCACGGAGAAATAGGGGTTATGATGGAAGACGGTGAAGAAGAAGAGTACGGTGACAACTATGTGCCCCCTGAATACGGTGATGCTGCAACGGGGGGAGCTGGTGAAGATCAAGAGGAACCAGATGATGTGCACAATGATGCTGCAACGGGTGAAGCTGCTGAAGATTAAGAGGAACCAGACGATGTGCCCGATGATGATGATCTCCGTCAGGTCATTGTCGATGCAAGGACGCAATGTGAAAGTCAAAAGGAGAAGCTGAAGTTCGATCGCATGTTAGAGGATTACAAAAAAGGGTTATACCCCAATTGCGAAGATGGCAACACAAAGCTCGGTACCGTACTGGAATTGCTGCAGTGGAAGGCAGAGAATGCTGTGGCTGACAAAGGATTTGAGAAGCTACTGAAAATATTAAAGAAGAAGCTTCCAAAGGATAATGAATTGCCCGACAGTACATACGCAACAAAGAAGGTCGTATGCCCTCTAGGATTGGAGGTGGAGAAGATACATGCATGCCCTAATGACTTCATCCTCTACCGCAGTGCATACAAGGATCTGAACGCATGCCCGGTATGCGGTGCACTGCGGTATAAGATCAGACGAGATGACCCTGGTGATGTTGACGGCGAGCCCCCCAGGAAGAGGGTTCCTGCGAAGGTGATGTGGTATGCTCCTATAATACCACGGTTGAAACGTCTGTTCAGAAACGAAGAGCATGCCAAGTTGATGCGATGGCACAGTGAGAATCGAAAGAAAGATGGGAAGTTGAGAGCACCCGCTGACGGGTCGCAATGGAGAAAAATTGAGAGAAAGTACTGGGATGAGTTTGCAAAGGACCCAAGGAATGTATGGTTTGCTTTAAGCGCGGATGGCATTAATCCTTTCGGGGAGCAGAGCAGCAATCACAACACCTGGCCCGTGACTCTATGTATGTATAACCTTCCTCCTTGGATGTGCATGAAGCGGAAGTTCATTATGGTGCTAGTTCTCATCCAAGGCCCTAAGCAACCCGGCAACGACATTGATGTGTACCTAAGGCCATTAGTTGAAGAACTTTTACAGCTGTGGAATGGAAACGGTGTACGTACGTGGGATGAGCACAGACAGGAGGAATTTAACATTAAAGCGTTGTTGTTCGTGACCATCAACAATTGACCCGCTCTCAGTAACCTTTCAGGACAGACAAACAAAGGATACCACGCATGCACGCACTATTTAGATGACACTGAAAGTATATACCTGGACAAATGTAGGAAGAATGTGTACCTGGGCCATCGTCGATTTCTTCCGACCAACCATCAATGTCGAAAGAAAGGCAAGCATTTCAAAGGCGAGGCAGATCACCGGAAGAAGCCCGCCATGTGTACCGGTGATCACGTACTTGCTATGGTCAATGATTTACACTATGTAATCTTTGGAAAGGGTCCTGGTGGACTAGCTGTTCCGAATGACGCTGAGGGACACGCACCCATGTGGAAAAAGAAATCTATATTTTGGGACCTACCCTATTGGAAAGACCTAGAGGTCCGCTCTTCAATCGACGTGATGCACGTGACGGAGAACATTTGCGTGAACCTGCTAGGCTTCTTGGGCGTGTATGGGAAGACAAAAGATACACCTGAGGCACGGGAGGACCTGCAATGTTTGCACGAAAAAGACGGCATGCCTCCGAAGCAGTATAAAGGTCCTGCCAGCTACGCTCTTATGAAAGAAGAGAAAGAAATCTTCTTTGAATGCCTGCTCAGTATGAAGGTCACGACTGGCTTCTCGTCGAATATAAAGGGAATAATAAATATGCTAGAGAAAAAGTTTCAAAACCTAAAGTCTCATGACTGCCACGTGATTATGACGCAACTGCTTCCGTTTGCATTGAGGGGGCTTCTACCGGAAAACGTCCGATTAGCCATTGTGAAGCTTTATGCATTCCTCAATGCAATCTCTTAGAAGGTGATCGATCCAGAAATCGTACCAAGGCTAAGGAGTGATGTGGCGCAATGTCTTGTCAGTTTCGAGCTGCTGTTCCCACCATCCTTCTTCAATATCATGACGCATGTCCTAGTTCATCTAGTCGACGAGATTGTCATCCTGGGGCCCGTATTTCTACACAATATGTTCCCCTTTGAGAGGTTCATGGGAGTCCTAAAGAAATATGTCCGTAACCGCGCTAGGCCAGAAGGAAGCATCTCCATGGGCCATCAAACAGAGGATGTTATCGGGTTTTGTGTTGACTTCATTCCTGGCCTTAAGAAGATAGGTCTCCCTAAATCGCGGTATGAGGGGACACTGACTGGAAAAGGCACTCTTGGAAGAGACTCAATAATATGTAGGGATGGATATTCTTGGTCTCAAGCACACTACACAGTTCTACAAAACTCTACCTTGGTGACCCCGTATGTCGATGGACACTAGAACAGTCTGCGCTCCAAACACCCGGAGCAGCGACTGGATTACATGTGAACACATCAGGACTTTCAGCAGTTGGTTGGAAACACGTCTCAGAGGTGACAACACTGTTTGTGATGAGTTGTACTTCTTGTCCAGGGGACCATCTTTGACTGTATTGACTTACAAAGGATACGAGATAACTAGGAATACATTTTACACGATCGCCCAAGATCAAAAGAGCACCAACCAAAACAGCGGTGTCCGCTTTGATGCAGCAACCGAGAGTGGAAAGGACACATATTATGGTTACATAATGGACATATGGGAACTTGACTACGGACCTGATTTTAAGGTCCCTTTGTTTAAGTGCAAATGGGTCAATCTGTCAGGCGGCGGGGTACAGGTAGACCCACAGTACGGAATGACAATAGTGGATCTGAAAAATCTTGGGTACACTGACGAACCGTTCGTCCTAGCCAATGATGTGGCACAGGTTATCTATGTGAAGGACATGTCTACCAAACCGAGAAAAAGAAAAGATAAGGAAGCGAATACATCATACGATGAGCCAAAGCGCCACAAAGTTCTTTTAGGAAAAAGGGACATCCTGAGAGTGGACGGCAAGACAGACATGTCTGAAGATTATGAAAAGTTTCATGAAATTCCTCCCTTCAATGTCAAGGCTGACCCAAGCATCCTGATAAACAATGAAGATTATCCATGGTTACGGCGCAATAAGCAAATGATACAAGCAAAGAAAAAGTGAAGACTTTCTCCCGCAACTATTATGATGATACCATGCCAACTTTGTAACACACGAACATGCTACCATTGTCCGTTTTGTACATGCACATGCTATATGGGTGAAGTTATGATACCATGCCAACTTTCAACTTTTTCAGAGTTCATTTGAAATGCTTTCATGTCTTATGGTTCGGCCCTCGTAATACCATTATTCAAATTTTAACTATTCAAATTTCAAAACTAATGGCACTAACAGAAAGTTTATATTTTTTTTTCTAAAACTGATGGCACTAACAAAAAGTTTATAATTTTTCTGACCTAAAAGCAAAAGAATTAAAAAATGCAAAAAGAAAAGAAAATAAATAATGCAAAAAACAAAAAAAACTGGAAAAAGTAAAGTTAATCACAAACTTGTGATTCAAACAAATATCAAAGAATTCAAATTTTAACTATTCAAATTTGAAAACTAATGGCACTAAGAGAAAGTTTATAATTTTCCTAAAACTAATGGCACTAACAGAAAGTTTATAATTTTTCTCCTCGCCGCTGGCCCATGACCATTAGTCCCGGTTTGTGCCACAAACCGGGACTAAAGGGTTCGTCCTCGTTACGGGCAGAGTTTAGTCCCACCTCGCCAACCGAAGGGGGCTCACACCGGTTTATAAGCCCTTCCCTCTCTGCCTTGTTGAGCTCCTCTCAAAGTGAAAATAGGTGCCGTAATAGAGAAAAGTTTAATCTAAATTCATAGTGAATTTCTCTGAAATTCATAGAAATTTAGTATGAATTTAGGTTGAATTTTCTCTATAAGCGCATCTATTCTCATTTTTTAGTAAGTTAATCACAAACTTGTGATTCACACAAATTTCAAAGAATTCAAATTTTAACTATTCAAATTTGTAAACTAATGGCACTAACAGAAAGTTTATAATTTTTCTAAAACTAATGGCACTAACAGAAAGTTTATAATTTTGCTTTATTTTTGTGGGACGTGGATGTAGTGTCCGACACCGACGGCCACATGTATCTCACACCCACGATACTTGCTATTTAGGGTTTCCTCTACCGCTCGGTGACCCTCGACGACCCTCGTTCCCGATAAAAAAAGAGGAAGAAGAAGAAAAAAAGAGGAGATTCTTCTCCTCTTTTTTTCTTCTTCTTCCTCTTCTTTTTTTATCCTTGAAGCGTTGTCGAGGCCACCCCAAACCCTAGAGAAGCAGCGTCGAGGCCACCCCAAACCCTAGAGAAGCAGCGTCGAGGCCACTAATTAATATTAGTTCTACGTTGGCCACTAATATATCCATCTGTCATGTTTGAATAATAATTGCCATGTTGTCAATATTTGTAGAAACTATGGACACTGCCCGAGACGAAGTACAAGAAGAGTTGTTGGGGGACATAATCGCACGAGGAAGTGATGTCGTTGTCTCGTTGTTTCTCAACGACACCGATGGTCTGGAAGCAGCTGGCTATGATTATGATGCCTCCGGTGACCTAATGCCGGTGCAAGAAGGAGACCGTGAGGACGGCTCCGGTGACCCAATGCCGGTGCAAGAAGGAGACCGTGATGACGTCTCCGGTGACCGAACTGAGTCCGACCAGGTATATATATTAGTTAAGCTTCTGCTGACTAGCTAATTGATGCATTCATTGTTTTGGTATGTACACATATTAATTAAGTCTTTGTTCTTTTTTCTAGCCCTCCGGATCGAGCACAACTTTGGTAAAGAAACGAGGCCCGAAGAAAAAGTTGAGCTCGGATGAAAAGTTTGAGATCATAGCAATCGCGCCCGGCAGCCAACCGATTGAACCCCTCCGGACAAAGAGCGCATTTGTTGCTCAGTGCGGGGTTTTGGTTAGGGACAAGATCCCGATCAGCTGTTGGAAATATGCCCTAGAGGAAATAATAAATTGGTTATATTATATTTCCTTGTTCATGATAATCGTTTATTATCCATGCTAGAATTGTATTGATAGGAATCTCAGATACATGTGTGGATACATAGACAACACCATGTCCCTAGTAAGCCTCTAGTTGACTAGCTCGTTGATCAATAGATGGTTACGGTTTCCTGACCATGGACATTGGATGTCGTTGATAACGGGATCACATCATTAGGAGAATGATGTGATGGACAAGACCCAATCCTAAGCCTAGCACAAGATCATGTAGTTCGTATGCTAAAGCTTTTCTAATGTCAAGTATCATTTCCTTAGACCATGAGATTTTGTAACTCCCGGATACCGTAGGAATACTTTGGGTGTGCCAAACGTCACAACGTAACTGGGTGACTATAAAGGTGCACTACGGGTATCTCCGAAAGTGTCTGTTGGGTTGGCACGAATCGAGACTGGGATTTGTCACTCCGTGTGACGGAGAGGTATCTCTGGGCCCACTCGGTAGGACATCATCATAATGTGCACAATGTGATCAAGGAGTTGATCACGGGATGATGTGTTACGGAACGAGTAAAGAGACTTGCCGGTAACGAGATTGAACAAGGTATCGGGATACCAACGATCGAATCTCGGGCAAGTATCGTACCGATAGACAAAGGGAATTGTATACGGGATTGATTAAGTCCTTGACATCGTGGTTCATCCGATGAGATCATCGTGGAGCATGTGGGAGCCAACATGGGTATCCAGATCCCGCTGTAGGTTATTGACCAGAGAGTTATCTCGGTCATGTCTGCTTGGTTCCCGAACCCGTAGGGTCTACACACTTAAGGTTCGATGACGCTAGGGTTATAGGGAATAGATATACATGGTTACCGAATGTTGTTCGAAGTCCTGGATGAGATCCCGGACATCACGAGGAGTTCCGGAATGGTCCGGAGGTAAAGATTTATATATGGGAAGTCCTATTTTGGTCACCGGAAAAGTTTCGGGTTTTATCAGTAACGTACCGGGACCACCGGGAGGGTCCCGGGGGTCCACCAAGTGGGGCCACCAGACCCGGATGGCTGCATGGGCCAAGTGTGGGAGGGGACCAGCCCCAGGTGGGCTGGTGCGCCCCCCCACCAAGGCCCAAGGCTCAAGGAAGAAGGGAAGGGGGCAAACCCTAGGGCAGATGGGCCCTAAGGCCCACTCTGGTGCGCCTCCCTCTCCCCCTCCACCTGGCCGCACCCTAGATGGGTTTTTGGGGGCTGCCGCCACCCCTAGGGAGGGAACCCTAGGTGGGGGCGCAGCCCCTTCCCCTCCCCTATATATAGTTGAGGTTTGGGCTGCTCATAACACACGAGTTCCTCTCCTCTAGTTGGCGCAGCCCTACCTCTCTTTCTCCTCGTCTCTTGCGGTGCTTGGCGAAGCCCTGCTGGAGTACCACGCTCCTCCACCACCACCACGCCGTTGTGCTGCTGCTGGATGGAGTCTTCCTCAACCTCTCCCTCTCTCCTTGCTGGATCAAGGCATGGGAGACATCACCGGGCTGTACGTGTGTTGAACACGGAGGTGCCATCCGTTCGGCACTAGGATCTCCGGTGATTTGGATCACGACGAGTACGACTCCTTCAACCCCGTTCTCTTGAACGCTTCCGCTTAGCGATCTACAAGGGTATGTAGATGCACTCTCCTTCCCCTCATTGCTGGTTTCTCCATAGATAGATCTTGGTGACACGTAGGAAAATTTTGAATTTCTGTTACGTTCCCCAACAGTGGCATCATGAGCTAGGTCTATTGCGTAGATTCTATGCACGAGTAGAACACAGAGTAGTTGTGGGCGTTGATTTTGTTCAATATGCTTATCGTTACTAGTCCAATCTTGATTCGGCGGCATTGTGGGATGAAGCGGCCTGGACCAACCTTACACGTACGCTTACGTGAGACCGGTTCCACCGACTAACATGCACTAGTTGCATAAGGTGGCTGGCGGGTGTCTGTCTCTCCCACTTTAGTCGGATCGGATTCGATGAAAAGGGTCCTTATGAAGGGTAAATAGCAATTGGCATATCACGTTGTGGTTTTGCGTAGGTAGGAAACGTTCTTGCTAGAAACCCATAGCAGCCACGTAAAACATGCAAACAACAATTAGAGGACATCTAACTTGTTTTTGCAGGGTATGCTATGTGATGTGATATGGCCAAGAAGAATGTGATGAATGATATGTGATGTATGAGATTGATCATGTTCTTGTAATAGGAATCACGACTTGCATGTCGATGAGTATGACAACCGGCAGGAGCCATAGGAGTTGTCTTAATTTATTTATGACCTGCGTGTCAACATAAATGTCATGTAATTACTTTACTTTATTGCTAACCGTTAGCTGTAGTAGTAGAAGTAATAGTTGGCGAGACAACTTCATGAAGACACGATGATGGAGATCATGATGATGGAGATCATGATGTCATGCCGGTGACGATGATGATCATGGAGCCCCAAAGATGGAGATCAAAAGGAGCAAAGTGATGATGGCCATATCATGTCACTATTTGATTGCATGTGATGTTTATCATGTTTATACATCTTATTTGCTTAGAACGACGGTAGTAAATAAGATGATCCCTCATTAAAATTTCAAGAAAGTGTTCCCCCTAACTGTGCACCGTTGCGAAAGTTCGTTGTTTCGAAGAACCACGTGATGATCGGGTGTGATAGATTCTTACGTTCAAATACAACGGGTGTTGACGAGCCTATCATGTACAGACATGGCCTCGGAACACATGCAAAACACTTAGGTTGACTTGACGAGCCTAGCATGTACAGACATGGCCTCGGAACACAAGAGACCGAAAGGTCGAGCATGAGTCGTATGGTAGATACGATCAACATGAAGATGTTCACCGATGTTGACTAGTCCGTCTCACGTGATGATCGGACACGACCTAGTTGACTCGGATCATGTAATCACTTAGATGACTAGAGGGATGTCTATCTGAGTGGGAGTTCATAAGATGAACTTAATTATCCTGAACATAGTCAAAAGGTCTTCGCAAATTATGTCGTAGCTCGCGCTTCAGTTCTACTGTTTAGATATGTTCCTAGAGAAAATTTAGTTGAAAGTTGATAGTAGCAATTATGCGGACTAGGTCCGTAAACTGAGGATTGTCCTCATTGCCTCATAGAAGGCTTATGTCCTTAATGCACTGCTCAGTGTGCTGAACCTCGAACGTTGTCTGTGGATGTTGCGAACATCTGACATACACGTTTTGATAACTACGTGATAGTTCAGCTAAACGGTTTAGAGTTGAGGCACCAAAGACGTTTTGAAACGTCGCGAAACATATGAGATGTTTTGAGGGCTGAAATTGGGATTTCAGGCTCGTGCCCATGTCAAGAGGTATAAGACCTCTGACGATTTTCTTAGCCTACAAACTAAGGGAGAAAAGCTCAATTGTTGAGCTTGTGCTCAGATTGTCTGAGTACAACAATCATTTGAATCGAGTGGGAGTTGATCTTCCAGATGAGATAGTGATGTTTCTCCGAAGTCATTACCACCAAGCTGCTAGAGCTTCATGATGAACTATAATACATCGGGGACATATATGATGATCCTTTAGATATTCGCGATGTTTGACACCACAAAAGTAGAAATCAAGAAGGAGCATCAATTGTTGATGGTTGGTGAAACCACTAGTTTCAAGAAGGGCAAGGGCAAGAAGGGATACTTCATGAAACGGCAATTCAGCTGCTGCTCTAGTGAAGAAACCCAAGGTTGAACCCAAACCCGAGACTAAGTGCTTCTGTAATAAGGGGAACAGCCACTGGAGCAGAATTACCCTAGATACTTGGTGGATTAGAAGGCTGGCAAGGTCGATAGAAGTATATTGGATATACATTGTGTTGATGTGTACTTTACTGGTACTCCTAGTAGCACCAGGGTATTAGATACCGGTTCGGTTGCTAAGTGTTAGTAACTCGAAATAAAAGCTACGGAATAAACGGAGACTAGCTAAAGGTGAGCTGACGATATGTGTTGGAAGTGTTTCCAATGTTGATATGATCAAGCATTGCACGCTCCCTCTACCATCGAGATTGGTATTAAACCTGAATAATTGTTATTTGGTGTTTGCGTTGAGCATAGACATGATTGGATTATGACTATCGCAATACGGTTATTCATTTAAAGATAATAATAGTTACTTTGTTTATTTGAATAATACCTTCAATGGTCTTGCACCTAAAATGAATGGTTTATTGAATCTCGATCGTAGTGATACACATGTTCATGCCAAAAGATATAAGATAGTAATGATAGTACCACCTACTTGTGGCACTGCCACGTAAGTCATATCGGTATAAAACGCATGAAGAAGCTCCATGTTGATGGATCTTTGGGCTCACTCGTTTTGAAAAGTTTGAGACATGCGAACCATGTCTATTGGTGTATATGCATGAAGAAACTCCATGCAAATGGACCGTTTGGGCTCACTTGATTTTTGAATCACTTGAGACATGCAAATCATACCACATGGGCAAGATGACTGAAAGCCTCGTTTTCAGTAAAATGGAACTAGAAAGCAACTTGTTGGAAGTAATACATTTTGATGTGTGCAGTCCAATGAGTGCTGAGGCGTGTAGTGGATATCGTTATGTTCTTACTTCACAGATGATTTGAGTAGATGTTGAGTATATTTACTTGATGAATCACGAGTCTGAATTATTGAAAGGTTCAAGTAATTTCAGGGTGAAGTTGAAAGATCGTCGTGACAAGAGGATAAAGTATCTATGATATGATCATAGAGAGGAATATCTGAATTACGAGTTTGGCACAGAATTAAGACATTGTGGAAATTGTTTCACAACTGATACAGCCTAGAACACCATAGTGTGATGGTGTGTCCGAACATCATAACTGCACCCTATTGGATATGATGCATACCATGATGTCTCTTATCGAATTACCACGATAGTTTATGGGTTAGGAATTAGAGACAACCACATTCACTTTAAATAGGGCACCACGTAATTCCGATGAGATGACACCGTATGAACTATGGTTTAGAGAAACCTAAGCTGTCATTTCTTAAAAGTTTGGGGCTGCGACGCTTATGTGAAAAAGTTTCAGGCTGATAAGCTCGAACCCAAAGCGGATAAATGCATCTTCATAGGACACCCAAAACAGTTGGGTATACCTCCTGTCTCAGATCCGAAAGAAATAAGGGATTGTTTCTTGAATCAGGTCCTTTCTCGAGGAAAAGTTTCTCTCGAAAGAATTGAGTGGGAGGATGGTGGAGACTTGATGAGGTTATTGAACCATCTCTTCAACTAGTGTGTGGCAGGGCACAGGGAGTTGTTCCTGTGGCACCTACACCAATTGAAGTGGAAGCTTATGATAGTGATCATGAAACTTCAGATCAAGTCACTACCAAACCTCGTGGGATGACAAGGATGCGTACTACTTCAGAGTGGTACGTAATCCTGTCTTGGAAGTCATGTTGCTAGACAACAATGAACCTACAAGCTATGGAGAAGCGATGGTGGGCCTGGATTCCAAAATGGCTCGAGTCCATATAATCCGGGAGAGGATCCATATATGAAAACAAAGTGTAGACTTTGGAAGAACTACTTGATGGTCGTAAGGCTGTTAGGTACATATGGTTTTTAAAAGGAAGACGGACAATGATGGTAAATGTCACCATTAAGAAAGCTCGACTTGTCATTAAGAAGTTTCCCAACAAGTTCAAGGAGTTGACTACGGTGAGACTTTCTCACTCGTAGCGATGCTAAGAGTCTGTTGGAATTATATTAGCGATTACTGCATTATTTATGAAATCTTGCAGATAGGATGTCAAAACATTGTTTCCTCGATGATTTTTCTTGAAGAAAGGTTGTATGTGATACAACCGGAAGGTTTTGTCAATCCTGAAAGATGCTAATAAGTATGCAAAGCTCCAGCAATCCTTCTAAGGACTGGAGTGAGCATCTCGGAGTTGGAATGTATGCTTTGATGATGATCAAAGATTTTTTGGGTTTATACAAAGTTTATGAGAAACTTGTATTTCCAAAAGGGTGAGTGGGAGCACTATAGAATTTCTGATGAGTATATGTTGTTGACATATTGTTGATCAGAAATGATGTAGAATTTCTGGAAAGCATATAGGGTTATTTGAAAGTGTTTTTCAATGGAAAGCCTGAATTAAGCTGCTTGAACATTGAGCATCAAGATCTATAAGGATAGATCAAAACGCTTAATGGTACTTTCAAATGAGCACATACCTTGACATGATCTTGAAGGTGTTCAAGATGGATCAGTCAAAGACGGAGTTCTTGCCTGAGTTGTAAGGTATGAAGTTAAGACTTAAAGCTCGACCACGGCAGAAGAAAGAGGAAGGACGAAGGTCGTCCCCTATGCTTTTGTCATAGGCTCTCTACAGTATGCTATGCTGTGTGCCGCACCTGAAGTGTGCCTTGCCATGAGTCAGTCAAGGGGTACAAGAGTGAGCCAAGAATGGATCACAGGACAGCGGTCAAAGTTATCCTTAGTAACTAGTGGACTAAGGAATTTTCTCGATTATGGAGGTGGTAAAAGAGTTCGTCGTAAAGGGTTACACCGATGCAAACTTTGACACTGATCCAGATTATTCAGAGTAGTAAACTGGATTCGTATAGTAGAATAGTTGTTTGGAATAGCTCCAAATAGAACGTGGTAGCTGCATCTAGGAGATGACATAGAGATTTGTAAAGCACACACGGATCTGAAAGGTTCAGACCCCTTGACTATAACCTCTCTCACAAGCATAACATGATCAAACCCATAACTCTTTGGGTGTTAGTCACATGGGGATGTGACCTTGAGTGTTAATCACATATCGATGTGAACTGGATTATTGACTCTAGTGCAAGTGGGAGACTGTTGGAAATATGCCCTAGAGGCAATAATAAATTGGTTATTATTATATTTCCTTGTTCATGATAATCGTATATTATCCATGCTAGACTTGTATTGATAGGAAACTCATATACATGTGTGGATACATAGACAACACCATGTCCCTAGTAAGCCTCTAGTTGACTAGCTCGTTGATCAATAGATGGTTACGGTTTCCTGACCATGGACATTGGATGTCGTTGATAACGGGATCACATCATTAGGAGAATGATGTGATGGACAAGACCCAATCCTAAGCCTAGCACAAGATCATGTAGTTCGTATGCTAAAGCTTTTCTAATGTCAAGTATCATTTCCTTAGACCATGAGATTGTGCAACTCCCGAATACCATAGGAATACTTTGGGTGTGCCAAACGTCACAACGTAACTGGGTGACTATAAAGGTGCACTACGGGTATCTCCGAAAGTGTATGTTGGGTTGGCACGAATCGAGACTGGGATTTGTCACTCCGTGTGACGGAGAGGTATCTCTGGGCCCACTCGGTAGGACATCATCATAATGTGCACAATGTGATCAAGGAGTTGATCACGGGATGATGTGTTACGGAACGAGTAAAGAGACTTGCGGGTAACGAGATTGAACAAGGTATCGGGATACCGACGATCGAATCTCGGGCAAGTATCGTACCGATAGACAAAGGGAATTGTATACGGGATTGATTAAGTCCTTGACATCTTGGTTCATCCGATGAGATCATCGTGGAGCATGTGGGAGCCAACATGGGTATCCAGATCCCGCTGTTGGTTATTGACCAGAGAGTTATCTCGGTCATGTTTGCATGGTTCCCGAACCCGTAGGGTCTACACACTTAAGGTTCGATGACGCTAGGGTTATAGGGAATAGATATACGTGGTTACCGAATGTTGTTCGGAGTCCCGGATGAGATCCCGGACGTCACGAGGAGTTCCAAAATGGTCCGGAGGTAAAGATTTATATATGGGAAGTCCTATTTTGGTCACCGGAAAAGTTTCGGGTTTTATCGGTAACGTACCGGGACCACCGGGAGGGTCCCGGGGGTCCACCAAGTGGGGCCACCAGCCCCGGAGGGCTGCATGGGCCAAGTGTGGGAGGGGAAGGGGGCAAACCCTAGGGTAGATGGGCCCTAAGGCCCACTCTGGTGCGCCTCCCTCTCCCCCTCCACCTGGCCGCACCCTAGATGGCTTTTTGGGGGCTGCCGCCACCCCTAGGGAGGGAACCCTAGGTGGGGGCGCAGCCCCTCCCCTTCCCCTATATATAGTTGAGGTTTGTGCTGCTCATAACACACGAGTTCCTCTCCTCTAGTTGGCGCAACCCTACCTCTCTTACTCCTCGTCTCTTGCGGTGCTTGGCGAAGCCTTGCTGGAGTACCACGCTCCTCCACCACCACCACACCGTTGTGCTGCTGCTGGATGGAGTCTTCCTCAACCTCTCCCTCTCTCCTTGCTGGATCAAGGCATGGGAGACGTCACCGGGCTGTACGTGTGTTGAACGCGGAGGTGCCGTCCGTTCGGCACTAGGATCTCCGGTGATTTGGATCACGACGAGTACGACTCCCTCAACCCTGTTCTCTTGAACGCTTCCGCTTAGCGATCTACAAGGGTATGTAGATGCACTCTCCTTCCCCTCGTTGCTGGTTTCTCCATATATAGATCTTGGTGACACGTGGGAAAATTTTGAATTTCTGCTACGTTCCCCAACATCAGCATCTAGCAATGGTTAAAGCCGGCTACAGAAGACCCTGAGGTGTCTTATGTCAATGATATGCAGAAAAATGATCTTTGGACTGAGCTGAAGTCAAATTTCACCCTACCGCCAGAGGATGATCCTGAGAAGCCAGTTAAAGAGCAATTAATCAAGTCTTTTGCTCTTAAGAGGATGGCAGAACTATTCAGGAGGTGGAAGAAAGAGCTGAATAAGTTTGTCGAAAATAAAGAGGCACCATAATTCAAGGGAAGATATGAGAAGATCAGAGATCACTAGCCCGCATTTGTGGCCCACAAAACATCGGAAAAGAGTAAGAAGATGTCGACGACAAACAAGCAAAATGCTGCGAAGAAGAAGCATCACCATCGCACGGGGTCAGGTGGCTACCTCATAGGCCGGCCTAAGTGGGCCAAGACTGAGAATGATCTGGTTGATAAAGGGATCGAACTAGAGACAATTAACTGGCCAGACCGTTGCCGGACTTGGTTCTTCGGGGCTGGCGGAACCTTGGACCCTGTAACAGGGAAGTGCATTTGGACGAACGATCAAATGGACATACCAGTCAGGAAGCTTCAGCAGAATATCGAAGCAGCGCAGCAAGGGACGTTCTTTCCAGATATGGAGAACGACGAGCTCACAATGGCCCTCGGGAATCCTGAGCACCCTGGATGGACACGAGGCACGCCAGGCTCCATTCCGTGGAAGGTTGGGTTTCCGGACGCAGGCGGTTACAAATCCCAGGAGAGGAGGAAAAAATTGCAGCAGACCCAAATGCAGGCGCTGCAAGCAAGGGTACAAGCGATAGAGAAACGAGAAGCAAATCGCAGTAAACGTACTGCCGAAGCTTCCCCCGAAGCTACCCCGCCATATCAGCGGACAAGCAGCGTGGCTTCCACCGAGCTGCTTCAGCCGGAGCATGCCTTGACGGCTCCTGCCAGCTATCCCGTGGATGCTATCACGGAGTCTCAAAATTGCCACCATATGACGCAATGGATGAATTTGAAGGTCAAGGCGGCTGTTGGCTCTGTTTATCCTACTGAACCCGGTGCAACTTTTCACTGCCGGCCGATTCCAGAAGGATATGCTAGGGTGATGGTGGATGAAATAACGGAGGGATTTTAGGACCTCCAGCTTGACCATCCTACCGGTGAAGGGGATACTAGGCTGGGGTCTGCTCTGAAGACTCCATGCCTATGGCGGAAGGAGCTCATCAACCTTCCGAACTGGACGCATCCGCCTCCTCCTCCTCCTCCTCCGGCAAGTCAGGGCACTCCGCCTCCTCCACCACCTCCTCCTCCGACGAGTCAGGGCACCCCGCCTCCTCCACCGCCTCCTCCTCCAGCGAGTGACGATCAGGGCACTCGACCGGCTCCTTCTCCGCCTGCGTCGACGCACCCGAGCAGCCAGCCTCCTCATTCTCTGCCTCGTCAGCAAGGGCGGAAGAGACCTGCCGCCGCTCCGGCTGCTCCGGTGCGTCGTAGTCCTTCGCCTCCGCCTCGTAAGCAAGTAAAGAAGACAACCGCTCCGTCTACTCTGTCGGTGTCTAGCAGTACAGCCAGAGGCGGGAGGAAATACAGATTCGGTCCTTCTCTGAAGACTCCAGAGAAGTTACCATACAAGAGGACCCCGGAGGAGAACACCGAGATCGCACGAGAAGAAGTGAGGAACTACTTTGAAGGGGTGAAAGCAAAGAAACATCCACCTCCGGAGGAGAAGGTAGATCCGGTGAAAGCGAAGCGCACTATGGTTGCCCTGACAAAACCACCCAAGTCTCCGCCGAAAGGAAACTATGAGCGCATTATTGGAAAGGAATTTGCTGAAGCGGAGCGGTCGGGAAGTACTGTCAGTGATCAAAGGCTGAAAGAACGACGAGCTGGGAAACAAATTGCCCAGCTCGGCGAACAAGCGAAGCAATCGTGCCCCCCGCTCAAGGTGCCAAGTGACAACGTTGCTAATGATCCGAGGATGGTGCCCGGTTATAGAAATCTTGGCGATTACCTGCCCGACGATGTACATTATGATTTAATGGAGGTGCAGATACAAAGATACGAGTACGGGAAACCTCTCGTCAAAGATGAAAGATCTCTATCAACGATGATGCGAAGATTGCATGATTGGTACTTGAAAATCTGCAGAGACTCTGGGGGGAGGAGTACTTTGTATGTGAAAGTTAAAAAGGAGCATGACCTCGTTGGAATTGAACTGTTGCCTGTTCCATTTGAGGAGTTCTTTCAGTTTTTCAATCAATTGGCCCTCGATAAAACAACGGTCACCTGCTACTGTCTGTAAGTAGTACTACTTCTGTCATTAAGTCTCTCTATATAGCTCAGCTCTTTCATTGCATGTATTTATAATCATCCTCACTATATTATGCAGATTGAAGATCGCCGAATTGAAGAAAAGACAAGTCGGTGATATTGGGTTTATTAACACATATCTCATAGATGCAACTCAGGTTAAATTTCATGCCGCAGCTACCGAGGCCAACTTGCTACGATCGTTGGTAATAAATGAAAACAAAGATATAATACTCTTTCCTTACAACTTCAAGTGAGTGTTACTGTCTTGTGTGTATTTGGTTTCCCTTATATATTAGTCAAGGTTATAATAATGTAATTGATGAGTTATGCATGCGTGTGCAGTTACCACTATATTCTCCTAGATATTAAGCTTGAGTAGGGACTAGTAACCGTCTTAGACTCAAGACGAAAAGATCCCCAGGACTATGCGGACATGACTCAAATGCTCGAGAAGTAAGTTAAATCGATCATTATCCACCATATCAGCAACTTTGTTCATTTCCTGATATATCAAGTAATTGTTTTCTTTGTCTGGCAGGGTTTGGAAAAAATTCTCCAAAAAAGCTCCAGGACTCCCGAAGAAGCTGCAATTTAGACACCCGAAAGTAAGTACTATAGTAGCATGTTCCGCGCATCTCCTATTGATTTGGCATTCTTTCTTATCAGTTTGATTGACCTCTATTTCTTGTAAAGTGGTTGTGGCAGGAACAAGGGAATGATTTCTGTGGATACTACGTTTGCGAGTCCATCCGCCACACGACCTGTGAGTGGGGCTACACTGACGAACAATATGAAGTACGTAAATAACAACATTCACAATTTTATTTTATTATCGTCATTTGTGTTGAGTTTCATTCATTCATATATATATATATATATATATATATATATATATATATATATATATATATTGACCCCCTTCTTCAAATTAGATGTTTCGGAAGCGGGATGAACTCCTAGCACCAGCTCGCATGCGAGCAATTCAAGAGGAATTGGCGGCATTCTTTCTTGACCACGTGATCGCTGAAGACGGAGAATACTATGTGGACCATGAGTCCGTATGATTATATTTGTAAGAGATAATTATTGTATATATGTAGCTGGTAGTGTCGGATAGATATACGAGAACTTGTTGTTCGACCAATCTCTCGGATAAGGAGAGGTGGTCGATATCACTTCTCTCTGTATGCATATATGTTCATGACGATCTTCTGTTTCCTTTGTTTGCTTACTAGCTAGCTAGCGTGTCTAGTCCTCTCTATACGTATGTATAGTACGTAGCGTCGATCGACCAAGCACGGACATAAGAGAGGACACTTCTCTCTATTAATTATAGCTAGCTAACACAATATATGAAACACCTAAATTAATCCC
>NC_041384.1:732303812-732315358 GCF_002162155.2 Triticum dicoccoides | reverse complement strand
AAAACACAAAACCCCAGGCACAGAAATGCTGACGCGTGGATGCCTATTGGTTCCGGTTGGTGCCACCAACCGGGACCAAAGGGTCTCCTGCCTGGGCTCCACGCACAGTCCACATGGAGGCCCATCAGTCCCGGTTCTGGATTGAACCGGGACTAAAGGGACAGGGCATTAGTACCGACCCTTTAGTCCCGGTTCAGGAACCGGGACAATAGACCCTTTTTCTACCAGTGGTAGTAACATAGAGTACTAACATATGTATGTTACTAGTCTAAATTACTCCCCGGTGTGGGTAGTCTAATGATGACATTGAAGATGCATGCATGTACTCTCGAGTCTAGATGCATGTAGGCATATAAAGCACAGGACGTATGATTTGTTGCATGCGGCATGCCGTACGTTGACAGGTCAGGCCGGGTCCATGTAAATACGACTCATCACGTGTCCGGTCGGTTAGGCATGGCCAATGTCCCGCAGGCGCTCGAATGGCACCGTGGAGCCAAAGCTGGTGCCTCAAATGGTCCATGTAACTTGTCTAGCTTGAGGTTAGTGATGAGCCAAAGCTGGTGCCTCAAATGCACATACGCCTCACATACGCCACTGCATCCACCCAGCGTAGAGACTCGTCGACAGGCTACGTCCATGTCAACGTTTTTTTTTTACTCATTTTTATGCATTTTTTGTTTCAATTTTTACTTTTTTTTTTCAAAAACTATGACATTTTTTAAAACTTAATTACATTTAAATTCACAAGCACTTTTTCAATTCATGTTTTTCTTAAATTTATGATTTTTTAACCCAAATAATAAGTGGCATACGTGTGAATACTTTTTAAAGATACAATGAATATTTTATTAAATTTGATTAAAAATTGAAATGCATAAACAGTTTAAAAACATATTCATGTAACTTTAAAATGTGCGCGTATTTACAAAATGTTGACGTGCTTTTAAAACTTCATGCAATTGATTAAGTATTTGACTTTTCTGAATCATGTTTGTGGGAAACAAAAAGGCCAGTGCAAAAATCAGCCGAAACGGAAAAATCCCAAAAAAAATCTCCAAAGCGGAGGAGCAACGGTTCGCTTATGATACAGGTAGGGGTAGGGCCAATTACGTGCATACACTCACTCCTACAAACGCTTACGTCTGTATTGTGTAAAAAAAAGTAGGGCCAATTAGTGCTTCACGTGACGCACCGAGCCTCACATAGGGGCTCTGCATTGCACGAGGACATATCAGTGCAATGTGTAGCATGTGGCCGAATATTCAACCATCCAAAATGCAACCCACGCGAACAAGCAACCATGCAGGATGATAAGAAGGAAGATACAAGACCCTTTTTCTCAGAAGAGAAAAAACAAGTCCCACCATGAGCATGTGCGGGCCATGCCCACAGGACCATATGCATCGATTTTTTTTAGAACGAAGGCTCGCGAAGAGCCCGACTTTGAATTAACAAAGCCATCGACCGGCCATGAATTACAACACACAACAGACCACATCGGCCGAACGATACAAGGGAGCATTCTAGGGAGCTTACAACTCAACGCAGCGCACAAGCTTGAAAGAAATAAACAAAGCCCATTGGTTGCACTAGCAGAAGACCGCAACAAATAGGTACCGAGGGAAGCGACCATCAAGCAGGATGAGGACCTACTAAAACAGAGTGTGGGCATGAATTGGGCTGACGCCCAGGATGAAGAGATCGAAGCATCTTCCTCCTCTCATGCCACAGAGCAGTGGCGGAGCTAGACAGAATTGGCTGGGGGCGAATGGTAAAATATGAGTGCTTGGGGGGGGGGCAAAAGCTAAAATATTTCTCATCTAAACCCTCACAGTAACATTTTCTTCACAAGTTGCTTCAGTATTGGGGGGGCCACAGCCCCCCCAGGATGCTACATAGCTCCGCCGTTGCCACAGAGGGACCCTTCCCTCTCGCCTTGGATCGAAAGGCGTCGACCTAGCAGACCTGAGAAGCGCTCACCCTAGAGCAGAAGAGGTGCCGACCTCGAGACCTGGAGCAACCACAGAGCACCACCCCAAAGCCAATGAGCACACAACATCCGCCATACTGCCGCAACTTAGGACACCAGTAAGCTGCAGGAAAGCCACCGGGAGTAGCTGCTGAAGAAAGGCCAGCATGGATATCAAGGAGGAATGTAGAACGTCGAGGAGCAAGGCCCGTTGGCCGTTGAAGAAGAGAACCGGGAGCCCACAGTCGGGACGTGTTGCAGTTGCTGGGAAGGGGAACCCTATCCCCTACCGCCGGATCGAAGGCGCCGCGCCACCAGCCTTGTGACAAACACGCCGCAACCAGTGTGCTCCACCCATGAGGGGAAAGGAGACAATGCCAACCATGCAAATCCTGACGGAACCGCCGCCACCAGACAACCATAGCCGCCCAAAGCTCCAACCTTTGACCCACCTCACCCGAACACGATCCCTCCCCAGGCAGCACCTCCAAGGAGGAGCACGACACGAGACGCGCCGTTGCCGCCCAATCCTAGCCAGATTTTGGGCTTTCACCCAGGAGGGGGAACGAGGGTGGGGAGGGAGGACCTTCGGCTGCACCTCCAAGGAGGAAGAACGGCGCCTATGGCGTCGCTGCCGCCGGGCCGGACAAGCCAACCAACGGTTTCCCGCAGTCCTAGACCTCGCCACCGAGCACACACCAGCTCCAGATCCAGCGCGCATGGCACTAGAGACTGGATACAGGGTGCAGAGGGAGTCAAAGAGGAAGGAACCAAACCTCAGATCCGACGAGGAGGGGAGACTCCGCGCCGTAGCCAACCCCCGCCGGCGGCTCACCACCCGTGTGGTCGAGCACGCCGACCAGAATCACCCGCAACCAGCTCCAGCCGAGGAGGATGTCGTTGCCTCGCCAAGAAGGGCCGCCGCCGCAGATCCGGGGACCTCCGCCAGGAACGGAGCGCCAGAGGCCTCACCGCCACCTTCCCGGGCGTCCGCGGGATAAGGCCCGGCGAGATCCTCAGGTGGCGGCGAGGGGAAAGCAGGGGAAGGGGGTGGCGGCGCGGGGGAAAACCTAATCGCCACCCGAGTCGCCCAGGCGGACGACGCGGGGGCGAGCTAAAGTAGCCATGCTTGACTAAAGCGATGAGGCGTTGTTGTGTTTGTTCTTGCTCTTATTCATCAAGCTGGTAGTCCAAGCCACCGTCAATAGAGTTGGTTGCTGCATGCGTCTACTACTGCTTATCGTTGTCAACGCCCTTTAGGCTAGCTAGGCCGGCCCATAGGCCAGGAAAACTGAGCGTCGACCTTGGGTCTCATGGATAGAGGAACATACACACATATTATGATGAGTATTAATCATGACATCATTACTAAAAAATATTACATACAAGATCCAACTAAAATAATTGAATATCTAGACAAAGTAAAATACCTAATTTGTAGTGGCAAGTTTATAGCAAGTTCACACTATAAAGTAAGATTAGTTAGGTTGCTAATCTGTTTTTGTTGAATGATTTACAAGTCGCGCTAAAGGTTATACTTAGGTGAAGCCTATATTTTAGTATGAAGTGTAAAGTAGGGACACATCGTCAATATATTATTGAGCTACCAACTTATGTAAGACACATTTTTTCAGCAAAATGATAAGTAGTGCGCCAGTTAGTACGCACTAAGCTCGTAAACATATTGTGTAGTCTAGAATTTCAATTTGTGTATCTAAGCATAAACTTGAATATCATGATATTTAGACATCACACATTTTAGACATCTCTAAAAAATATTTAAGGATGCACACACATAAATATACACTAATAATGCAAGAATAAAAAGTTAATCCAATAAAACAGATGAATTTTTTATTTTCCCCATTTAAGTTAATTTGATTTAAATTTGTTTTAATGTCTAATATAGTGAAACATGTTGTGACTAAACCCGAGCATGAAGGCACAAACGGAGTTCGTAGGCCTCTATTCCTGCAACGATGAGACGTATCTTTTCAGCAAGTTGACATGCCTCCAATGTACGGAAGCAGGTGCTAAAGCTTCAGAAGCTTACTATGCGTTCGACATCGTCCAACAAGTGATGTTGTGTTTTTTCATTTGCTAGAACATGTGAGAATACTACGTCTAGGAGATATTAATAAATAGTTATTGGCTTAAAATATATTATCATTGTGTATGACAAGCCAATAAAAGGTGGGGCAATTGAGCCGGTATTTAAGGAAAGCCGATGATTTTTTTGGCAAACTTGTAAAGGATGAGACGGCTAGGGAGGAAGGATGAAAGAAACAAACCTATGACGAAATGCTAAATATTTTTGAAGTAGGAGAGATAGGCAGAGTCCCAGGGACTTAGAAGCAGGCATAAACATGCAAAAGTTATTACAACATAGACATAAAAAATGACCCCAAACAAAAATAGAATTGCAGATTGGTATTTTCATTATGAAATTTGAACCTTGGATTAAATACATAAAACACAATAATGTCGTTGTGCAACTTCTAACCTCATCCGGGTCAACGAAGGCGCAACAATCGACTAACGGGGTCTTCCTAATGGGAAGGTTGAAGATGTATACCACCCTATCACATTGAGAGGGAGCCTTTTGAAGTCGTAGCGAGGTCACATCCCGCCCAATGCCTAATCCATGTCGGTGGCTATGCTATTCAGTAGAGGGCTAGGGGAGGTACATATTCTTCTTAGGTCTAGGTTGAGTGTTCCCCTTATAGTGTGTGGTGTTATGTCGTGCTGGAGCGCACTGCCGGCCAACATGAGCTGTGCGCGGTGGCTAGCAGCGGTGTTCCGCATGGTTGTGGTGGCGAGGTGCCGCGTCCAACCGGATGATTGTTATAATCTTGTTGCGAGTGTCCTTGTACTATTTTTTATCATTATAATTGAGTACCTAATGGCGTAGCTCATGAGCTAGCTAGGATGGCCATGAGAGCTTCATCTTGAGTGTGGATGAATGACGTAACCATTATCACTTGCTAATAAAAGAGAGAGGAAAGTTATAGAAAAAAAAGCATCTCATTTTATTTTATTTTTGAAAAAGAGTATCTTATTCAACTAATGCTTGTTATACTGTTGTACATTACACTCTCTTCGCAGAACCTCTGAATCAATGAAGCACACAACCATATCTATTACTATAGGGTACATTATTATACCTACATACCATAAGAAGATCCACGGTACGTTGGAACATTACTCTTATCTAAACAAGAGTAACTCATATTAACTAGCAATAGTCATTGCAACTTGAGTACATATGTGTGCAAATAGCGATGACCGATGAATTGATGTGGCCATGTCCGGCGGGTCCGTTGGTCAACTGGCGGGCACGAGGCCAAGCTGCGCGAGGTGGACATCGGTGTCATCCGGGTGGTCCTCGACGTGCCTCGGGCGATGCGGTAGCACCCACCTCCCATCCTCTGACCTGACCATGCCCTTGTTTGCATCCTGCCGCCACCCGGGCGGCACCATGTGCTCGTCCCTCAGGAAGTCCGCCGCCTTGTTCACCAGCGCCGGGTCTCTGCCGCCGAGCTTGAACTCCCGTGCCCGACCCACAAAGCCGTCCAGAAGGTGGAGGTGCGCCTCAAGGTTGTGGTAGTTAGCCAGGTCCAATGTGTTCTTGAGGAAGGGCGACAGGCTGTGGTCGAGCGCCAGTTCCACGCCGATGTGGGAGTACACGCTTGGCAGCCCCAGCGCGTCTGCGGCGCGCAGCAGCGGCATCGGGAGGACCGCCTCGGTGAACACGCCGGGCACCTTGGGCACCGTGTCATGCACGTTGAGGATGCGCAGCGCCTTCACGCCCAGCTCCCCCTCGAACCGCTCTCTGAACTTGGTGTTCCCCACGCGCGGGCCTGAGAAGGAGAAGACGCACACCGGCGCCTTGGCGCCGCCGGCCGATGGGGACACGTTGGCGCCCGTCTCGGCGATGTCGAAGGCGTTTATCATGGCCAGCGCGCTGCCGAGGCTGTGGCCGGTGACCGTCACGCTCACCTCCTCACCCTGCCCGGCGTACCGCTCCACCAGCTTCCGCACCTCGGCGAGCACCTGCTCCCGCGCCGAGTACTTGCAATACTTGCAGTCCGGGTTTTTGCTGGTGTAGAGTTCGGCGAACCCCTCTTCCACCTTTACCCTCGGGTCTCTGCACGGCAGCCCAAACTGGCTGAGCGGCTTGAGGAACGCGGTCAGGTCGGCGATCCACTCCAGCCGTGTCACGGTGCCGCGCCAAGCAACGGCGATATCCCGGCGGCCGATCCGGGCCGTCTCCTCGTCGGTCGACACGGCCACAAAGCCGATGAAGGTGCCAGTCTCGCTCCACATCCTGTCGTCGCTAGGGTTGTGCTTCCGGATGCCGAAGCTTGGGAAGCTAATGTGCGAGGTAGCATAGAGGTAGCGAGTGACCTCGTAGCCGACGCCGGCAAGGCCGACGTCGGAGAAGAAGGACTCCTTCGGGTATCTGCAGCTGCCGGCGTAGCGGGAGTAGCGGTCGTAGTCGAAGGAGTCGTAGCACGCCTGCGCGAACTCGCCGTACCGGATCAGCTCCCCGCGGAGCGTCTTGTCGATGGGGTCCAGAAGGCCCTGCCAGTCGTTGCAGCCGTGGATCTCCCGCCACCGCGACGTCAGCTCCCCGTCGGACCGGCCGGACTCCTCCGCAAGGGTGCCGCGCTCCATATCTCCGACGAAGGATGCCGCCTTCTTCTCCTTATTCGCTGGCGGCGCTTCATCTGTCGAGACCGCCGACGTGACGTGTGATGGGCGTCGTGGCCGATAGCTGTACGCAGCGCAGCTGGCTGCCGGAGGTCGTTGCTGGAGGAGCAGGCGGGGAGGCGGCACGCTCAGGCTGGGGAGAGAGCGGGCGTACATGGATAAGTTGGACGAGCAGGACATGGTCGACATTGCTAGCTCGCAGTTGGATGGATGTTGAGTGGCAGTATTACTATGGAACGTTGGCTGGAGCTCGGAGCTGGGACGATCGATGAGGTTGGAGTGGGTATATATACACGTACGCGCCGCGTGTTGCACGTTAGACGGCTCTGATTCGTCTCGAGGGTTCGCACGCGCACATGAATGGACTAGATATGGTCATGTTTGCATTCCCTTAGTGTCATCTTCTTTATTTATTATTCCTTCTTCTTTTTTGGGTGCATTTTTTCCTTTTTCTTGGATAAAATCATACTAGTAAGTTTTTTTATCTACTATCCTTTCTTTTCTTCTGCTTGCACAATCTGAGAAACAAAGAAAAGGAAATATAAGTGATTTATATTTTTTTTCTAGGGAAATAGTTATGCTGGTTTTAAAGCTTTTTAGGCTAACTGCATATTCATTAATCACAAATAACGCGAATACAAGCACACAAGTGAAACCCATTAGAAGTGTCGAGAGGCAACACACGTCTACAGAACTTTAAAGAAAACCTCTTCAAGAAAAGGAAAGTACAAAGCAGTCCTCAGGTATCCTGGCCTACCATCGCCGTCACTAACCGTCGTCGGGCTCGTACGAAGCCATAGCTCAGAAGAGCGTTGTGAATTCACTATTAGGAAAATGCTTATACATAGAATTTTAGCAGTAACACCTGTTTAGACACATACGCTACTGGTATTTACCAGTAGCGCCGGCTAGAACGGACGCTACTGCTAGTGAGTAGTAGCAGCGCTGGTTGGCGCGGGCCGTGCTGCTGTTTAGCGGGCCGCCGGGGCTAAAGGGCAGGCCACTTAGCTGTAGCGTGTGTTTTGCGCCAGCACTATAGCTAGTGGGCTTAGCAGTAGCGCTGGCCCATTGCCCGCGCTGTTGTTAAGCCCACTCCCTCTGCCCCGGGCCCGGCCTGCCTCATCTCTCACTAAAGCTCACTCACACTCTCCACACTCATCCCTCTCAATCCCCCGCGCGCCACCGTCGACCCGCACGCTGCCGTCCCCCGGGCCGGCCCTCCTCCCTGCTGCTTCGGCCGCCCTCGCCCGCGCCGGCCTGGTGGCTGCAAAAGTTCCTCATTGGAAGGAGAGGTTGGCATTAGCATGGACTGGTGGTTTCCAACCATGATGCTTTGCTATCATGTAGTGTAAGTGCCCAACTAGAGAAGGTTTGAGGTCAACATTTATAGGCTTGGAGCCTCGTATTACATTAGTTGTCTCAAGTTGGATAGCCCCATTGTGTAGCATGCAATGCTACACTATTTGTTATGGGGAAAATTTTGTTTTTGCCACTCTAGATTTTGCCAATTTTCCTTATACCATTCTAGATTTTGACATTTCACTTTTGCCACCCTTAGCTTTAGACAATTGTCACAATTTCCATTCCGTGGCAAAAGCAGAATAATTTTATTTCATTTTTGCCACTCTTAGCTTTTGAAATGTATCACAATTGCCACTCCAAAAGTTTTGCTTTTGCCACCGGAATGGCAATTCAGATAATTGTAAAAAACTAAGAGTGGCAAAAGTGAAATGTCAAAATCTAGAGTGGCAAAAACAAAATTTTCCCACCTGTTATGCCACATGTCACTATTTGGTTGTTCCATTAGTTTTCTCAAGATGGACCACCCCATAGTGTAGCATGCAATTGCTTCACTAGCTACATGCTATACCATAGGTCAGCATTTGGTTGTCCACTAGTTGGAATGAATAAATACAACATTTATCATGCTGAGTCTGTAATGAGTTGTCTGTTTTATCAATGTTGTATGTTTTATAAAATATCTTATGCCACTCATGGTCATCACAATCCTTGCCCGATTTCATCACCGTCATCATCAGATCAAACAAGACCTAGGACTTGAACATGTCTTTTTAAGGAGACCCGACCATTATATTCACAATGATCACTTTCCCCCTGGTTTGGAGATCGCCTTCTTGCATTGTGTCAAGATTTTTACACAATCCTCATTGTTCCAGTCATGTAGCACATACTATAACCAACACTCACATAACTTGATTAAACGGTTCATAAGAAAAATTCACCCAAAATAAATTTAGTGTCGTTACCTTGAGGAACAACACATCAGTCATTGGAATGGAACTCCTCATGTCACCTATAGTGTACGTGGCCATGTCATCTGCTGAGATGGAATTGATCACGTTAGGGAGGTCTAATACTGAGCACTTGGTGTGCGAGAAGCCATTGTCGATTACCCTCGCTGTCGGGCCAGTCCCACTGGCAATGTCAACTATCGATGCACCCCCTCGATCACCTTGTCGTTATTGATGATGATGCAGTTCACTGCAAACTGGTATCGGCGCCATGCAGACGTTGAAGACCTGATTTATCTTTGGATCACGGGCCATGATTAGCCACCGACTTGTGCCATGCTCCATTCTATGGCATTTCAGCTAAGGCCGAGCCTTCGTCAATCATGAAACACTCAAAGAGGTGCATGGCCGCCGTGACATGGTACTTGTTGGTCTGCGAGAGCATGAACGGTGAAAAGTCTGTGCTTGGTCGGCGTAGGTGTCGCTTCCATCCATGAGGGGGAGAGATATCAGTGTGATATGATATGTACCGATTACACCCATGTTAGCGCACCCTCTAGTTGCCGAAACATCAACAGTAAAGATCACAAGGTAGGTAGGAACCTCATGAACCGAGGTAGTGCTACTTGCGATGGGTGTTGGGATTCCCCGAATAGGAAGGGTGAAGTAGTGTAGTAGCAAAAAGTATTTCTCGCAGTTAAAAACCAAGGTTTATCGAACCAATAGGAGACGCCACACAAACAAGATAAGAGATACCTGCACATACACATAAAGCAAATGCTTGCACCCAACGAACGTAAAAGGGTTGTCAACCCCCTTGTTCTCGCCAATTGCAAGGATTAAATCTGACAGTTGTAGATATATAAAACAAAATAATAATAAAAGGGAAATAAAAATAGCATTGAATTTTTAGGGTTTTAATAAATATGAAGTGAATGGACTCAGGGCCATAGGTTCACTAGAGGCATCTCTCTCATGAGCATAGCAACAGTGGGTAAAAAAATTATTGTTGGGCAATTAATAGAATAGCGTATAGTTATGATGATTCTTCATGGCATGATCAATATATAGGCATTACGTCTGTAACAAGTAGACCGAAATCCATCTGCATCTACTACTATTACTCCAACCCTCGACTGCTATCCAACATGTATTTTATGGTATTAAGTTCATAATAAACAGAGTAATGCTTGGAGCATGATGACATAATGTAGACACAATAAGATCAATTAATATGCTTAAACCCCATAGTTTTACCATTAGTAGCAACAATATAAATATGTGCCCTGCAACTCCTTTTGTCACATAGTAAGGACACCACAAGATTGAACCCACTACCATGCACCTCTCCCACTGAAGATAAATTGATCTAATCGGCCAAAAAAGATAGATAGATAGATAGATAGATAGATAGATAGATAGATAGATAGATAGATAGATAGATAGATAGATAGATAGATAGATAGATAGATCGGAGGGAAATACGAGGATATAAAATCACACATAATAAATCTCAGAAAATACTCAAATACTTTCAATGAATAATCTGATTATAAACCCACAATTCACCATATCCCAACAAACAAATCACAAAAGTTTACATCGGATTGATCTCATATAAGATCATTGTATTGAATATCAAAAGAGAGAAAGGCAGAAAACCATCTAGCTACTTCTATGGACCCATAGGTCCTATGTGAACTACTCACACATCATGATGGAGGCAACAAGGTCGATGAAGATTTCCTCCCCAATGGCACCCCCGTCGCCAGAGTACCCAAAAAGGCCTTCAGATAGGATCATGGAAGAATAGAGACTTACGGCAGCTCTACAATTGTTAAGGGGCCTCTCCTAGTGGTTTCGGGATATGTGGAAATTTATAGCGCTGGAATTAGGTCAAACGGAGGCAGAAGTTGGCCACAAGGCACCTGGGCATGCCCCCTACCTTGTGGCTCCCTCGTGTATCATTTGTTCTTCTCCCGAAGCTTCCAGGGTCTCTTTTTGTCCAGAAAATATCGTCAAAATGTTTCGTCGTGTTTGAACTTCGTTTGTTATGGTTTTTTTAAAAAACCAAAAGCATGCAAAAAAACAGAAGCTGACACTTGGCACTGAATTAGTAGGTTAGTCCATAAAAACAATATGAAATTACATATAAAGCATACAAATTGATAATATAATAGATGAAGCAATAGAAAATTATAGGTACGTTGAAAACTTATCAATTAGATAGGACTTCTTGCTCCAAGGTACTAGAAGGGTGGTGAGTTGGTCTCGCAGAGAGGCAGTGTCGCCGACGGTGGCAATCCCTAGATTGATGGTGCACTCGAGCGCCATGGATTTAAGTAACTAAAGGTGAGGTTTCAACGCTTGGCGTGCGGTTGCAGAAGGTCCTCGTCGGAAGAGGTTGGCATTAGGACGGACCGGTGGTTTTCAACCTTGATGCTTTGCTAGCTATAGTGCAAGTGTTGTCGGAATATCAACTCAAGACAACATGGATCAAGGATACCCTGTATTTTTGTGTTCAGCCGGGTGCTAAAACGCTCCGTGGGAAAAGGATCACAAAAGACACAAGAATTTGAACCGTATGCCCTATTCTTCATTGATATGAA
>NC_041384.1:732300978-732303460 GCF_002162155.2 Triticum dicoccoides | reverse complement strand
GGGGGGGTTACAAATGTTGTTGTGTTATAAGAGTGGTGCTCGGGGTAGGTAGTAGTTGGTGCTCTGGGTCCTAGCTGGGTGCTCGAGCACTCCTATTTCTCCTTCTCTAAGCTAGGTGAACATCTTCTATGGCCCTCTTTGGATACTCTAACACAGTTAGAGTTAGAGTTATTTTTTAACCCACTCTAACCCAAATAAGCATCTCTTCACCGGGATAGTTGGGTTAGATGAAACTAACCCACTTTAATCCTCCCTGTTTGGATACTTATGGATTATTTGAGCCTTCAACTAACCCAAACTAGCTCTAACCCCATGATCCAAACAGGGATGTATTTGCCTGGGATGTGCGAAGTGAGAGTCCATAGTATGCTTGTTTTAGCTTGTCTAAAAATGGCTACGGTCCTCCACTTATGTAGGCCCGAGGGCACCACAATAGCCGGTTTAGTATGTGAACGGATACAAGTAGAAGTAGGCGCCCGCCTTGCATATATGCAATTTTTCTTCGGTCTTTGCAGGTGATGAGCTGACACCGCATCGTGTCAGATACTCGAGTGCTCCTGGTGGTCGTGAGACACGTGGGTGTCTTCTATTATCGATCTTCTTGATGTGTTGCGAGGCATCGCTCCTCTTAGTCAAAAAGTCGTCTGGCCCTGTCGCCCACACCAGAACAATAGGGCATGCACCTTATCGTCCTGAGACACATGCACATCCTATGCATGGTCATGATGGTTGTCTGCGATACGTAGACCTGCGGCAAGTTAATAGGTTGGTGGCGTGAGTCTCTGTCCGTGGTAGAGGTCGTCTGCATGCGTGACATGTATACCCTCTTGTGCAAAGAGCATCAAATAGGAACAACAAATCCGGAGGTGTCACCTCAGTAGGCTTCGTAAGGGCGGGGTGGTTGCGGGTCGGTGCTGACCTATATATGATAGGGAAGAGTTACCCTCTTGCCTGGTTTTATATATTTTTTATCTATTTTTTCTGGTTCTTAGTGTATGTGAATTCCTTGCGAAGCATGGCTATGCTTCGTGGACTGTATTGCACACCGCGGAGCACACACATGTGTTTTCCATCGCGAAACACATGCATGCTTCATGGGAAGCATATGTGCACTTCATGATGACGCACAGGTGTGCCTCGCGGTGAAGGACATGTATGTACTGCATGGGGCACACGTATGTTGTCGTGGATAGTACAAGTTAGTTGTCGTTTCACAACTTGCGCCCGAGAAAAGTTTTTTTAAAACTTATTATTTACATCGACAATGCTATTTTCCTGCCGACTGGTGGATAGTACAAGTTAGTTGTTGTTTCACAACTTGCGCCCGAGAAAAGTTTTTTTATATTTACATCGACAATGTTATTTTCCTGCCGACTGGTGGTTTGCAACAGGGACGTACGATTCCCGGTCCCTCTCCCGGTCCTTCCGATTTTCTTTCCCTCCCGCGTCGTTGAACCGTTTTTTTTTCTTTGCATGAAGCGCCCGTACAGGCTTGCGGGCTTACATCATAAAGCTTGGTTGGGAATCGATCCCTGGCCGTCTACAAAAGAGGCTAATGCTTCAGCGCAGCTAACCAACTGTCCTTTCCTTTGTAGCTGACTGACGAAATGACCTTCAGCTCTTTAAAATATGCAAGCTAAAGGGTCAACGTGCTTCTCCATACAACAAATTGTGGATCCTAATTACGAGCCTTTTGTATGTTTGAACTCAAGTCAGCTGGTTTGTTACATGGCCCAATAACCTATCTCTTGCGTTTGTTAAATCATGTGTTTGGTGACTTTTATTTTTGATTTTGGTGAACACCCAATGCATTTTTCTGGTTCACGTAAAATTTTCATCGGCAACTTATGCGTAAATAGCATCATAATTTATGCACAACAGAGATGATAACTTACGCACAAACACCATGCTAACTTTTTGACATGTAAAAAATGGTGTTGTAATATACACCCGGTTACATTTTGTGTAAATACAGTGGTAATATACGCACCACCAACTCGATAACTTACGCACGAAGGATGAGATAACTTTTGTGACAGAAAAAAAATTGTGGTAAAATATATCATGTTTAATTCTGTGAAAATTTTGCGGTAACTCCGTTCTGCGAAGCACGAGCCGGTGTCTCCGCTCCGTCCTGTGATGGAGGAGCCGGCCTCACCCCGGCACAACCGCGGCTTCCAGATCGGACGCCACATGAAGGAGGAGCCGGCCTCTCCCCCGTACCACCGTGGCGTCTAGATTGGCGTCGGGTCAAGGAGGAGCCGGTACAGTCGCATGCACGCGCCACCGTCATTGTCTCGCCGCCACCATCTCACCGTCAAGGAGGAGTTGCTGCCCGTGATCAAGAAGGCGCGAGACCTCTCCCTCCACTACCTCGAATGAGGCAGAGGGTTGATGAAATATACTCCCGGTAACTTTCTTGTGAATAGCATGGTAGCTTACACATCATAGACCTGATATCTTATGTACCCCGGTCTTGATT
>NC_041384.1:732282144-732300654 GCF_002162155.2 Triticum dicoccoides | reverse complement strand
GGGGCAGGGGTGGTTGATGAAATTTCCCTTGGTAACTTTTATGCGAATAGCATGGTAACTCACACACCGTAGACATGATAACTTATGTGCCACGGTCCTGATAACTTTGTTGAGTGGGGGGAGGGTTGCTGAAATATCCCCTGATAGCTTTTGTGTGAATAACATGGTAACTCACATGTCATAGACCTGATAAAATTATGTGCCTCGGTCTTGATAACTTTTGGCGAGGGGGTTGTTTGAAAACATACCCCGATAACATCTGTGTAAATAATTTAGTACTATAGACATTGTATACGTGATACATCACACAACAAACACCACGGTAACTTTAACCTGAGCTGATAATGAGGTTAGAGAAACTAGGTTTATGCACCGGTAATATCGTGTAAGCAACATGGTAACTTTTGACTCAAAAAAAGTCGTCATAACATACCAAATATGAGATCTAGTTTCTAAGCTCTCGTCATGACGGATTTTTTTTATGTCAAAACGATTTTTGAATCAGATCGGCGATTTGAGCTACAAAATATTTTAAATTTTCGCATTGATAAGAATCTTTGATGACATCATCATTTCGGTTTTCTACACATGCATGCATGAGGGAGAGGGAACTTCACGTGGGTTGTGGCCTTTGCAAGTTTGCATGCATGCAAAGTAGCACCGTTCGGATATGTTACTACTGTCCGATCAGTCGAAAGTTAGTCCTTTCATAAAATATTTTACAGTTTTGAAATAGCGAGAATCTACAATGACATCTGCTTTCGTGTGCTCTAGTGCATTTGCATCATGGAAAGAATGTTGGAGGAGTCATTTTTTATGTCTCGATAATTTCTATGTAAACAGGACGGCAACTGACGTACCATAGAGGTGATAACTTATTTAGCCTAGGGCTGGTAACTTTTGACTCCCAAAAAAAGTCGTCGAAACATACCAACATGGGATCTTGTTTCGAAGGTCTCGTCGCGACAAATATTTTATGTGAAAATAATTTTTCAATCGGAGCGACGGTTTAAGCTACAAAACATTTTGAATTCAAAGATTGAAAAGAATATTTGGTGATGTCATCAATTTTGTTCTATATGCATGGTTGCATGGGATTGACTATTGAGAATACACTTGAGCAGCTCAATGTGATTATAGAGAGCGCTGGTGGGCGTTGCATGCATGCTTAGTATTCGTTATTATCGGAAGAAGTGGATTGTATAGGGATAGACTCGTGTGGATCTGTTGTTAATGAATAGTCGACTGGTCGTTAGCACAGTCCTATTTACATTGAATTAGTTTCAGAAATCTCCATGAGAGAAACACGACAGTGAAAATGATTCGTAATTTGAATTTTCTTTTTAAGACAAATTTCATTTATTATTTTAATGGGTCAAGCAAAAAAAGAGGCACATGCCAATCTCTATTACACCCACCTATGAGAAAAAAACCATGATAATGACAAATGATGCAGCAAAGGAGACCGGAATTAAGTTCTACAAGAGGTATCCGTTACCCAGTGGGTGCGACGTCAAATAGGAGGTTCGGTGAAGAACTCCGAAAGTATCTTTCTCAGCTCGAGCTCAAATGCTCTTGGTGTGAATAGTAAAATAAAAAATAGAAAAATAATTCAAAAAATTCTAACTTTTCGTGACAAACTTTAAAGAATGTTTGAAATGCATGCAGAATTTCATCAGGAAATCAAATTGGTGGAAGTCATGGCAAACAAAACCAAATCGGAGCTCCAAAATGCATTTGAAAGTACCATTTTCAGCGCATCGGTTTTTAACTTTTTTGCCACGACTTCCAGCAATGTGATCTGGGGATGAAAATTTGCATGCACTCAAACATCTATTAGAGTTTGCCACAAAAAGATTCATAAAATTCTGATTTTTTTTATTTTTTTTAAATTTACTATTCATCGAGGAGCATATGAGCTCGCGAGTAGATACTCCGCGTCCGAAGAACTCCTCCTGTTCCTAGGCTGATTACACTCTATCTCTAACCATTTGATTGGGCAACAAGCGCCACAGCCAGACAAATCCATGGTTTATGCCTATTGGGCCAGGTCTATTCTAGTGTGTAAGTCTCCGCTATTTGAGCCCACCATGTGTAGAATTGATATTCTGTACAGAAACACAGGTGACATGGACGAGAAGACGTCGATGGATACCATCAATTCTAGGTCATCCACACAGCTGAACAGCCGACGATCTATAGAAAATTAAAAGCCCGAACAGCCGTACGTATATACTACCTCGCTCCTTTAGCTTCCACCCACCGGCCGCCGCCGCCCATCCACGCCGATCATGAGTGCTGTTCGTAAGTTCCTCTACATGGTGGTTAACCATTACAGGAGCCCCCGATGCCACAGCGCCTACTGTCACGAATTGCCGAAAGCCAACGTCTACTCTGTGCACCGCATCGACCCGTCGACCCTTTTCCACGGCGAGGGCCAAGCGCAGTCGGTGGCGCCGGCGGCGCCGGTGGAAGCTCGCCTGCATCGCTGCATCACTACCTTCGACCATCCCACATGGGGCTTCAATGCCAGGACTATGGACTTCATGCTCTTCGGCCGCGGCAGGGACAAGATCCTCGCCGTACCGCGCTCCAAGTCCCGGGACGAAAAACCCATCCTATACGACGACGCCTCGCAGACCTCGCGCGAATTGCCCGCCATGAGATTGACCAAGTTTAGACCGCTGTGGATCGCCATCCACGACCATCTGTACGTCATGGAAAAGGCTTTACCCACACACACGTGGTGGGAGAAGGACAATCTGTTGTCGTCGGAGTACTCCGTCGAGGCGCTGCTCCAGGTGGGAGATTCTCTGGATTGGGCATGGCATCTTCTCCCCCCGCCCCCATACGTGCCGCCGCACCACTATTTCAGTGAGGTCCCCGACGCCGCCGCGGTTGTCGGCGACTCGCACATCTGGGTCTCCGGCAAGGACCAGGGCACCTTCTCCTTGGACACGGAGGCACGCACCTGTGCAGGGTGTGCACCTGCACAGGGCCCCCGAATCAGCAGGGCCCCAAATCCTGGCATATTTCCTACTAATCATCTGATAATTTTGCAGGAGGGGCAGGAGTAAGAGTAGTAATTAGTGTTGAGCGTTGAATAATCAAAGTAGGAGTAGGGAATGTACTACTAGTACTACTCTCTAGGCATTGAATTAACTCAGCCAACTAGTATACTGGAACTTGAACAAAATGATTATCCAGCCTCTCCTCTCCTCTCACTTGGCTCTCTAGCTCTTCGTCTTCCACAAACCTCACGCTCGTTTCCCTTCTCAAGTATTAAATCCTCATCAATCTCCACTCTTTGCTAATTCCATTTCCAATCCTCACCTATTAATTCTTCGAGACTTCCCCAATATAATGTTGCGATGAACAACAAAATAGGCAACCTTCTATTCTCAACCCCCATCTTTTTTTTTGGTGTTATGTTTTCAAATCTCAAATCAGCAGGCCAGCAGATCAGTGTTTTGCTCAACCTCCGTCGCTGCCAGTTGCAAGCCCATGTGACCTGTGTGCATCAGCATCAACTGGAGCCTTAACTAAAGTTGGAGCCTATGAGTTCTTGGTCGCCATTTTTTTTGTGAGCCAAATTTTGGTTCGTCAAGAAAAAAAGCGAAAGCTACACACGGTGCTGCCCCATATATATTTTACTTCTCACATTAGTTAGGTTACTTCATTCCCTATTATCTCCATGTTCAGTTTTTATTTCTCTTTGTTTTACTTTCTGAAATGACATTGGAATTGAGAAGTATGAATCATGATATGGAAAAGAGCAAGAAAAATATGTAAAATTGAGGGGCCATGTTTTGACCTTGCACCGGGCCTCCGTTTTCTTAGGTACGGCCCTGACGGGCGGCAGCCATCTCCTCCGCCCTCCACCGGCAGGCTCTAAGTCTGCTCCCCTCGCCGTCGCCGGAGGACGTCGCCGGGCAAAGTCCGTGCGGCCGACGGCGACGGCGAGGACTCATTCTCCGTGCAGCGGCGGCGGTGTAGTGGGATGCAGTTGTGGCAGATGTGCTGCGGGGTTGGCCGGCGCCGCCCGCCGTGTGAGCTGCATGGCGGCATGTGATCTCGTCGGGGTCTTCCCTCTGGATCAAGTGGTCGATCAGCGGCTACACGTCGCGGTCTCGTGTGATGTCTCCTCTAGCGGAGGACGTACAAGGGACTCCAGATCGTGGCTGAAGAAGGCATCTGATTCGCATGTGTTAAGCACGTACGATGGTACAAGATGCATGCTTACATGGAGACACGATGGCTCACCAGGCATCTCTTGGATCTTCGTGCATGGATCCGTCTGATGGCCCTTGTGGGCTCTTGGCGGCGCGCTTGATCCTGAAGTGCGGTGACTCCTTGCTACAGTTGGCACCATGGCTCGCGTACGGATGCATTGCCATCTACGACATCTTACACGGGCATGTTTACTGGGCGTAGTGATCCCATGAAGGTTCACGGGCCTGCAACCATGGATCTGGTGGTGACCACCCGCGGCCCTATGATCCACGGCTTGGTGGTGGTGATTCAGATTCGGTCGACCGAGTGAGAGTAATTGCACATTGTGCTGCAACAACCTCCTACGGCTCCACGGCAGCGGTGATCATTGCAAGATCTTCGGTTCATCTCAAGATCCAGTGGTTGACTTCGGCAGTGGGATGCAAATTATGGGTGACCACTTGACGCAGGGGAATGGTTGTGCAGTGGCGGCAGTCACATTGCATGTAACTGCTAGGATAGTGAAAAAGTGGTGGCGACAACACTTGCATGACTTCGATGGTGGTGCTACCGAGCACTCGGTCGCGGGGTCCGGGGTGAAAGCCTAGGTCTGACTCGAGTTGGTTATACCTGACAATGGCGATGTTTTTTTTACGTCGTTACCTTGTTGAAGGCATTGTCCGGATATGCTCCGACTGATTTTTCAGGGTGAAAACCTAGATTCTGACCTTGATGGTTGGATCCGATGACGGTGACGCTTGAGTGTCGCTCCTTTCTTCAAGGCGTTGTTGTTGAAGAACCTCGTCACCTATGTGGTGTCATTAGATAATTGGTGCGGATATGGTGTTTGTTGCAGTTTGCCGATCGTGGCTCTGATCACTTTGGGTTTTTCTTTTTTCCTCGGCTACACATAGCTTTGGTCTTATATGACTTTGCTATTTACCGCCTTGTTTTTCGTGTGTATGCACGTTTGTGTTGGCTGTGTGCATCCTAATTATGCAGAGGCCGGGTGTGTGCTCTTTGAGCTTGTATCCTCTTGATGTCTCTTTTTAACTAATAAAATTCACCCTTTGTCAAAAAAAATCAATATTTGCAAGATGAAGTACTCCCATGAGTTTAATAAAAGATACTGCAATTGCACTGAAGCAGCAATACTGTCACGCGTGCACCTGCACAATCTTGATTACTAGTAAAATATTCTGCAAGCCCCTTGACTCACGTATCCAAAAAGAAAGGAAGGTATGAGCGATGGACTGATTTGGACTGGGGGATGTGCAGGTCCTCGCACCACAAAATATTTGTCGTAATGTGGAGAAAGGATTCCAGCTCCACAAATAGTCAAACCACCTTCGGTATTTTCTATTCATGCAAAGAATTTACGACTTTATATGACCGTGGAATCTGCCTAAGTGATGATATGGCACAAAGAATTGATTTGAAACCCGCCATGACAAGATGAGACATCCGTTGGATGGTGAAGCGGGAAAGAAGTTTGATGAAATTCATAAAGATAAAGCGGCTCACTCGTTGAGTGTACGAGTTGGGACGACAATGGATAGGTGCAATTCATATGATATGGCATGTTCCACATACGTTGGTGGTGTGTGTGTTATTTCCCTGAATCTTCCCTTGTCATCTGCATGCAACGACGGAACATGCTTCTATCTCTGATAATTCCACGGTTTGTATACCTGGTGAAATACGAGTGTGGAGATGGGGCCGCTGATGAATGACTTGCTTCTTGCAGTTTTATTGTGTCTATGGTACTTTTCTTTTTGCCTCAACAAAGGGTTCATGATTTGGAAAAACAGCGTATCCGCCACTGTGTGATGGCCCAAGTTGCACCATGACATGTGGCACATTTTTCAATCAGACTAATCGTGCACTTGGACACCCAAGTGTGTTGAGGATGGGGCTGCAAGTGCACCATGTCCACCAGGAAACAGATACCAACGAGCTAAGATATGGGCTAGCTAACCTGTGGTTGGATGGTTAGGAGGACAATGGTATCCCAGCCCATTAGGGTTCAAGTACTAGACTTTGACGCTGGTGTTTCAGGCTTTCCGGCAATGCATTCAGTGGAGGAGATGTTCTCGTCGACTATGAAATCATCTGTGGCAACTTCGTCAATTTCAAGCTGATGTGTCGGCTCAGTCTCTCAGAGATGCTCCTAAGATAGGGTGTGCATCAGAGGTGCTCCTAGGGTAGGATGTGCTTGCATGCGGCCCTAGGGATGAGTGTATGTGCTTATGTATGAGTGATGTGTCTATTTGTGTTAAAAAACCGAGCTAAGATATGATGGCATGTTTATTAGAATAAAATATCTCCATGGTGGTGTTACGGGACTAGGAGCATGTCTCTTTACTACAAGAGAAAATTCTTTATATAACACTGTTTTAAATTTTGTTTTCCTATTTAACACTTAATTTTTTTTCTTCCTTATCTAACACCGTGTCTAAATTTTTATGCCTTTATAACACTTTCGTCCATTTTAGCCTTAGTGGTGTTAAATAACACCTGAAAAGACCTATTTACCCTTCATGTTGCATGTGACAAAAAAATTATGTGATAATTTAGCTTCAGTGTATGCGACTCTGTCTGGACGGCAAGCCTGGTAGGTCTACCATTTTATATTCTTAACCAATATACTAGTGTGCCGAGTACATACGGAAAGTTTTGCCATCAATTGAGTGCTCCATTGAACCGACTTTAAGTCAGGCTGCCATTCAAAAGTTTTGCCATCAAGAAGCATTTTGCCATCAATTGGATGGATGCTCCTCGGCGAGACCTGACAAATTGATTTACACCCGTACACACCTTGTTATTTTGCAATTCAGTATAAATTTTTCGGGCCAATGCTTCTTGATGTCAGTATAAATTTGTTTAGATCATGAATAGCTACAAAAAATGCTAGTTGTAACGTAGTTTATATATGTATGTACCCAGCCCCTTTATAACAACCCTGAGTTGAGATCGAAAGAAAGACCGTGTGGCCATCATCAATCGCCTCGTGAGATCGAAAGAAAGACCGTGTGGCTATCATCAATCGCTTCCTCCAATACATATAGCTGGTTAGCTTTTTTCGAAAAGGGGTGCTTTATTACTTAAAAGGTTTAAGCATTACACCCGGCCTCTGCATAACTAAGATGCACACAGCCAATAAAGTCCTCACACCAAGCCAAAGTTGAATCATCAAGCGAGAGAACGGCTGCTAGCTTCCTCTGGTACGTATATAAGTATACGTCCAACTAGAATCAATCCACCTCCCCGCCTACTTGTTTCTTGTGTACGTGCTAGCCTCGTACGGAACCCATTAGCTCGGAAAGTACCATGAATGTACGTCGGAAAGCACCCTGCTACAACGTCGTCGAGGTCAGGACCAAGGCCAACACAAAGCGAGTCGGCCCGATACACACATACACGAATTTTTTTGGTCACATACACATTAGGGGAAAATACGTCTTTTCAGGTGTCATTTAACACCACTAAGGCTAAAAATGGACGAAAGTGTTATAAAGGGCATAAAATTTAGACTCAGTACCAAATAAGGAAGAAAAAGTTTTCCAATGTTAAATAAGGCAACAAATTTTAAGACAATGTTAAATAAGGAATTCTCTCTTACTACAAGTTCTGTGAAATATAAAATTAGATATTGCGCATATGAAATTATGAAGGGACAATTCGGGCATGTTATGTGGAAGGAAAAATAATAACTTTGTCTAGGCAAAAGGAAAATATATTTTTAGGGAAATATTGAATATGTTATTCAAAGTATCAATATCAATGGAAAAGCAAATTTCTAACCATTGAATTGGGTCACAAGTGCCCAAAATTCTATAGACTGCTGATCAGTATATTGAAGCAAAATCATCCACATGTGCGCCCACATGTGATGGGTCCATCAACCGCCTCCCGGATCATATTTTTCTGGGTATTTTATTTTCTATCATGTTATGTTTCTATTGTTTCCTTCTCGGTTTTTCCTCATTTTCTTCTGTCTTTTCTGTTCTTCCAGATTTTTGTTTATGTTTTATTTAAAAAATATAATCTTAATATGTTTCCATTTACTTCTATTTAAACAAAGAAATATTAGCATTTTGAAATAAATGGGCAAACTTGTTTAATGAACCATTCTAGAATTATATGAAAAGAAAACTAAAAGACATCAACACTTTTTAAAATTACATGAATCTTTTTTAAATCATCTTAAAACTCTCTTTAACAACATTAACATTTTTTATACAAGTCATTAAGATCTTTTTGGTTACACGGACATTTTTTAATGTATGAACACTTTTAAATAATTGCTAAAACATTTTCTTGAAAGATGTCAACACATTTAAAAAATACGAACTGTTTAGAATATATGAGAATGCTTTTAATGCATATGAACTTATTAAATGTATGAAAATTTTTCCTAATTACATGAACATTTTTACAACATGAATATTTTGAAAACACACGTATCTTTAAAGTATATGAACATTGTTTTGGAGATACACGATTTGTATATTGTTGATATTTACAAAGTTGTCCATAACATGGGAATATTCTTTTACTCCCTCCGTTCCTAAATATTTGTCTTTTAGTGATTCAAATGGACTGCCACATACGGATGTATATAGACATATTTTAGAATATAGGTATATTCATTTTGCTCCGTATGTAGTCACTTGTTGAAATCTCTAGAAAGACAAATATTTAGGAACGGAGGGAGTAGTTCTTTTTTATTATTACTTTGACTATGTATAAATTAGTAAGATCAAATTTACTTTTACAGTTTTATAAAAAAAATACTCCAGCTTCTCTTAAAGGCCCACACTGCTTGTGGGGGAGCGCCCACGTGATGATATTATATAGAGAAGTCTATGTTTTGTGATGCTTATCAGTCGATTGGGCCATGCTTACTAGTAGTATATTCCAACCCACCATGTGTACCGTATGCAACAACCAGATCGCATCTGCACAACGGCCGGCCGCCAGGTCGATCATGAGCCGTGCTCGGGCGTTCCTTTACATGATGCCGCCGCCGCTTCTGTGGCGAGGAGCAAAAGGACTACGTGTACTCGGTGCACCGCATCGATCCGTCGACCCTCTTCCACCGCGAGGATCAACCGGCGCCGGTGAAGACTGCTAGCCTGCGTCCCTACATCACTACCTTCGACAATCCCTCAAGGGACTTCGCTCCCAGGGCGACGGAGTTCATGCTCTTCGGCCGCGGCAGGGACAAGATCCTCAGCATCCTGCGCACGGAACTTGAGGACCATGCACCCGTCCTGTACGACGATGCCTCGCAGACCTCGCGCAAATTGCCCAGCACGAGAGAGGAGAAGCTTTTCCCCCTCTGGCTCACCATAGGTGACGATCTGTATATCATGCGTTCGCACTGGAATTTTTTTGCTTAGTAGTTGTGTTCGCCTAATTCCTCGCCTCCAGGCCACCGTTGCTCCGGATCAGTTCTGCTGCCCAAGCGTGAGATCTTCCTCAACGCCTCTCTGCTCCAATCGCTGATAGAATTTGAAGTTGCCCAGAGAAAAATGGAACATACAAGTTCTATCATCTCAGGTAGACAGCCACACATACTTTAGTACTCATGCATCCCTCTATTTGGGACGAACACAATTTTTATCCTGATTTTTGTTCATTTCTTCGGGAAATTCTTGGAGGCTGTGGTTCTGATATCTTATTTTGTTCAGGAACTCTTTACATTATAATTTGGCATGGCTATTGCTTAGATATTACGGTGCAGAATGTATGTGTATCATTCACGCCTTCAAATATCTAGAAGCATGGAAAATTATAAATCCCATATTTTGTCATCTTGATGTATTTTTATTTCACTCTATACTATCCAGCAAGTGTTTAAGTGTTACTGTTGCTTTCATCCCTGCAAACCACCAGATTAATGGTTGATACTTCATTTCTCAGGTAAACCGGACTGTTGTAGTATCAGGGTTTTGAAGTTTATTTGTCGATTCATGGTACTTAGCTTGATGATGATCAGACCAAGTTTCAGCGCTGGTCTGACATTGTAGATCGTTTTGAGTTTCTACACCAAGCTAAAATCTTAAAGGTCTAAAGGCGTCTGAAATATCAAACTATATGGTCTCCAAATTCAGGATAACTTTGAGCATAATTTCACATATATTATATGGTCATCTGTATGTTGCAATTTAGGTTATATGAGCATAGCTGGTTAGATGATCTCATAGCCATTTAGAAGTCACATTTTTTCTCTATTCCATGCCATATTATTTTTGTAAAAGTTGCAGAGAAGCTAGCACCTCTGCACGTACTATTGCTTATTATATATTTATGCAGTCTTCTATTCTGCAAAGCAATTATCCATATCATTGCTTATTATATATTTATGCTTGGTCTCTATTCTGCAAAAGTAGTTTGGCTCATTGACCTGCAAGGATCATGGTAGCCAATCATCATGGTAGCCTACTTTGTGTTCCTACACTCCATGTTCCCTGGAATATCATCTTACTTTACCACCAGCACCGTAGCAACGACAAAATGTAGGCATCACGAATAATACACTTGCACATAAGGCATCACTGATGGTTTCCTTACATATTGCTCGACTGCCTCTCTGAATTTGCATACATCCACATTTGACTGCAATTGTTGTGCGCATAAGTGTGGACAAGTTGGCTATCCTACTGTATTCTTTAGGTATGTGTAATCCTTCCACATGTTCACGGTAATGTCCGATGACAAAACTCACCTGGAATCTGGCCCATGGCCCTCTATATTAGCATCCACTAGGTCATATAGCCCTCTGTATTTCAGAAGGTCAGTGCATCCTAGAATGTGGTGGAGGGTATATGACTCATTTTATTATTTTAATTACTGGTACTGTAACCCTATATTACTATCCTTGGCAAGTTATATCTTTTGTCGTTACATGAATTTAGGTTTGATGGCCTTCCCTTTTCAAATGTTTGCATCTAGCTAACTTGCTGTGTAATTGTTGGAATTTGTCACAGATGGAACTGCTATTCGAGAGATTAAGGATGGCTTGCTATACAGGGTCTGCAATTGTAGTGGGATACCGTGATTTATATTATATTATATATTATAGGAAATATTATCCATGCTTTTTCTTATTTTACAATGAGGTCAAGTTCTGGTGTACTTTGTCCTTATTGACCTCTGATATTGGTAAAGAAAACTTCTTTGAGATATGTAACTGCGATGATCCATGAATGCATATCTTTCATGTGACTCAGCTCCTCATTGTTCAAGAGTTTTGCTCTTTATCTTGCACATAGTGAGCATGACAAATGTGCTCTCTCCTGCGTATTTGGATTGAATAAACTGGTGTGTGCAGAATGCAAAATAATATCCCTACCAGTCATCACAAACATCATGATATCAGTACAACAAGTGCATACCGAAAAGATATTAGTCCTGGACCCAGTAAAAGGATTCAGATCTTCATAGACAAGAAGGTAAGAGGATGGCCAACATGACCAAAATAGAAATGAGGTATGCGTGCATGATGGTGCAAAAGTTCTTTCACTAGAAATAGGAATTCAGCTCTTTCATGTCTAAAATTTTGTTAAAATTACAATCATTCTATTGAAAAAACAGACGGGCGCAGCAACGCGCGCCAACCATGATCTAGTACTCTAGTTATTATGTGTTGATAATGCTGCTAACTAAAACCACAACCTGGTTTCAAAGATCCTTTTTTCTGTTTTTTCACCCTTTATCTTGAGAGAGAACACCCAATAAGCTTTACTTAATCCCACCAACAAGGGTTAACGGGGACAATACATTTGGGCAGCCCATGCTGCACAAAAGATGGCCATTTATAAAAATCACAACACTTTGTTGTCCTTGAACCTCTAAAAAAGATCTAAATCGTTGGTAGAAAGCATATGAAGGGAGCTAGAGGGTTACTCGTGCACCTTGGTATCCTGGAGCCGTAAAAAATTTCCAAATCATTGGTAAAAATCATATGACAAGGATTTCAAGCAATGGAACAACCAACCGACTAACACACCTGCGGCAGCTAGGGAGTGGATTCATCATGGGTGTTTTTGATAAACACCTGCAATGGTTAGCTTTGGATCCAAGATGCGAGGAAATACAAAGCAACTCTTACAACTAAAAGTTATAGTGAAATCTTTTGAAGAAATTTTCTCCGTGGTATCGATATTTACAAGATGAAGTACTCCCATGTGTTCAATAAAGATACTGCAATTGGACTGAAGCAGCAATACTGTCAGTCGTGCACATGCACAAACTTGATTATATGAGTAAAATCTTCTACAAGCCCCTTGACTCCCACTTCCAAAAAGACAGGAAGGCCCTCGAACCACAAAATCTTTGTCGTAATGTCGAGAAAGGATTCCAGCTCCACAAATACTCAAATCACCTGAAGCAACATGAGATAATAAGATAAACTCATCAGATCTGCATAATCAGATCTACAAGGACACAAACCTATTTGGCTTCATGGCACTGCCAAAAAAGAACTAGAGTAATTTTTGACCACATAAGTACAACAATCACCACTAAACAACGATGAAGATCAAGAAACTCTTGAAAGCTCCAAGGCATGCCACCAAGATGGCGACCGGAGGTGAGGGGACCAAAAGTATCTCCAATGGCGGTGACTCCTCAAACCATAACTCTTGTCGTTAATAGTATGACTTCCTCGTGGTGGAATTGATCGCCTGATTGAGTAATGTTACACCTAAGGATGTTGTTATTGAGATTAATTATAGGGTTGGGGTGAAGTCCTATGATTAGTTTGTGGAATCACTGCTAGTTCCAAGTGGAAACACCATTTGGTTGTGCGCATATGCTTCCTTTGTGCCCAGATGATGTCCAGAGGAAGTTGTGACCACAGCCAAAGCCAAAGCCAAAGCCATGGCGAACGCCAACACATCCATACGGGAGCGGAAGCTTTCCCCCAGCGGAACGTAGGTGAACTATATCCTCCTAATTTTCGTTGAATCCATGGGTTGATGCTCCTAAGCACTCAGGTGGCGGTGTTCACATGTCGCTAGGTGGATGATCTCAAGAAGCAGTTGCGGCGACAAGAGGATGTCCACCAAGCTCTAGAGAAGCCACTCACGCGGCTGCTCAGCGTCCTGCCTCACGTCCCCCGTATCTTCCGTGTGAAGGTAGTAGTAGCATTCTGAAACCTCTGGAGCACTATTTTTTTTGTTTGGAGGATTCTTAAACCATCTTGTGATGTGCCCCTTATGACAGAGGTTGCAGTGCTGGAGTAGCAGGTGATGCGGTTGGACGAGCACTTCAAAATCTACAAGTGATGCGGCTGGAGGGACTGCGCCGCCTAACTCTCCAAAGCTCTCTCCAACCAAACCACCTCAGTCGCCCAAGGGCCAAGGCCGGCCCTAGCATTATGGAGGCCCTAGTGCGATTGGGGTACAATAAACATTAACAAAGTAACATATACTTTCAACAATATATATTGTACATCATCAAAAATAGAAGGGCATAAACATAAAAACCATAATTTTAGTTGGCAAAATAAAGTCTCAGTACACCATCTATGATTATATGATGCAAATAATAATTATAATGTACTCAACTATAAATAAATGTTGAATAAATACAACATGGTAAAGTGCGCCGAGGAGGGGGGGGGGGGCATTTGCCCCCTATATCCATGTTGGTTTATTGTTCTGCAAATCATTTTTTGTTGTAATTTATTTAATGTTGAAATATGCCCTAGAGACAATAATATTGTATTATTATATTTCTATGTTCATAATTAAGTGTTTATATATATGCTATAAATGCTATGATCCCGGAATATGCGATTAAGTGAAAAACTCATAAGCACGTTTGGAATGATAAACGATAAAATAAGATTCCTAGTTCTAAATATATTAAATCTAGATAGGATATTTTTTTTAGTTTTTTCAGCTACTAAAATTGGCTAATGGGGAGCTGACACATGCATTAGTGGGGACATGCGCATGTACATTTCCTGTGGTGGCTTCAGCGATTTGGTCAAATACGAGACATTCTGTTTGCGTGGCATGTGGGTCGCATGGATTACGGGTTCTAAATCTTATATTTACTAACTGGAGGCACCTTTCAAGTTTTTGCATTAATCAACATTATCATGATTAATTCAACCATTAGTTTAAAATTTAATACTTAAGATCTATTCAAAGTCCTTGACTCATCTATAATACCTAAATAGTTCATCCCCACTAAACTATTTCTCTTGACATGCAAGTTATCCAAGTCATCATGCATGTTCCACACCCCACTATCATATTTCTCTTCACATGCAAATTATCCAAGATATCATACATGTCCCACACATGCCACCTCATACAAAAATAATAATCATCATGCCCCACATATTCCACCTCAGAAAATTCCATCAAATCATGCGATACAACTTCTACCAATACGGTATTCCTGCTGTGCCCGCATGCATGGTTCTTTAGTCTTCTTTCCCCGGGCCGTTCCTCTTCCAATTCCACCAGTAATCACCATTAAGTACTCATCTTGCCTCATTTCCGTCTTCCAACTCCATCGATCTCAGTGTCCACTACCATCATGTGCCACCATCAACTTCTGCGGTCCGGCCACACCATTGCATGCCTCTGCGAGCCATCTCATACTTTTAGGGATTGTTCCTCTACCCAATTGTGTGAGGATTGAACCTAATGAGTCGCCCTCAATTTTTGCCAGGGAAGTGGATGAGGTCGATCGAGAAGGGAGCAAGACGATGAAGATCGGCAGCGCTTGCAGGCATCCTCGCAGCGACCGGCGATAAGCGGTGGTTCTGTACAGGTAGGAATGTCACGTCCACATTGTTAGAAGGGAGATAGAGAGATTGTTGCGGAATATGATGAATGTATTATTAAGCCTCGAGGGCGAGTATATATTGAGAGTACAAGACTTGGAGGGCAAGAAGCCTCTCCTGGAGATTAAGGTAGGAGACAGATTACAAATCCTAGACTACCAAATACAAGTAACCCAAATATATCTCTAACATCCCCCCGCAGTCGTAGCGGTAGTGTCGCAGACAACAGGAGCGTCGCGGACGGTCAGACTGGAGAGAATAGCAGCCGACGGGCTGACATCCCCCCGCAGTCGTAGCGACAGCGTCCTGGACGGTGTCGCGTCACAGACGCGTTGACTATATTGGAACCCGACGAGTTGCTCAAGCGGATGATAGCCCTTTGTGCCGATGTCGAGGTAGCCGAGAGCGTAGGGTGGTGTAGTAGTGGTCAAGGTAGCCGTGCAAATAATGTTGTGGTCGATGTCGAGTTGGGGTAGCCAGTGTCAAGGAAAACACCGTGGAGCCGCTGGCGCAAGGAGGCGCCGAGTTAGCATCGGCGCAGTGATGTCGAAGGAGGGGTGCACCGGGAGGTAGACAGTGTTGACGAAGCATCGCGCCAGGTTTGCCAAGCCCCGGGACACGTCGTGGATGAAGGCACGCATCGGTGTTGCCAGCACCTGGCATGCGTAAACGGACGAAGACGAAGTTGACGAAGCGCCGCTCCAGGCTTGCCAGGCCCGGGGACACGTCATGGACGAAGGCACACATCGGTGTTGCCAACACCGGGCATGCGTAGGTTGGGACCTGCACGAGCTGTACGCCAAGTCAGAGAAGTCGGAGGGGCCAACAGAGAAGGACTCGACGATGGTTGCGGCGCCAATCGACGCGGGGCTGATGTCACCAATGGTGGTCGGAGTCGGGGTAGATGATGACGACGCCGGCGAAGGGCTGGTGCTGGACGAAAACGAAGGGGGTGGACGGGCGAGGAGAACCACGGGGCGGTGGCGCTGTGGCCCGATGGAGCGACACAATGGCAGCCCGTTGCTCGATCGGTGGAGGGGCGCGCTGAACTCGGGGACGATCTTCACGGGACCTGCGGAGGCGCGCGTAACCGACGGGCCAGGTCGGTCGCACGGCGTAGATGAGGCAGATCGCGGCGACGAGCGGGTGATCAAGTCGATCGCGCGTGATGTCGGGAACGCCGCTCAGTGGAGGCGGGATGTCGGCAGAGTCCGAGATGAGGCTGGCGATGACGGACGGCGTGGGACGTCATGCGGACTTGTCTGCACCGGCACCCGGGTTGCCAAAGCAGCGCCGGCGCCCGGGCAGCGAGGCCCAAGCGACCAACGAAACAACGGCGCCTGAGTTAAGGCAGCCGACGAGCCTGACGTAGCCGTCCCGACGCAACCGAGGACGAGGCCGACGAGGTAGACCGCCGGGCCGCCGTGCAGATGCGGTGAAGGCGGGTGACGTGGATCGGTGGACAGGCTGGCGTGCGACCGACGGCTATGATTGGCCATCGCATGGCGCGAGGCCGCCGGGTCAGGGCGATGCAGGTTTCCCGGTCGGAGCAGGGCGGTGACGGCCGGCGCAGGGCGACGGGCGGACCGACGCACGGACTTCGGCTGGCCTTGATGGGCCGCCTCGGCGCGCGTGGTCGTCGGGTCAGAGGAGAGGCTGGCTGGTCACGCCGGGGTTGGAGTAGAGGTGCACGGGGGTCGACGGCGGCGGCAGACGACGCAAACCGGTCAAGATTAGATCGAAAAACGAAAAAGAAAAACGTCGATCAAAACGATCGACGAGAGAGAGAAAACCCGGATCAAAGGATCGAAAAAAGGCTCTCTAGGGCAGCCGGTCAACACGACCGGCGGACGAACCGTAGGTACGGGCGGCGCGGCCCCCGGCGGCGATTATGGAGATCGGCCGCCTCAAGGGTGGCGCGGAGCGGAAGCAACGACGTCGGCTAGGGTTTGGATCGGTTAGGCTGATGCCATGTTAGAAGGGAGAGAGAGAGAGGGATTGTTGCGGAATATGATGGGTGTATTATTGAGCCTCGAGGACGAGTATATATTGAGTACAAGACTTAAAGGGCAAGAAGTCTCTCCTGAAAATTAAGGTAGGAGACAGATTACAAATCCTAGACTACCAAATACAAGTAACTCAAATATATCTCTAACACACATGCTCAGTTTCAACCAAGAAATTAGATAAGGGAATGATAATTATGGATCTAAAAAGGAAGATCAGTTTCTGGTTGGTTCTTTTGTGTGCTTAATTCGTAATGAGGCTCCTTTCACGTCATGGACGAGGTCCCCTAGGGCATATGTGTGCTTCCATCGTTGAGTGGACAAATCGAAGTTCTCGGCCAATTGTTCATCCCTTTAAGGAAGCAACATAAAATGCATTGTAGGCTGGGTTTGATAGTTGTTGTGCCTTTGGGGTCGAACTGAGCATAGCCTGTGGCTTGCGACCAGGACTGGGCAGCTACCTCCGTTAACAGCGATTTGGAGTTAGACGATTAATTCATTCGCACGCAAACGTCGACGAGGGCGACAGCTCGGACGGAACCCCAGCCAGCGCAGCCCCGGCGGCGGACGGCGGGGTCGATTACGCCATTGTACGCACATACACGCAACTCTGTTCCATCCTCTAGGCCACAGCGGCGCAGCCCGTCTCCCGTTCTCCTGCTATCCCGGCTCAAGCACACCACCTGTGGCACAAGGAGCGCAGCAGCACAGTTCGGTGCAAGCACCTTGGCCTCCAAACTATAGTTGGGCTTGGACAAAAGGTGGATTGGAAGGACGCCAGCAAAGGTACAACTTTTTCTGATTATTTTTGTTTGTTACTGTAAAATGTATGAAGTTCAGATTTTATTGTTACAACTGTGTGAATTGTGTATATCTTATATACAAACTATTTGGGTTTTTTGCATCATATTCTTTCAGTGTTAGAGTACACTTTTTTTTACCCTGCAAAAAAAGAGTATAGTTTTTTTTAAAACCTTACCTCAAATTGGATCAGTCCTCCGCCATTGTTTTCAGTTGTGATTGTTTCATGCCTGATGAGATAGAATGTCAAGGAGGAAAGTGTTATGTAAGCATCAAAACAACCTTTGTTTTTTCATTATTTATTGAAGGTTATAAGTGAAGATGGAAGTTCCTAGGCTCTACACCAGTTGGAGATATCTCAGTTAAGTGAAGCCAAGAGCATATTGGGTTTCTAAGACGATTGTTACTATGGTATGGAATTTTCATCCCTAACTAAACTTTTCTTATTACTTTGTACAACAAAGCATCACCCTTTGGAGAGATCAACGTTTTAAATGAGGTGTCAGTGCTGCATTAGAATTTCATGTGAGAATTGAGATGATTGGCATATGTTATTTAAATTGTTTTGAGTGATCATCTTTAATCATGTTGCAAGTTTTTTTACCAATGTCCAGTCAGAATATCCAATGATGTCTCACTTGAGCACTTAACTTTCTTTCTGCTCTCTCTCTCTCTCTC
>NC_041384.1:732220431-732281938 GCF_002162155.2 Triticum dicoccoides | reverse complement strand
ATATGGATGATAACTTATTTATTTTTTAAGTTGAAATATAAGGTATTCACTCCTTACATTATTCAATCAACATTGTTTCACCGAAAATTACTTATAGAAGAAATAGAATTCACAAGTGTACACAATGTGCACTTCAACATACAAGTTGAAATTGTTGAGTTATCTTGAGGTAGTCAAATGATCCTTTAGTTGCTTCTCTAGATTTAAGGGTTGAACCTGCAACCTAATTACTGTTTCTTTCCATGTCATTTGTTGAATATAACAGTTGCCACTCCAGTTTTTTCACATGTGAGATTTCATACATTTGTAGTTGTTTGAGTTCTTCTGTATCCCATGCTTCCTTGACTAATATAGAAGCATGTTCTTCAGATTATCCACATGTTCCTACCAATTTTATTGCAGTTGCACCCGACTTTGACTTTGGGGTAAATTCCATATGTCCCGCAGCAACGCGCGGGGACTCATCTAGTATATAAAGACATAACATACGTAAAAAAATTGAACTAGCACGTACAGTAAGAGATACAACTTTTTTTTACCACATAGGAACAACTTTGAATATAGAAAAAAGGAGATCACATAAAGAAAAAGAGTCCTGATCCTATAAGTTAAGAGCCATCGTGAGAGACACAACTCTCGTCTTCCCTCTTCTCCATGTCTAGTCTTAATGTAAGTTCTATGACAGTTCATGCAAATATGGAGAGGTCTCCACAGAGATGAGAAAGTTGATGTGCATTGAATTTTCATAATCTGACATGTTCCATACAAGATGATGAAACAAAACATTGGAAATGCTAGCTAGATTGGAACTGTCGTTCAAATATAGGGGGATTAAATCAAAATCTGAGATAGCATCCTTCACGCATCCGAATGTGTTTGTGTTGGGATCGTGATACATCAATCCAGCCATGTTAGTCGGACATCCATGGAACCTTGTTGTGTTTACAAATCATAGCAGCCATCATATCCTGTGGACTCACGCAACACTAGTACACCATTGGCAAATACAACTATAGGACAAAGAGATCCAGGCTAGTTGCTCGAGACAATCACAGTGTAGCAGCGATCCCATTGTGGATGGTTGGCACCGTCGATGTCGCTGCACATCCACATCTCAAGTCTTTTGTTGTTGGGCCCTAACCGTGCTATATATGCATGGATCTCCCTGCAACTCACATAAGGTTGATGTTAGTTAATTGATGCTTGGGCAGCAGAGAGGTGGCGGTGTGATGCTGAATGCCTCGTCATCAAACCTAAAGCAGAGAAAACCTGGTGTGGCACCCCCAAGGATGCGCTCAACGATACTCCAGAGCAAAGACCCCCCTTGAAGAAAGCCGATAATCTTTGTACCATGACAGCGTACAACCGGTTGTGCGGAGGTCTCACACCAACCCTGCGGGCCTATGGTGAACACTCCATTGTGTTGGTGTCGTGTAGATACCAAACATCTTGTGCTCCTTGATGGAGGCATGGAAGAAGCGAGCAACCTTGTATGTGTCGAGCCCAAGGCCAAATGCTTGGTGACTAACCAACTGGGCAACTGGCGAGGGAGTCAACGCGGGCCAATGCTTCAGAAACTTGAGTACCGTGTCGTCTGTAGGCACAAGGACCATCTCGTCGCATTGTGTGAGGTCATGTGTCGCCTTCGTGGGGAACGATGCCAAGTCGTTGAGGAGGGTTGCACCCTTTGGGAAATCTTGGTATTCCTCCCATCAGTACAAGCGGACGGTGGTGACCTTGTTGGCATGGGCCAAGTCATAAGGAGGGGCGGGGACTTTGCTCTGTGGTGCGATGAGCACGCATGACCTGGTCACGTGTTTTTTTTCTAAACAGTTCTCACGTAACCTGGAATCGCTTCGTATACGCACTTATAATTCCCTTGATTAAACTAGACGGACACTTATTCTACGTGACGTGCCTGGAGGACCGCCAATGCAAACATTGCCATCATAGTATGTCTGTCAGGTATCATTGCTTCTTTTTTTAACACAATACATACACATGTATCATTGCTTCTTCAATCATTCAATTTGATAATCAGTTTAATTCAATTTGTATTTTTTTAATTTCAAGCCCTATTTTCCTTTACTATTTGTGAACACGTCTCATTGCTTTTTTTAAATAAAAATCAAACTAGAAGCACTACTTCTTAGTCTTAATAAATGTATATGATCAATGAAACTAGCCATGAAAAGGGACAAATGTGAATAGCAACAATTAAACTCTGTGGCCAAGGGAAGATCCATCATGCTGAACCCATTGATTTCGTTCTACTAGTACTAAGTCACTACTTAGCACTATCTTTATTTGATTTGACCCAATAGTTTGATGGAGAAGGTGAACCCATTAAGCATTTATACTGGCTTCACCCCTATCTGGGGTGCCACATCAACCATTCTTTGGCTAGCTAAGGATGCAGCTCGGTGACGGCCATACACCCCATAATAGGCCTTGTCTTGTAGTCGTTGAACCCTGCATCCATGAATATCTTGCCCCACTCATGCTCTTCACGCTCCTTGCCTGATGTCATCACCATCATCAGCAGATCGAACAAGACTTGGGCTTTGAACATGGATTTGGAAGGACACCCGACGACCATATCCACAATTATCACTTTTCCCCCTGGTTTGGGGATCGCCTTCTTGCATTGTGTTAGGATTTTCACACAATCCTCATCGTTCCAGTCATGCAACACATACTGCAGCCAACACTAACATAAGTCAATTAAACAATTCATAAGAAAGTTCACCCAAAACAAACTTAGTGCCGTACCTTGAGGAACACCGCATCAGTCCTTGGGATGGAACTCATCATGTCACCTACAATGTACTCCACTGTTCCGTCGGATGAGATGGAATTGATAACGTTAGGGAGGTCTAGAACTGAGCACTTAATGTGTGGGAAGGCCTTGGCAATTGCCCTCGCCGCCGTACCCGTCCCACCGGCAACATCAACTATCGAGGTAACCCCCTCGAACACCTCGCCACAATTGCTGACGATGAAGTTCATTGCAAATTGGGTATCAGCCGCCATGCCAGCGTTGAAGACCTGATTTAGCTTTGCATCACGAGCCATGATTGCCCATGGATTTGTGCCATTTGCCATCATGTATGGCATCTCAGCCGAGGCTGAGCCTTCTTCGCTCGTGAACCACTCAGAGAAGTGCATGGCCGCTGTTACATGGTACTTGTTGGTCTGCGAGAGCACAAACGGCGAGAGGCTCGTGCGCTGGTGGGCGTCGGTGTCGTCTCCATCCACGAGGAGATAAGATAACGGTGTGAGACAGTAGGTACTAGTTGCACCCACCTTAGCGCACTCCCCTGTTGCGGGGACATCAACCGTAAAGATACCTGAGGCGACGAGGAACCTCATGAGGCGAGGGAGGTAGGACTTCTTGCTCTCAGGTATGGGAAGGGTGGCAAGTAGGTCTGGCAATGAGGCGGTGCCGCCACATCGGTGGATGGCGGTGGGAACCCCTAGATTGATGGCACACTCGAGCGCCATGGATTTTAGGTAGCTAAAAGTGAGGTTCCAAAGCTCGGCGTGTGCTTGCAGAAGTTCCTTGTCGGAAGTGGTTGGCATTGTGAAGGCCGGGTGGTTTTCAACCATGATGCTTTGCTAGCCTATACTACAAGTGCCTAACTCAAGAAGGCATGGGGTCAACATTTATAGTTTCGGAGCCTCGGATTCCATTAGTTGTCTCAAGGTGGAGCACCTCATTGTGTAGCATGCAATGCTCCACTACCTGCTGTGCCACATGTCAGCATTTGGTTGTCCACTGGTTGGTGTGCCACATGGATGAATACAAACAACATTTGTCATGCTTGAGCTTGCAATGAGTTGTCTACTGAATGGCATTGTCTTATTTTGCTAGTGGACAGTGAACCATCTATTTGGTCTCATGTAGGGTCGTTGGGTCCTCTTATTTTTTTAGGCTTTGCACCACTTCCTGGTATGCCACATGTCCGCATTTGGTTGTTCCACCTGTTATGCCACATGTCAGCATTTGGTTGTCCACTAGTTGGCATGAATAAATACAACATTTATCATGTTGAGCTTTTAATAAGTTGTCTGTTTTATGCCAATGTTTTATTTTGACAACGGGCGGTGAGTCATGTATTTTGTCTCATGCAGGTTCACTAGGTTTTGCTTTTCATGGAATAGGCTTTGCACCAGTACTTGATACGCGACATGCCAGCATTTGGTTTTCCACTAGTTGGCGTGCTACGTGGATGAATACAAACATGTTTACCAATTTGGAGCTTGTAATGAGTTGTTTCTTTTATGGTGATGTTTTGTTTTGCCAGCAGACGATGAGTCGTGTAATTATGTCTCGTATAGGGTCCTTGGGTTTTCCTTTTTTTTAGAAAGACATTTCCCCCCACTACCTACTATGCCACATATCACTAGATGGTTGTCCACTATAGCTAGTGTGCCACGTGGATGAATAGAAACAAGATCTGCTAAGCTGGAGCATGCATGTGGTGGACTATCTGAATATGACACTATTTTATTTTGCTAGAGGAACATAAGTTATGTGTTTTGTGTTATCTAGGTTGGCGGGTTGTTTTAGATCATGAAGCCAAGTTCGTACTATCTATCGTACAGAAGCTATCTCATACTTTCCCTAAAAAAAACCTCTCATGCAGGTCATACTTCAAAAGGAAACAGAAAAAAATGAACCTCTCATGCAGCTCTGAGATCACCTTCAGTCTAGACAGTTTGAATTCACCTTGGGTATTAAAGCATAGTCTTCTAAATTTCTAGCTCATAGTTTGTTGTAAAAATAATAAAAATATCATGTGACTTCCTATAGAAAATGATCTGTTTTTCGAAAAAAAAGATGCTTTGATTTTAGTCATTGCACATTGTGTTGTTTACATAAATGACAAGTATGCTATATTCCAGAAGTTCTCAAATCAAAATCTAAAACATAAGTCCCAAAATAAAAATAAAAATATTCGGTGCGGATAGTTCATTAATGGGACAGCTCAACTTAGATTAGTTACTATTCATGCAGAGATTAATTTCAATTGTGATTTAAATTCTGATATTTTGCAGCAGAGCGAATAAACATTGTGTCCATATGCTAATCATTTTTCAGAATTATTGAAAATTTCTAGATGGTATTGCTAAAGATGGATGCACCATGGACAAAAAGGCACCGTGTATCTGGATACTTTCTCGGACATCACTGTGTCATGGATAATTAAGCTTAGTGAACACTTGTAGTTCGCTCACATGGTGAACCACGAATTGAGTTGTTAGAAAAGGATCATTTGGTTTTGAGGGTGTTTCGATGTATGGGAGGTGCAATGGGATTGGTACTCCACCTGTTTTATCAGCCTTCTGATATCAAGCGGGGAAAAGTAAAAGAATTACTCTCACGGCATTGCATTTCAAATGTTTGGCTCACCTGAGAGCCCACAACGAACCTTCCTATTTGATCTTGGCAACGATGGCTCCAATAGGGACAATAGCCTTGCCAAAAAAATGCATTGCGCCCCTTTCGAATCTCCCAAATAATAAGCATCATCAAGGAAGCAAGACCTTCTAGATGGGGCCACTGTGCTAATTATGCGAGTCCACCACATTTTAACCGATGTTGCATTACCCCACTTAGTAGGTGAGATGCCGTGCAGGCCTATCCAATTATGTACCTCAGCCCAGGACTCTCAACGTGCATCGGCAATGGTAGAGAGATGTGTCACAGACTAGAACTTGCTTGCTAAGGGGGCAAAGGCCACAATTTAGCCATCCTTTATGGTGCAACTGACTGACCATCCAAATCCTATTTTGCAATTGAGGTGCCCAAATCTTCCAAACGGTTCGGATCATGGCGCCGATGGTAGTGGTAGTTGTTGGAATTGATCTACGGTTATAACAAACTGAGACAAAGAAGGGGAGGATTTGCATCCCCAGTACATGCCCTGATCGGGGGCATTGACCCAACTTTTGGTTTTGGTCCCTGTCTCCTTCGCACCACTTACAAAATGAGGAGGTCGTACCCCTTGGGGTGAAACACACGTACGGGTTAGCACCCGATTACTCCTAACAGCCGATCCTGAAAGGGTGCTTAAGGGGATCAGAAGACCACCACCACCGCCGGCCACCTCCAGGTCTGTGCCGGCGGCATCCTTCGTGCCTGCTACATCGCCTGCTGATGCCCTTTCCTCCCGACGATCTTCTCACTGCTGGAGATGCTAAGGTGGAGCCAGGGGCTATCCTGTTAATGGATCAAGATAATCACGGTTAGTAACCACTATTCTGCTTGAGGGGTGTTCTAATCAAGAGATCCAGATCCTAGTTATCTTAACTCTAAAGTATTATTGTTAACATTGGTATCTTGAGCCAGTTTGATCTCTGTTTAAGAACTCCAATTAGACTCGGTTTATGTTATTTACTAATCATGGTCTAATTCCTTACGAATTTGAGTAATGTTCATGTATAAATCGCTTCCGCTTACAGAATAATGATGATGACATCTGGGTTAAGTGCTAATTGCCCTGACTAATGTTTGCTAATTATGAAATAGCCGAAATTAAATTTTCGCCTAATATATTAGCACCGATTGTGGCCTCGGTTCAGAAAAGGATTCAATTTTTTTTAAGAAAAGATCCCGAAAAAAAAAAGCAGTTTTTCCCCAAATCCCGAGCACTAGAAGCAAAGAATAAATCCTCAACATGTTTGGGCTGGGGTTGCTTACCCGCTCCAGATTGGAGATGTTGCCGTGCCGCACACACATCATGGACGCCTACGAGCATGGCCACCACGCCATGCGCGTTAACGTCAGTACCTCATGCTGCAGCAGCATCGTTGAAGGCGTGCCATCGCCATTCGCAGCGGCGGACGAGCCGCAGGTTTACGACGCCTAATGGATGACGCCGAGTGCCTCGCTTCACCGCTGGCGGGCACTTACGGCCGACCTAGCACCACTGCTCTCTCCTCCGGCATCCCGCAATAAATGTCGTGTAGCTGCACGGGTGGCCACGCTCGACGGAGCAGCGCGCGGGATCCCTCCGTTGCACGCTGCTCCGGCGAGCGGAGCCGCCGAACCGCCATGGACACCGGGCTCTCGCGCCTTGCTTTGTGCCGCCGCCAGTGGCGTTTCTGGTCGGTCGCGAGCGGAGAAAGCGGGGGAGGAGAGAAGAATGCGCTAGGCTTTGCCAGCGCGAGTCAGTTTTGTTCCGAAGGAAGCAACTTACAACCGTTAGATGGGATCGACGGCTGACGTTGATGCTCCGCTGCAGTCGGGCTGCGGGTGGCTTAGCGGGCCTAATCTGGCCGTAGGCTACGACCCAGGTTGTGTTGGCCCAGTATAAAGTTTTCTTATGTTAACGAATTTAGCTGCTGGATCGTTCCTTTTATGGGTTGCCATTGGTTTTAGGCCGAAAATAAGTATCGAGTCGTTTTGTTTATTTTCAGTGCATTTGATGTGTTTCAAGTGGACTAAAAAAAGGGTTGTTTCAAGTTTTCTTTTGATGGTTTATGCACTGTTTTATTAAGAAACAATATGCCCAAAAATGTCTAACAGGCAGTATTAATAATGATATTGTTTTTTCTTTAAAGGGCTGCTGTGGGTTCCTATCAGCCAAATTATGTCTTTTAGGCAATTGGTATTTTTGGTGCTTTTGAATCATGTTGTTAATATTAGTAATAATTTATTTTATGCACTGTTAATACGTCTTGATTGCCTAAATTATGCTAAAGATAATGTTTGAATTTTCTGAATAAAATGGACCAATGAGAAATTTCATTTGGAAAATATTAATGTGGTATAATGTAAATGCCATATATGGCATTTTTAGTGGTGGTATTTTATTTTTATCATTTTAAAGTTTAAATATTAATGTTATGAAATGACATTTGTCATGATCACAATCTATAATGTTTCATTTCGTAATGTTTCAAATATTTTATATGCAAACTTATTTGAGTGTGAATTTAATGTTGATGCCATACTTATGACTTTTTCTTAAAGATGTGGTAATTTCTAATGGGCTCGGGCCACCTCAAGGAAAATGATGATGGACGCGTGGTTCGGTTTTCCGCACCGCACTATGTGTCATAATAATGTTGGGGCATTATGTCTATTGGGCAAAAATAAAGGTTTTTTTTGCTTGGTGCATTTCATGTCATTTTATTATGATATACACCATTGAAATATGCATAAAGACTCAAATAATGTTTATTTGGGTTATGATCAATCCCCTAAACAAAAATTTGTTTTCAAAAGTACATGTTGTCATATGTTTGACAACTCTTATTTGCCAAATGTTGTTATTTTGTGAATCCTTGCGAAAAATTTATGTCCAATTTTTTTTGGGGAAATGTTATGATATCCTGGCGATAATATTAATGGTATTTTCACTCTGAATGTCCTCTTTAGTGTGTACTCGGTGAGAGTGACATTTATGTTTATATGTTAATTCCAATGTCATTTTCATTGTATGTCATTGAGAATTCTAATGATAATTTTGACACTTATGTTCAATATTCATATTATCATTGTGAGATTTAGTGTCAAAAGGCATCAGTGTGCCTCATGGCACACATGATTATATTATGGCATTGCTTTATGTTAATGATGGCAATTAATTTAGTCGTAGTTCTTGCTGGTCATTACAAGATTTTATATCTCTCTGGTCAAAATGGAACCAACGAGAAGTTTTGATTAGAGATTTAATGAGCAAATGTTCTAATTGCATATGATGATATTTTGGCCAACATTGATTGTGTTTCTCATGTGTCATTTACGAGTAAGTAAGGTTCTTTCTCATTATCTACCCAACGGTGATATAGATTAGAATAAAAATTAAGCATGTTCTTTATTCATCTTATTGCGTGGTTAGTTTATGCTTGATTCTCTGATATGATGATCATACAGTTGTCTCCTTTTTTTTCCAACAATAATAATGATGTCAAACAAATGTTTGACATAGACGAACCTTATGCAAAGAACTTTCCCACATGGAGAGTGGAGATCATTGTCTCATGTAAGGAATCTCCCAATGTTTTTCTGCCACTAAGGTTGAAGGATGTTAATCATGATGATAAGGCAGACATTGGGAGAGATCTCAAGACGCATGTGCCATCATGCACATTACTAATGCAAAGGAGACTAAAGTCAAAACTATTGGATTTATTCCACTAGCTTTTGGAGATGACTTGATTTTTCCATCTTATTGATGATATTTTGTTCATGCTCCTAGTTATTGGAGAACCTTAACTCTCAAACAGATGAGGTGATTTTGTATGTTATTAAGTCAACTCCAATTATGTAATGTTAGTCCCACCTTGGTGAGATGAGTTATGTTTTCACTAAATAAATCTTTTGTAAAGATTATATGCTATGTTACAATTGAAGATGTAAAAGAAGTGTAACTAATGAGACCTCATCAAAATTGTGGTTTTAGACCACATTTCGAGGGGGAGAATGGAAGTCTCATTTAATATGAGATGTGACGTTCACTTCTCCTACTTAGACCATATCATGTACAACTAAGCAAAATATGTATCTCAATTCTCTAATTAAGATGGAACCAACGAGAAGTCTTGGTTGGAGAGAATGTATGAAAAGCACATTATAATGTTGGTTGTCTAATTAAGATGCAACAAGTCTTATTTAGAAGAATGAATGAAAAATAACTCCTTTATTATGTTAATGTGTACTTAGTCCCTTATGAGCATTATGAAGCACACATGAATGCTAAAGTGGCAAGCTTGCTAGTCTAATGACCGTTATGATGTAACATGTTGATTGTATATCTGACCAACGTCATTTATAATCATATGGGACACTCACTCAAGTGGCATGTTTGTCAGTATTATGTGGCTTGTGGTTATATTTCTGACTAACGTTGTTTATAATCATTTGTCACGGTTCATTAAGTTCTTTTCCATCTTCAGCCAAACGGTGTTGTGGTTTAGAGCTGAGATGATTGTTATCAATATTTTGGATATATTTTCCATCTTCTAAATAAAGTGATCATCAGGGAACCTGGAGCGTATGAACATTAATCTTAAGGATAACTTCATTAGATCTTTGTTCATATGCATCAGGTAAATTGAGGGGAATTTATTTTTCTCTAATGCAATACTTATTGTTGAGACTCAACAATTTCCCTACGATAGATAATGTGTGTGAATGATCATCTTAGTGGCTTGTTGCCATATAGGATGAAGATTATGAGCCCTAATGATGTATGGAACTCCATAGAATTCCTCGGTGAGTTGTTGTGACGTTTGTGTTATTACTATGACATGCTCTTGTGTTGACTTAGTTGATAATGTATGTATGACTCAACTGTACGGTTTTGTCATGGGTGAAGTTGACATAAGGCATGTTATCTAAAGAAATATAATTATGAGATAATACAAGTGTTGGGACATCCATACCATAAGACGAGGGGGAGTAAGGTCACTACCTTGTGGAGATAGAATATTTTGGCGAGCCAAGTAATTTCTATCTTCTATTTGTAACATGAAGGATCTTGGTGATGCCTCATACTTTGCTTCTATTGAGTTTCGCCAAGATATAGGTTCAAAAGGAGTATAAGTTTTATTATGATGACATCATTGATAGAGTGCGGAAGAAAATATTACATGGTAGTACGTACTCTATCGCACCTGCTACTAAATTCAAGGGCAATAAAGGTGGACAGTTTAGTGTCCAAGGAACCATTATGAACTGATCAGGTAATGTTAGTTCCTTATGCTTCAGTTGTCAGAAGCAATGCAAGCATTCAAATATCAACTTGCCCTATTTATGACCGGGATAATTGGCAAATATACAAGTCCAGAAATGGACAACCGGAGAAGCCGTGAAAAGTCTTGTAGATATGCAAGGCAATAAAAGTTTACATGCTCACTACTAACAAGTCTGATAACCTCAATATCCTTGGTTATTCAGACATTGTTTCTGCGAGGTGTGTGGATATTAAAGTTTCCACGTTATGTTACATCCTCACTCTCGCATATGGAGCTATATCGTGGAAATGCTCCATAATGACATTGATGGCATTAGAAATAATACAATTTACGATGTGGCACGTTAAGAGGCTATTGGGCGGGTTGTATGTCAAAGAAGTTCTATTCCCGAAATTAAGGTGGTAGACAACATTTATAAAAACCACCTACTGCATTATGAACATGCAGTTTTCTATGCGAGTAACAACAAGTCAAATGGTGTTGCCAAAACCATTGACAATATGTATCATGTTGTGAAAGATAGAATCCAGGATCAAGCTAATGATGTTAAGCATATAAAAATGATTTGTATGTATTACGGATCCATTTACCAAAGAGGCTCACCACCCATACTCATGATTATGTTGCCGGCATGGGTTAGGAAAGCTTTTTGATCCTGGAAATTAGGACCATCTTATAAACCAACTCCCAAAAAGTATTATGTTTTCCATTTCGAGATAGAGTGATGTACTATAGGTAAAGAGGTTCAGTGGCATCTCATTGGTCATTGCAACACTTTATTTTGGTGTGTTATTTCTATCGAGTGTGGGCTTATGATGTTTATTAACCATACGATCAAGGGGGAGAATGTTGGAATTGATCTACGGTTATAACAAACTGAGACAAAGAAGGGGAGGATTTGCATCCCCAGTACATGCCCTGATCGGGGGCATTGACCCAACTTTTGGTTTTGGTCCCTGTCCCCTTCGCACCACTTACAAAATGAGGAGGTCGTACCCCCTTGGGGTGAAACACACGTACGGGTTAGCACCCGGTTACTCCTAACAGCCGATCCTGAAAGGGTGCTTAAGGGGATCAGAAGACCACCACCACCGCCGGCCACCTCCAGGTCCGTGCCGGCGGCATCCTTCGTGCCTGCTACATCGCCTGCTGATGCCCTTTCCTCCCGACGATCTTCTCACTGCTGGAGATGCTAAGGTGGAGCCAGGGGCTATCCTGTTAATGGATCAAGATAATCACAGTTAGTAACCACTATTCTGCTTGAGGGGTGTTCTAATCAAGAGATCCAGATCCTAGTTATCTTAACTCTAAAGTATTATTGTTAACAGTAGTGAGGCCTGTGAACTGCATCTTATAAGCCTAGGACGTCAGAGTAGTTCCCTTCATTAGTGCATTTCCAAGCAATTGTGTCCTACATGCCATGAGTGACAAGTGAGATGGGTGTCTCCAAGCTTTTCTCACAGGGCGACAAATTCACGAATGTGATCAAGATATATGCCACGACGGATGTCAATTTGGATAACCCAAAGATCGTGATGCATGGCCTTATACTTATACAACGTGCAATCTTTTTTCTGTCGTGGTATAGTAAGAGAGCTCCTCTGCAGCACCTTTGGCGCCCGATCTCATCCTAGCACTCGCCCGGGGCTAGATGGTTCGAGGCCCAATAGTGCCTCAGTTGCTCAGTCGCCAGGTCTCCTGCTCTCGGTCACTCACTAGTATTTTTTCGATCGCCCAGGTTGCTTACTCGGTCGCTCGTTAGCCTTTTTTTTGAACAAAAAAGTGTAAAATCAGAAAATATTCATGAATTTTTAAAAAGTTCACAAATTTGATAAAAAAAGTTCACTGATTTAAAAATGTTCATGGATTGTAAAAGTTCATGAATTTGGAAAACTATCATGGATTTGAAAAAAGATCATGCATTTGAAAAAATCACTGATTTAAAAATAAAAGAAATTAAACATAAAACACAGGGGGAAACCGATCAAAAGCTTCTAGAAGTTTCACAAAACTGGCTTGTGGAAGCTTTCCACAAAACCAAACCACAACCCCCTATATGGGCCAGCCCATTACCTACGACGTGGGATGAAAGGGTGTGTGTGTTCTATGCACAAGCCTATAACCGGTGCTATAAGCATCAAATAGGCAATTCTTAGGAAATCACTAGTTGATGAGCACTCCTTTCAAATATCACTTCCATCCTCTTCAGGTTGTGACAAGTGGCACACTGTCTGGGAGTTTTTTCTTTTTTACGTAAATCCGTTTATTCAAAGTGTTTTATCTCTTAAATCATGCGTCCAAATCTTGAACCGTTTTCATTGTTGGATTCCTAGCGTCGAGATCTTCAAAACTAGATCACATGTCGATAGGTTTTGACGAACTTTAAAAAATAGACAAAAAACGAACCGGGAGCACTTTTTTCCCTTTCCGAAAGCCGTTTTCGAGAGGCACGGCCGTAGCTCTCGCCGAAGCAAATCCGTGCCTCTCATGGAAGAAAAATAAAGAAAAACATGTTTTTTCCGTTTCTGAGACCATGCCTCTCGCGGAAGCAAAATTGTGTCTCTCATGGAAGGGAAATAAAAGAGAAAACACATGTTTCTTTAAGCAAAACCGGGCCTCTCACAGAAGGAAAAGAAACGCTTTTTTCGTTTCGAGACTCGCGAAAGCAAAAAAACATGCTTTTTCACACTTTTTAAAAAAAACTAAAAAAGACCGGTGGAAAACTTAGAAAGATTGGTGGAAAAATAAGTAAGATCGGTTAAAAGCGAAAAGCCGAAAAAACCAGAAAAAATCATCTAAAAAGCCGAAAACGCGTGTGAAAAAATTAAAATAACAAAATCCAAAGAAAACACCCATAGCGCGACACATGGTGGCGGCTAAGAGCGCACCAAGTGGCGCGCTCGCAGCCCACCCCAAGTAATCCTTAGGGTCCGAATGAGCGTTCATCAATTAGTTGCTCTTTAATTTCTAGTTTTGGCGTCATGTCTCTCGGTCGAACCCATCAAGCCATGGAGAATCCCAAAAGGTGGCCTTTGTTACCATCCCCAATAGTAACCTTTGTGGCCTCCGTGAAAGAGGTCATGAACTCATGATCATTGGCATCGTAGGGGGTCCCAAACTGATCCAAGGCTTAACAGGGTCCTTCCATTTGAACAAAACCATCTAAGAAGAAAGGAAGTCAAATTTTTATCAAGGTTCAGCAGCCCCAAACCACCACACGACTTTGGCTTGCAAATAAGGATTTGTACAAGGGTAGGTGGGGTCTATAATGGATTTACTCTTATTCATCTCAATTACCATTTTAGTCCATGACAATCTAAGATTAATTTTTAATCAACCCTGTTTTTTTTTTGCAAGATCCTAATATGTCAACAATGCATCGGATAAAAATAAATAATGTGGGAACCGAACCCACGGATACATGATTATGTTAAACAAAAGAAGAGATTATAAATACGACTATAAGCTTCAAAATAATTGTCGAAGCCATCGTTGAACTTGTCGTTATTGTGCCACCGTACGTCTCACCGATGTATGGACCATTGAGAAATCCAACTACCAAAGTACATACAAATAGTTATAGAGGATCAAACATCTTTGAATTGTCGTAATAGTGAACCGTGGCATGCGGCAAAGATTGACAATCACGCCAAACATATTGGTAGGAATCTCCCGGTCTAGGCAGCTAGTCATGTTAGTATGGCCACATCAATCCAACAACCTTGCTCATAAAGTCTCCAAAGAAGGGACCATGGAAGAAGTTGATTTTGTCATTGATGATGAACATTTAGAGCCACAATGACAGACAACACAAATAACCAATATGTCGGTCGTGTAAAACAACGAGGACAAAAGCTCCCAAGGTCCATCAAGACGGAATTGGAGCCATGAGACTTCTGTCGAACACAATAGCTCCATCAGCCCACATCACCCTCAGATGCAACATTGCCGCTTCATCAAAACCTGAATATTTGTAAGTCTGACTTAAAAATATCAAACACACCTAAATCATTAGTTGCTATTCTTGGTTTTCGCCCGATTTTCCGCTAACTAACTGGTCAATTTTCTCCTGCTTAATTATCGATGAGGCAAGTATTTTGACTCCGTTGAAAGAAAAATAGATGCAATTCCTAGTTTGACCCCACGACTTTCCATAATCCAAAAAGGAGCCATTTTGCGGCGGAAAAGGGACGCCAGTTTTGCGCGGGCCAGCTCAGCTCTATCCTCTCCCACCACACCCATCGCTTCGCCGGTATCCGCAGCCAGCCAGCGCCCAAGAATGGCGTCGGCACCCTCCCGCGTCCTCCCCTTCCTCTCGCCGCCGTACACCGCCGCCTCCGCCTCCCTGCGCGCCCCCTCCGGCCGTCTCCGCTGCGCGGCCACCGCCGGGCAGGCCGGCTTCTTCACCCGCCTCGGCCGCCTCATCAAGGAGAAGGCCAAGAGCGACGTCGACAAGCTCTTCTCCGGCTTCTCCAAGACCCGCGAGACCCTCTCCGTCGTCGACGAGCTCCTCACCTACTGGAACCTCGCCGACACCGACCGCGTCCTCGACGACCTCGAGGAGGTCCTCCCTGAACACCGACTCTTCGGCGGTACCGCTGCTGCTCCATTTCTCCCTCTGACCGATGTTTCTTGGCGCGCAGGCGCTTCTGGTGTCGGACTTCGGGCCCAAGATCTCGTTCCGGATCGTCGACACCCTCCGCGACCAGATCCGCGACGGCAAGCTCAAGTCCGGGACCGAGATAAAGGTGATCGATTCAGTCTCAGTCAGTTACAGTGGAGCACAACGAGATTGGTTTCGTGGTCTAATCTGTTGTTCATTGTGGCACAGGCGTCGCTGAAAAGATGCATCCTCGAGCTGCTCACGACCAAGGGCAGCAAGACTGAGCTGCAGCTCGGCTTCAGGTTCTGCCTGCCCTCTGCTGGACTGACTGAAGCCAGTGGCCACTAGTTGCCATTGTTGAGTGGTGTCTGAATTTTGGGAGGTCTGAGTGTGCTTGGTCGTTTTGGCAGGAAGCCGGCGGTTATCATGATTGTGGGCGTGAACGGAGGCGGCAAAACGACATCGCTAGGTACTTCTCGGCATGCTTTGCTGTATTCTTGGTTCTCGCTTGCATTTAGTGTAGACTTTGTTTGCAGCAGGAAGGAATGATATAGGTTCTAGTGATTTAGCACTTTGGAGCTGCAGTGTAAATAAATTGTTGCCCCTCGAATGGTTCGAGTGCCATGAAGAATTGCTTATCCTGCTTGTATGAATTCACTCACATAACCTCTGCATTCCTCTGCTTGATTCCGCAGTGTTAGTTCCGACAATGAGCTAAATAGTTATAATCAAAAGAGAACTGCTAAATGGAAGAAGGTTTTATTATTTTCTTGCAGTAAATTTATAATGCCAATGTAGGATGTGCTATACAAGAGGTCTAATTCAAACAACTCAGGGAAAAACTGTTTATGCCTTTCAACTGCAGGAAGTTAGAATGTGAGGTAGGGTTGGGTATAGCTTTTCTGGTTTATGTGGTCACTATGGAGCTAAACAGATGTGTTATAGCACACTATTTTTTATCTTTTCTTATTTGTCGAACTGATGCTATGAAGTGGCTAATTTATCTAGCCTGTTATCTACAATATTTGCAGGAAAACTTGCCTACAGATTTAAGAATGAAGGAGCCAAGGTGAGGCCATTTACTTCACATCCCCTGCTTTAGCACATTGTTGTAAAATTAGAGAGCTTATGTTCTTGCTTTCAACGATAATATAGGTATTGATGGCAGCAGGTGATACCTTCCGAGCAGCAGCTCGTGACCAGCTAGAAATTTGGGCTGAGAGGACTGGCTCAGAGATTGTTATCGACAACGATAAGAAGGCACAGGCTCCATCAGGTGTGAACTTCTGGTCTGGCAAGCGTGATTGAATAAGTATTATTTTGTCATAATGAGCCCAACTCTTATGTTTCGTCTAATTTGACTCGCTTGGTAGTTCTTTCACAGGCAGTAAAACGTGGGAAGCGTGAAGGATTTGATGTTGTGCTGTGTGATACGTCAGGACGTACGGTTGTTGTTACAGATTGGAGCATAATATATTTACTTCTTTGCTTGTCTGGGAAATTAATTGTTCTGTAGCAATAATCTTACAGGACTTCATACAAATTACGGTCTGATGGAAGAGTTGGTTTCTTGCAAGAAAGTCATAGCTAAAGCCCTGCCTGGTGCTCCTAATGTACGTTGTATTTATATTAAAAAATTATTTTAACTTTATGACATATTATTAGTTCAACATTTTTTGCATAGTAGCTACCTAGCAAGTTCAGTAGTGCACAAACAGATCTCATCAATATTTTGTGTTTTGCTTGTTCAGTCGTGTGCCATAACTTTTATTGTTCTCTTCAGGAGATCTTGCTGGTTCTGGATGGCACAACTGGATTAAATATGCTACAGCAAGCGAAGGAGTTCAACGATGTAATTGCCACTCTGCTGTTACTTACTTGATTCATCGGCTATGTTTCTATTGGATATGATACTAAGGGACTTTCTTGGCTTCATACCAGGTTGTTGGAATCACAGGATTCATCCTGACAAAGTTAGACGGGACTGCTCGTGGTGGCTGCGTGGTACGGGCACGATTTCCAGTCCTTTCTTATAATAGTTACAAATTCCAGTCCTGGATCTTAAATAAACAGCAACTAAATTTGCTGACCTGAATCCTGTCTCAGGTGAGTGTCGTAGACGAACTTGGAATTCCAGTCAAGTTTGTTGGTGTCGGCGAAGGGGTGGAAGATCTCCAACCTTTTGATGCAGAGGCATTTGTTGAAGCCATTTTCCCATAAATTTGACCCTGTTACTAGTGTTTCTCATGTAACAAGATTTTGGCTAACATGCTAGAACTTATTAGAAGCAATCTTTTCAACAATTACAGTTTTTTTGGTTCAGTCGTCGACTCGTCCGCCTCACTTGTCTTTGTCGTTGATCCTAAGAAGCAAAGTGTTTATATGATTCTTGTGATTAAGCTCCAAAGAAGCAAGTATTTATATGCACGTTGCAGATACATTGAGCAAGGGTACTAACAGAGAAGAGTAATTGATAGCAAACTTCTCTTTTCAGACTTGCATCCTACAAGAACATTTCATTAATGGTCATACATTCATAACATACAGCATGAATCATAAGGTGATTATACATTTCGTGTATTCATAACATACAAATTGAATCATAAACGACACACTTCAATAGCCTGTTCTGCTACAATCTCAGTTTATACATTGATAAAATACAGCTTGAATCATAAAGGACGTACCTTAAGAGCTGTTGCGCAACAATCACAGAAAGCAGAATTTGAACAGCAAACATTCTATAAATAAAAAATACTCCAACTGGAGGGGCGTGTCATCACGACATGACAAATATTATTGCCAGCTACCATACTGCTGCTGATTGCGAGAACCGCCTTGAGGATAGTTCGGGCCTCCTCGACCTGGACCAGACGTGCCATATGGCGGACCACCTGGTGGGTAATTTGGCCCGCCGACTCCATATCCACTGCCAGCACTACCACGTGGACCACTTGCTGCAGGGAACGGAGGAGGTCCTCTGCCTTGCTGAGGATACGGGGCGCTCCCGTAGCCGCTGCCCTGCCCTCCGCGGTTCGGGTTATTATAGCCTGCGCCTTGGTTTCCACCTTGCGGGTACCTGTTAGGCCCTCCAGGTCCTCGAGGTTTTGCATAGTGGCTCGGGCCACCTGCCACAGGTGGCGCATGGCCAGGCCTGATCTGGTGCGATTGGCCTGGATGCTGGATCGGAGGCAAGCGAGAATGTGGGGGAGGATGATTTATTTTTTGGCGCTTTGCAGCTTCCTCTGCTTGCCTCTGCTGCTGACGTTTTTTCTTAGTCTGGAATTCGTGTGATGCTTCATATGACGGCAAACTGTATCATCAGACATTTAATGGTCATGACATAACTTAGCTCACGAAGTTATTAGAAAGGAAATTACTTGGCAGTATAATAAAAACAGTGATCAGAACGTACCTTTTCGGATCACATGGCAAGGGATCAGTCCAGAAATACTCTGCATCAAGTGCCTCCTTCGCTGGTATCCTCTAAACAATTTAAGAGTGAATTTGTTGAGTGAAAAGCAAAGAATGATAAACTTTTATCATACACAGGCCAAAAGAAAGAAAAGGAATTAAGCATTTGATTGCAAAACTTGCCAATTTTGATAAACTTTTATCATACACAGGCCCAAAGAAAGAAAAGGAAATAAGCATCTGATTGCCAAACTTGCCAAATTTGTCATTTTATACCTGAGATGGATCTAAAGTTAACATCCTCTCCAACAGGTCCAGAGCATGCCGGTCAAAACTGCAACGCATAAAAATGTGAGCACCAGCGACATAATACAAAGCTACACAACATAACAATGCCAAGCATAGCACCCACTGTTTAAAGGCATCTTTAACTTTTCTCTTCAATACTCGGGGAGGCTTGAAGTTGTTGTACCATGGCATCTTAGTGACACCAGGCCAGATTAACTCGTCAGGGGTGCCACAAAGCTCGAAAATTTTGGTCAGCTGCTCCGGCTGCAGTAATGCCATATATATAAGATTAAAATTACAAACGGCTATAACTATAACTCAAGTGTAAAAAGGGGGCTTAAATCACATCAAATGCTTAGATTATACACTTGATGGCTGAAAGCCTCATAACTCATAAAAGTATACCTCATTCTTTCCTGGCAGGATTGGCTTTCCATTAAGAAGCTCGGCAAAAATACAGCCCACAGACCACATGTCAACAGCTGGACCATACCTTGTGCTTCCAAGAAGCAATTCTGGAGGTCTGCACAAAAAATCCAACAAAAACAATGAGTAGTAAAATAAAAGGCAACAAACGAGGCATGCATAAACGAATGCAATCGTGACGACGACTATGTGGGCAGAAGTTCTAGTGCCATACCTATACCATAATGTGATGACACGGTTAGTCAGGTTGCCATTGTGGTCACTGGAGAATGACCTCGCAAGCCCAAAATCAGCAAGCTTGAGGTTACCCTCATTGTCTATCAAAAGGTTCGAACCTGCAAGGAAGCATCAACATATTATCTCAGCAACAGCCAACAAGGTACCTCGCAAACTTTACGAAAAACTCCGGTTGTGATGTCAAAATATATAGAAAGAATTCCTTATTTAACACTATTTTAAATTTCATTTCCCTATTTGACACCAAGAAATTTTTTCTTTCCTGTCTAACACTAAGTCTAAATTTTATGCCCTTTATAACACTTCCGTCCATTTTTGTGTATAACACTGTTAAATTGCACGTAAAAAGACACCTTTGCCCCTCCAGTAATATTTGACAAGTCGCTAAGCTCCCCGAATACATCCCCCGATGGTCCACAAGTCGCTGTGGCACGGCAGGCACGCGACGGCTGGGAGCTGCGGGTTTGGCAGCCGGGACGGCGCACGGGGGCCAGCAGGGTCACCTACGTTGTGCCCTATACCGGCTGGTTGGTCTACACGGCGGCCAACGGGGCCATGGCACGGCACGGTGGCAGCAACGCGCCATTACCGTTCGTCGGAGGAGAATCCATCTCCTATCCAAGGAACAGCAAGGGCTTCAAACATGAACATAATGCTGGGCGGCGCCAACAGTCTGAATATCTTCAGAAGATAATTCTACACACACTTAATTTGTTACACCAAAGTCTGTCTTTTCATCTGCTTGATACTACTACCTATCTTGCGTCGAGGAACAGAAATGGATATAGAATATAGGCGTCGTTTTACTGAGTCGAGAAAGCAATATGTATTGGCATCAGTTACAGTTTTTGATGCTTCTGAATATATGGTCTTTACTTTTACCAGAGCCTGGTTGGTAAGTCCCTTTGTGTGCGTGTGTTATGGGACTGGTGTTGCATGCTAGTCAGCTACGTAGCCGCGGGAACGGCTGCAGGGTCAGGCGAGCTGGTCATGTCTTTTTTTTTCTTCAATATTACCATGGTTTTCGAGTCGCGACTCATGCGAGTCGCTCTGGGGCAGTGACTCAGAAGAAGTCGAGCCTGCGTTGTGACTTGAGTCGCGAGTCGACACTAAGCTGAGTCGACCATATTTTTGCGACTCATAGACTAGTCGTCGACTAGTCGCGACTAGTCGAGCGACTCAAAATCCAGGAATATTACTAAAATTTTGGTCACATACCACATGAGGGGCGTAAGTGTCTTTTTATGTGCAATTTAACAGCGTTAGATGGAAAAATGGATGAAAGTGTCATAAAGGGCATAAATTTTAGACTCGATGTTAGATAGGGAAGAAATTTTTTTACAGTGTCAAATAGGGAACTAAAATTTAAGACAGTGTTAAATAAGGAATTCTCTGAAATATATATGATACCTTTGATATCTCGATGCAGCACCTGATTGACGTGGCAGTAGTGCAGGCCTGTGAGCAGCTGCTTCATGTAGCACTGGACCAAGACAAGATCGCGACACACAAGACGAGATCAATCCACAAACAAATATTAAAACCTCATTTGCATCGAAGGGAAAAATAGAGAAGCCATGAGAATAGGCCGTGGTTCTATTCTACCTTGATCTGCGGCACGGTGAAGCGCATCCCGGGCCTGTCGGCGAGCCCGGTGAGGTCGTGGTCCATGTACTCGAAGACCATGTAGATGCTCCCCTTATACTTGTTACCGTCGACTATTTTGTGCAACAACAACACGACAAGGTGTCAGACAGGCGTCACAACCTTACAGCTAGAAGCATAAGCAGCACCCACCCCCAAGCAAAGCAAAGCAAAGCCAAAGGAGGCGCTAGAATTGCAAGCGAGAATGGTGGAAATCGGGCCGTACTTGGCTTCCCTTGCTCGTCTCGATCCGGGCCTGCGAATTCCTCCGTCAGTTGAGAGAATAGACTACACACATATATATATGGTTCAATTGAGGGGATGAGTTTGGGGTTGATTCAGCGCAAAGTACCTGGGGAGGTGACGATCTCCTTGAGCTGGATGACGTTCTGGTGGTGCAGCTTCTTGAGGATCTTGATCTCGCGTATCGCCGTGATGGGGAACTGCAAAGGAACCAAAAGCGTCAGGCACAAATACACGCGCCGGAGCTGGCACCACCATCGGAGGGGAGAAGAAAGAGGAGGGGAAGAGAAATCTTACGCCCTCGCGCTCGTTGTCCATGCGGATCTTCTTGAGCGCGACGATCTCGTTGGTCTCCGTCTCCTTGGCCATGTACACCTGCCTGGCGGCGGCGACGGAGAGAGAGAGAGAGAGAGAGGGGTCAGGCTCCAGATCCGGCGACGAGCGAATTGGTAGCGAGAGGGGAGGGGGGAGTAGGGTAGGAGGTACGGACCCGTAGGTGCCCTCGCCGATCTGCTCGAGCTTCTCGAAGCAGTCGACGCCGCGGGAGCCCCAGGAGGGGAACTCGTCGAGGTTCAGCTGCCCCGGCGCCGCCACCGCCATGGCCGCCCGCCGGACACGGAGACGCCGCCGCCGCCGCTGCTAGGGTCGCCGGAATCTGGCTCGGAGACGAGAGAGAGGGGGGAGAGGAGAAGGGCCGGGCGCGAGGTAGGTTCATGGGCCGGGAGCCCGCGCGGGCACTTGAAGCGAGCCCTCGGCCTCCCTGCGCGGCGGTGCGTCATCCGTATCCGTATCCAAAAAGAAAAGGCTCCCCTTCTAGGATGGAAAGCACTGTCACGGTGGTGACGCCAAAAAACCGACCAATGCACCCTCGGATTTTTATGAAACTGAAGAGCAAACGCGGATTTCTTCGGAAGGCGAGCCAATGAACAAAACAACCAGCCCCAAAATATCTCAGCGATTCTTCCAAGCATAAGCAGCTGGAGCATCCCCTTTCCAACGCAACAAAAAAAAAAAAAAACACGAGGAAGCAAGCAATAGTGTTTGGCGTTCAAATCCTACAGCTCGTTACACAAGTTTACACCAGGCAAAAAATTTCACCGCACAAAGCGGCGCTGTCAATCTACTCTGCCTAACTTTGCACGGGTCTTGGAAACGGGGCTCAGAAACCTCGGCCCCCATGGAGCTTGGCCCGAACACTGCCCCATGGGGTGTCTGGCAGGTCTGAGAAACTCTTTTAGCACCGGAGGCAAAGAATCCATGGCCTTCAGGACGATGGCGAGCGGCTTCATCTCATCTCTCACGATGCCGCCGCGGTGCTGGGCTTCTTGAATCTAGGGGAGTGGCTGGACGGCCCCATCCCACCGCCGCGGCCTCGCGTCCTGTTGAACCCGCCGCGACCCCGTGGCCTGCCGCCTCTGCTGCTCTGGCCGTCTCCTGATTGCGCTTCGGATCTGGATCTGAAACTACCTCTGTCGCCTGATGCTCTGCCGTGCTGCTGGCCTCTGCCTCTACCTCTACCTCTACCGCCCCGGAAGTGAGGCTTCCCTGCCCCTTTGACGAAGAATTCCTTCTTTCCGGTTGACACTTCGTCTTGCAAAGGCTCCGCATCAGAATCGGCCCATTTTCCTCTGTACACACACGCCAAATGGTGTAAGCAACGGGTTGTGAAGACGAGAAAGGAGGGGCTGGAGGTGGCTTTACCTCTTTGGAGCATGATGCTCGGGATCTTTTGCCTCGGACTGTGCACCATCTGCTGGATTATTATTATTCCCCTTGCGGCCCTGCAAAATTAACGTTTTTATCAAGGGGGGAAAAGTAACAATTCAAACAAGAGCTCGGCATCTTTGTACTGAATAACTAGTGTGAGTTATATGATGAACTTATGAAGATTATGAGGGAATTGATTCTCACTAAACATTTACATTTGATAAATTAACCCAAAATTGGTGGATATGGATCAATCACAGGCTGAATGTAGCTTTTGGCCAAAACCATTACAGGCTTAGTGGTAAATTTAGAAAACGTATAGATCACTCTTCTAAACCAAAATTAAGAAAAAAACTAGTTAAGGGAATCTCACCTCTTCAACACTTCTAACAAACTCCTTGTACTTTTCAGGTGTAACTAAGTCAATAGCATCAAATCCACATTTTCTGATCAATATTTCCACTATTAGTATAACCTGCATAAAAATATCAAAACACATCTTGTTAAGCGCACCATACAGAACATACAAGAAAGTGAACCATGGAACAATTGCACCAACTAACCTTCCCTTTGAAATGGTGCTTTGTAACAGATGACATTGGTAATATGCCAGTCATGATATCTGCTTGCAAACCCAACAGTTTTTCTGATTGCAAAGATGTTACCAACACCTTAACAAACCCCAGAGATGCCTAGATTTTTATATAATAAAACAAATCAGACTCTTAGATGACAAGAAAACTGAAAACAACCAACAGGGAAGACAGAAGACACAGAACCCACCTTAATTACTTCAATAGCTTTATTTTGCAGCAGAACTAGGACTGATGGTATCAAATTTGGAACTTCCACGCAGAAGTCAGCGTCAGTGTATATAAGCAATGATAATGCAGCTATTGCTCCGCTCACTATGTGAGGAGACAGACTAGAAAGATATCCCATCACCTGAAAGTTAACGAAATTGATGTTTTTCAATGTTTCAACAATGGAAATCCTGCATATGAGAACAGACTAATGCTCCTGCCATGTGGAACTATATTGCTTACTTACAACTTTACATAAAGCAGACTTTCATAAAATAACTACTGAATCTAAGAAACCATATAGGTATTATAGATCTCTACTTGGGTATGCAGGTTAACCATTTACAAAACATCACGGCAATGGTCCAACATCATCGCGATGTTCTCAGAGCAACAAGATTGCTCTGCTCAAAAACAGACTAGATATCTTATAGACTGTATGCTTTCAGGTATCAATGCTGCAAAACTACAACTTAGTTTAACATTTTCCACAAGAATTGTTCTTGCATAGACTTCATGCACAAAGCATCAGTAAATTTATAATCTATGAAAGGACTTAATGGGTGCAGTAATTCATAATACTATCATTATTGGTATAAATGGAGAGAACAGGTTGCTAGATTTCTTTCATGAAAGGCGAAACAAACATTTAAGCTACAGTGGTTAGGAACAGGAAACAAGAAATAATTGTCTCCTCAAACATGGTGGCACCATACTTCTGTGCATCAAAGAAACATAGGAAAAATATCTCAAGAGCAGAGAAGAAGTTCGTTAGCTAACCATTGTGAATAGCCGTTGAAGATCTGAATCTCCGTTATTCAATTCAGAATTCCTCAAGCTAGTACTAATAGCCAGGAGTACATCGTATGCTAGTCTTCTACTTTCCTTCTTAGACTGCATTTAAAAGAAAACAGTGGGAATGAACCAAAGCAGTCAATGGCAGAAGATGAAGAAAGAATCTTATCACGTGAGCTTTTTCATGGCCTTGCTTTTAGTCGGTATAAATTTATCCTTGTATAAATGGTGATGTCATATGTATGACATGATGTTAGCAACCTAATACACAACTGATAATTGATCAAAATATGAGGGTAGGGTAACACACCTTCAATGCAAGTATCAACTCATTTAGAATCAAGAATGCCTTCTTGCTTGTGCTCTCTTCATTAACCTTCAGAATGGTAGAAGTTAAGTAAAAACCATGGCACATGATTCAGCAAGCAGGATGGATGAAGCATAGAACTAGACTAAAGTAACACAAGAAAACATGCATGCAGTACTGCATTCAAAGAACATCATGCCAATGTTTGATGCTCTCTTGGTAGAAGGTGCATCCAATGTTATGGCCATTGGATGAGTTAGCCTGCTAGCTACTTGGGTATGACTAGTATTACAGAAGATACAACTAGTAGTAGTGGCAGCAGGATAGGTGAACGTGGCGAAGATGGACAAGGAAGCCTTGTAGATTACAAAAGGTCGGTCTCAGAGCCTCTCTTATACGTCAGGGATGAACCCTGCCGCTATATTTGCCTTATTCTCAGTGTTTCGGCCTTTTATCCTAGACAATTTGTCCCGCTGTGAACCAAGGTCAATAATATCCACTTTGCAAAACTAAGACGTTGTGTTATTATGTGCAATAGAACATTAATAGATGAAGGGTGCACCTCTAATTAACAAGTATTTGTGCTCTTATGGTGCTCACTGCTCAAAGATTTGTGGTTGCATTTTTTATAAGTGCAACAGCCATACCTTAATCATGTGAACCAACAGATACTTGTAGCATACTAATTGACCTTCTAAAACTGCATTGTTAGAATCTGGCTTTATTCCATGAAGAAGCATCATTATTTCATCCAACTGGGCTAACGAATATTCATGGTGTTCCTGAAAGTAAAGGAAGGGGTTAAAGGCGAACAAATACATCTCAAATCTGAAAGTTGCATATGATGAACTCATGCTGACCTTCAAAATTGTGCTTAATGCGAAGAGAGCTTTGCTCTCACATGACTTGCTGCTATCCTGAGGAGAAAAGATTGGTAATATGAACAATGAACTCCCTACTAACAGTTGGACATTGGGGCATAATAAGAGCAGAGATTAGCAAGGATACCAGTAAAGAAGATTTGATGAATCCAAAAAACAAATCAAGAACATCCTCATCAGCAGCTTCAGCTAGTGTTGAAATGAGTTCCATCAGAAGTGACCTGCACAAGCAAAATCATAATCATATATCATGCACAACAAGCTTCCGGATGGGATGCATTTATGTGTTGGCTACCACATAGTAACCACACATGAATACATGATGATGCATATAATCACATAAGAAACTTCCTATATACTATGTGGTAAAACACCCAAAAAAAATCCTAGTTTCGATGTCATGATTGTTCCATGAGTTTTTTCTTTTTTTGGAGAACGGCGTCATAATATTTTTTAACTGGATGGGAGGATCGCCCTGGTAGGTTACAGATTAACAACATTGATTTCCTTATAAAATTATGGCTTGTAGGTACCTATTTACATGGTAGAAAGTTCTGACACTGCTGAGAACCTGATATTTTGGTTTTCACTTACTTTGTGTTTTTTCTACAGAATGCTTAACCTAGACTAAAAAGATCAGACCTTATAGATGGGTAAGGAACTAAGGATAAATAACAAACCTCTTATTATTTATCTCCACTGTTGAATCAGTATTCTCTTCGCCCTTTCCATCTACCTCATTTGCTTCACATTCTAGATTCTCTGGTGTCGATGGAGTATCTTCCAAACCACATTTTTTAAGTAGTGAAAGAAAAAGGTTACAGATGTTTGCGCTGCCAGAAATTTGAGCCAGGGATCTCAGCGCATCCTGTAAAATGACAAAGATAGCCCGATAAATATCACAGAATGTATGGTCTGAAAAGGAGTGTTGATAACCATTGCGAAGTAACACAGGAATTGTTCAACCACGCTGAAGAAAAGCAGTGGCCCGTAAATGCTTGTTTTCAAACAAAGGTATACGCTTACAAGTAGCTACAGATCTTGCCAAAAATGCATAGTGCGGCAAAAACTTTCAGGGTAGGAGAGCTGGAGGCATACTGTTGTCCTACACAGAGATTTGAGACTAACATGTGTGAGAACCACCTTACACAAGTCTGCACTTAGTCTTTCAACAACAAGGTTTAAATCATGTGCACGGCATACACAGGAAAAAAATTAGAACAACCATTAAGTACAAGAAAACTATTCATTTAAGCAGAAACAAAACTCCATGCATGAGTTTTACATTACATGTTGTAAAGCAATTCACACTTCATAGTCATGCGACTGTTTAGTTAATACATAGTCATGCGGCCACTTAATTAAGGATCCGTAAGGATAGGCAAACAGGACCCCAAAAGGTCCTCTTTTCTCCCCCATTCACAATGCACTTAGTCTTGCATCTGCATGAAACTTAAAGCTCAGCCTATGGTTTCAAATTTCAAACTGAACGAGCATACATGCCTCTAATGGCCTCTCTTTTCAATGACAAAATGTTTCCTAAATCTAACATCTTTAACAGGCATCCATGATCCATGCATCTAACATGCACGGATTAATCGAATCATAAATGTTTGTCCACAAGCATGAGATGCTGTTTCAAAATGTGCGTATGCAACTGAGTCAAGTAGTTTGGAGAAATAAAAAAATTATCAAGAGAATCATCTGGTAAAATAAACAACTGAGTAAGTGATGCACCTTTAAATGAGCACGCTTTTCTGATGATTCAAGGAAATCATCTGCAAAAGTGCAAAGAAGATCCACAGAATGTGATGCCAAGACTTTCATGCTTTTACGAGCATCTTTTTTAGAGCACCGTTGTAAGCTTACACAGCTTAAGTTACTAGTCTTTGAGGAGAACAAGGCTGAAACTTCTGCAGGGACTTCTACGTCTTCATCACTGCTGCTTAATCTTCTAGTTCCATCTATAAGTTGCTGGCGAACAATAGATAAATTGTTTGAGAGAAGAAATGAAGCAGTTTTGTAGTATACGAGTCTATAAGATTAAATATAAGAAAATCGCAGTGTATAGAACTAAACCTGCAGGCCTTTACTAGCGGGTTTGTAGAGACACCGATCAGACTTCAGCATCTCTAGCAGCAGTTTGGACAAGGAACCAAAATTCTGATATACATCAGACGGATAGCGGCAGAAGGCAGGAAGCAAATTCCACAATTGATCACTCCAACCTTGCAATTCCTTACATTTCCGTGCTTTTTTGGCTGAAAGAATAAAAGAAAAAATCATGAAGTTGTATAACATACTAACATATGAATTTAGCACCTATTGAATTGATTGTCTTTACCCCTGCTTGAAGCCTCTCGTAAAGATTTTGCTAGTGGTACAATGTACTCTAAAAAGTGTTGTAGTGAGGCCCCATAAACATACTTGTTTAAAATGGGTACAATCCACATATTTGAGCATGTAAACCAAGCCTCCTCAAAAGATAGTGGAAGTAGAGAATGAATTTTATCTGGCCCCATAGCAACTATTGCTGCCCCAATGCACTCCTCAACCTGCGAATGTGACAATAGAAAAGCTAAGCTAAATGGAAGGTTAAAAATGTGAAGTGAAAATATGTGTGGATTAAATATTGACTATACACTAAAACATTATATCCTGTTATTTACATTTTGCACTACAAGGAACTCAAGGAGAACATATCCAGTGATAGCGCTCTTTAGTGAAATTGTGATACCAACGACGAATTGGTGCCGGGAATGGTGATAAAAAAATCAGGAACAAATTTATAACATCAACACAGTATTATCCTATCATGTGAAATTTACATGTTTAGGGAAAAAAGATAAAATCTGCAGAAAAACAAGAAAAAGGAGAAGACATGCGATAACATTTTAGGGTCACAAGAGGTGATGTACATACAAAACTAAGATATTCCCTTTTTTGGACGTGATAATAATCTAGAAATGGACTTACATTCTTCAGGTGTGGTTCTTTGTGTATTTTCGAACCAAGCCGTGACAAAGTTAGTAGGATATCTTTCATAAAGACATAAGAACTCTCCCCTGCAGACGAATTAACAAATACCAAAGAGTTGATGAATCAAAAGTGGTGATGTGTAAAGCAGGGTAATATCAACATAACAGTTATATTATGACAAAATGGAAGAACAGTTATGCGGAAAGGGTACACAATGCATGAAAAAATATGGCAGGATAAAAGGTGCTCAGAGAGTTTTGTCAACCTTCCATATGTCTGAACAGTTTGCTAGGTAATTGCAGCCTTGCAGGAGTAAATACTAACTACTTTAGCATTGCGTTTGATGTACCTATTATAGCACCATGTGTGCTTATTTGTACTCAAAATGACAAAAAAAATCCAATATATATGCAAGAGATAATATTAAAGGCATGTGCTGTTCTATGTAGGGGTAAACCATGTTAAAGAAAACAAACCTTATAGAGTCAGGGTAACTACTACTTGGAATTTAAAAGATTCTCTCAAATGATTACTTATATGATCCAATTATTAAGGCAGGAGAGATGTTCTTGTTGAAATAACTGAAGACGTACCGAGTTTGAGAAACATAGCCAAGACAATTTTTAACACATTTTGAGGAGGAGAAGCACACTTTCTAAGTTTTTTATTGATAGACAAACAGATTGATTTGATGGCAGCCCCATCGATCGAATCTTCAGCATCACACCCTGATTCCTTAGTCACAAAAATACTTTGGTCGGCATGAGAATAGATGCACTGTATTAACAGTTCCGCTACATCTTCAGAACATTTACTGTCCAGAATTAGATATCCTGCCAAGTTGAGAAGCATGACAAATAAGTTACGTTGGTAAGTATTACAATACATATGTGACATAAGATAAACCCAGATACATCTATCACCAATGCATAAGTGTTGAAAAGGTCAAAGATGCTAATCAACATGATTTACAAAAATCCCCATAAATATGTTCTCACAGGTCATACACCTTACATAAGGACTGCGTGCAAACTTTGAACAGATGAGCTCTCAAAGGCAACCCAAAAAACAAGATGGCAAGTGCTAACTTTCATAACTGAGCAAAGAGATAAGTTTGCCCCCTAATGCACCCATGAAACATAACACTGGACAAAACATCGTTGAGGACTACTTGTTCAACGAACACCTAGGTATGTCAACTGTAGAGTCATGATTCTTTTAACTAGCCATATGGATATTTATAAGAAGCTCACTGCATCAAATCCTGACGCATGAAAAGCAAGAAGATGCAAACCTGAAGCTGCCTCGAATGCAGACGGAAGAACCTTTGTCCACAATTTTGGGCAACCAACCAGTTTCCCTAAACAATTTCTCATCAGCTGTAATGCTGCGGTGATGGTATCATCAGGCTTCTTCTCATCGTAAGGCAGGTAAGCCAACACTAAGGAGATGAGCTTCTCCAACTCCGACTCAATATTCTCAGCCTTAAGATGCTCCAACAAGGTCTCCATAAGCCTGAGGACATGCCTTGTTAGTGGGCTAAAACGGGGTCTCAATAGCCGATAAGCACCCGAGAAAACCGTCTTCCTTGCCTTCTTAGATAGATATGGAATTAAAACTGCCACCGCGCCTAGCATATGAACTGCCTCCGTCTCCTTAGCCTCGGAAGCGTCTGAATCCAACTTGGCAAGACTTCTCACCGACAAAATGTGTTTCTCAAACAAGTCGATTGCAGAACTGCTAGCTTTCTTCGCACAACCGGAACGCTCCAAGTAAGAAAATAGCTTCTCCACGCTCTCCTGCGCGCATCTTCGGACCTAGCAAAGCGAGAAATGGCATGCACATGAGTGTGATTTCTATATCAGCAACAGGAACTCCAATCCTGGCTTCCTCACCTTGGCCCGCTGATCCACAGAGGCAGCGAGGAGAGCCTCCAGAGGCGCGGCGACAGCGCCCCAATCGGCTGCGGCGTCGAGATGGAGGGCCAGCTGGCCGAGCGACTTGACCACCGAGCGCACCGTGCCGGTCGGGAGCTTGGAGGCGTCAGGGGAGGCGAGGAAGGCGGCGAGCGAGGAGGCAGGCTCGGAGGCGGAGGCCGGCGGCAGGGAGGAGATGTGGGGGATGAGGATGACGAGGAGGGACGCGAGGGCGGCGGCGGCGGCGGGGTCAGAGGGGCCGGCGGCCCGGAGCGCGGAGACGACGGCGGGGAGGTAGGACTCGGCGGTGAGGGGGCGCCCGTCGTCGGTGAGGATGGAGCCGATGGCGGCGGCGGTGGCGAGGAGGTGGCGGTGCTGCGCGGAGGCGGAGCGGCCGTAGCGCGCGGTGAGGGCGGCGCAGACGTCGCCCGAGTAGTCGTCGAGGGGCAGCGGGGCCTGGGAGGGCTCGTCGGCGTCGACTTCGGCGGCGGCGGCGGCGGCGCTCTGCTTCCGCTTCATGGCGGCGGCAAGAGGGAGAAGGGTTTTGGGGGATTTTGGGTCGGGGACAGATTTTTGCTCCTCTAGGGTTTAAAGTTTGGGCTTAATATGTCAAAGATGAGGCGACTAAACCATATTTCATCAAGTTTCCATTTTCATTTGTGTTTGAGATTCAGATGAGATTTGTCCAAGTTTGAAGATTCAAGAAATCTTGCCATGTTTTGGCGAGTTCAAAACATATTTTGACCGGACTTCAGAAAGAAGATCAAAAAACCAACACAGTAAATGAATTACACATGTTAAATGTGAAATCTATGCACCGAATGATGGCAAATTTGGCTTAGTTAAGGCCGAGACAAATTCATGGGGAGGAATGAGCAGTGTGAGGTATGGTAGGGATAGCAAGAAGTAAAAGCATCTTCAATCGGACTATCCGCTTTTCTTTACATGTTGGGGCAAATAGTTTGAGAAAAAAACATCGAACCAGAACCCTATACCAAGTCCATTTGTCTAGCCTATTCAGCATCCCTCGTATGTTATGTGGGCACAGCTTTCATATCAGATCGATCCACATTGGTCCACCCTAACCCACATAAATCTAAGCATCCCCTTGTCTCGCTTTAAGCGGGACCTTAAAAAACCCTCGCATCAAGGCAGCTTCAAATGGGCCGGGCCAGATGCGATATGGGCACGGCTTCCAATAGATCGGTCCATGTTAACCCATCCTAACCCACATAAACCTGAGCGTCCCCTTGTCTTGCTTTAAGCGAGACCCAGGGAAACCCTCGCATCAAGGCAGCTTAGATGAGCCGGGCTATATGCGCTGGAGGACACAGCATTCGGGATTTTTTTCCTGTTTTTATTTCATTTTTTGTTTCATTTTCCATTTTTTTACTTTTTTTACACTTCCGAAAAGTATAAACAGATATATTACAAAAATATACTTAACATAATGTTTGAAAATTAGTAATCATGCATTTGGAAAATGTTAAATGTGTATAGAAAAAATATTGACCATGTATACAAAAAATATACAATGTGTGAAAAAAGTGGATCACGCATTTATAAAATGTTAATCAAACATATCAAAATGTTAAATGTGTATAAAAATGTTGACCACGTATTTAAAATAGTTTAACTTGTATTTTAAAAATGTTAAATGTGTATAGAAAAAATGTTGAACATGAATTAAATAAATTTTATTCTAAAATATTAAATATGTATAGAAAAAATGTTGGTCATATATTCAAAAAAATGAAACTTATATTTGAAAAATGTTAAATGTGCATAGTAAAAATGTTGACCATGTATATTCAAAAAAATGTGAAACGTGTATTTGAAAACTGTTAAATGCGCATAGTATAAATGTTGACCATGTATATTAAAAAAATTGAAACTTGTATTTAAAAAATGTTAAAGGTGTGTAGAAAAAAAGTTGATCATGTATTAAAAAAGTCTTAAAATTGTATTTGAAAAATGTTGACCATGTATTAAAAATGTTAAACTTGTATTTGATAAATGTTAAAGGTGTATAGAAAAAAGTTGATCATGTATTAAAAAAGTATTAAAGTTTTATTTGAAAAACGTTGACCATGTATTAAAAATGTTAAACTTGTATTTGAAAAATGTTAAATGTGTATAAAAAAATTATTCATGTATTAAAAAATTTAATATGGTATTTGAAATATGTTAATAAAGCATTTGAAAAATAAAAGTATTAAATATGTATAAAAATGTTGACCATGTATTAAAAAAGTTAATTTAGTATTTAAAAACGTTAAATGTGTGTAAGAAAAATGTATTAGATGTATGCAAAAAATGTGTATATGAAAATAATGAAACCCGAGAGTAAACAAAGAAAATTGTTTAAAAATGAGAAAGAAAGAAACAAACAAAAATAAAAAATGAAGACAAAGGGAAAAAATAAAAACCCAGTGAAAACCAAGAAAGAAATAAAGAAAACTAAATAAAAACAATGAAAAAAGAAAGAAAAGAGACAAACTGGTAAAACCGGAAAAAAGAAGAAGAAAACCCCGTGAAAAACAAAAAGAGAAAAGAGAGAAAAAAACAGAAAACATGTGGGAAAACCGCCTCCATTCGCATCAAGTACGTCTCGCCCTGACTAATTATCACAAACTAGACGTGAGCGTAGTGGCTAGCAGCGCAGGTGATCTCCTTGTAGAGCATGGTTTGATCCCGCAGCTCTCTCCTTTTCTATTGTATTTTTTTAACCATTCGTGATTGGGCCAGCCCGATAACGCTTCAACGAGATATCGTATTGCCTCGCTGAATGCGAGATATAGTCATGACGCATAAAACTCACCCTATCCCATCTCAAACCAAATCCTAGCCTCGCGCACTCAACCACTCTACTTTCCATCCTCTCTCTTCCCCATCATCTCTCCTCGCCACCTTCTGTCGCCACCATGGCAGGATCAGGCAACGGCTCCTCCTTTAAAGCTAACCCCAATGATTGGGATGCCATCAACATGGAGTCGAACGAGGAGTTGGCCATCCATTTGGCCCTTCACCGGTCCTGGATGGATCGGGGCGGAATCTCTAGCTCTGCGCCCTCCCTGGTGGCCACCAGGGCTCCTCCAACTTCGTGCCTGATGGCGGCGGTTCGTCGCGATCCACACTTGTCCAAGCTGCTCGGTGGGGCTCTTGAAGCTCCGGGATGTCACCTTCGGCTCTTGCTCCTCTTGGCCGGCGTTGAGTGTTGGTCCCGGCACCACCAAGCCTGCGATTGCGACTACCCGAGTCAAAGGCGCGGGCAATTTTTTGCGTGAGGTAGGCGACTCTGGTCGGATCTAGCCACTCTATTTGCGGCTCTTGCAGATCTACACCGGTCCCTGCATCGTTCCTTGACCAAGGCCGAGATGGATGTCTACTGCCACCGCCTCAAAAATGTGAAAGCATTGCGGCTTGTAACCATGTTTGTTGCTTGCCGTCTTATAACCATGTTTGTTTTTGTGCTTAAGTCGTCTTATCACCATGTTTGTTGCTTGCATTTGCTAGACTGAGATGGAAAACAAGGCCTCTCAGCCTACAGATGATGGTCATGAATCGAACTATGTGACCGAGGCTGTAACTGAAGTGCTTGCTAAGCACACTAAGAAGCTAAGGTTTCTTCAGCATGTGGGGATCCAGCATGTCCATCTGAGATCAAGCGATAGCAATTGTCAAGAAGAATTGGCAAAGAGGGGCAATGTCGAGCTTCGGGCGCTTGTTAACACCTTGACCAAGCAGTTGAAGGAGTCTGAAGAAGCAAGGACCATGCAAGACGAGGAGCACAGGAAGAGAGATGAGGAGAACTAGAAGAAGCAAGCTGAGATGGGTGCAAAACTAGAGTTTTTGCTAAGTCAATTGCCAGCAAAATCAGCTCAAGGGTAAGTTGTTTGTCCAAGATCAACCGTCTTTCTCTACTTGATGCATGGAAGCTATGTGAATGTGATATACTACTGGAACCTACCTTCTTATTTTGTAATGCTTTTGTTGTGCAAACTGCACACTATTGGATGCAAACTGGTTGCATTTTGCTGCTCCATGGTTTGTGGATGTGGAGATGTAAGCTCAATGTTACTTGTGCTTTATGATGTTGTGCCTCTTTTCTATATTTGTGATGGATCTGGAGATGTAAGCTCAATAGGCTTGGAACACATTTTGCGTAAAAAACAAAGAAGAGCCGTTTTTTTAGGTGAGAAGGGTCGGGTTGGGTAGAGTAAACACTAATGGGCCGAATGAAGTGGGCCTCGAAACACACTCCGGCTAAAGCAAAAACACAAGTGGCGCGTAATTTTAATGGGCTGATGCGCACATTGAACACGTAGAGATGGCCAACGAAGAGAGTAAATGATTATGGGCCGGCCCAAAACGAACGGGTCAACCAGCTGCGGTAAAATGGGCTCATAGGCCTGGCCATACTAAAATAAATGGGCCAGACTATATTGGGACGAATGCTACATGGGCTTACACGATGGCACGTTAGGCCCACGCTGGAGCCACGCCAGCCCCACGTTGGCGCCACATTAGATCGACGAAGATGCCACATGGGACTCGTCTTGCTACATGTTATGTAAATCAGTGACGGAATAGTCCGTCAGAGAGGACCGGGCCTTGGGCGGGCTGAACGAGCCGAGAGTTAGATAGGTGACGGAAATAGACCGTCATGGTCCATGGCGGAAACCAAAATCCGTCAAGGATGTGCGGGTTGGCAAATTATGACGCGATATACATGGAGGATTTCAAGACTGTCACGTGCAGCCATCCTTGACATTTTTTGGCACATCTGTGATAGACCTTGACTGTCAGAGATTAACGACTTTCTTGTAGTGACTCTTGTGAAGACAATCCCCAACCCTGTAGGAGAGAAGAGGAAAAAATTTGTCCAAGCACAAGAGAGTGCTAGGGAGGATGTGGAGCGTGCCTTTAGTGTTCCTTCAATCCCGATGGGGCATCATTCAGTATCCTGCTAGCTAGAACTTGAAGCACCAAGAAGTGATGGGAAGTGATGACTGCTTGTGTGATCATGCACAACATGATCATAGAGGAAGAGTGTCTGGATGAAATATATGACCAAGGGCTTGAACATGGAGGAGCGGCAACGTTTATATAGTTCATCGAATTTTATCATTAAATGCGTTATTGGGAAACTCACATTCTTTTTTTTCCAAAAAAACTTTTGATCTATTCATCTTCAATCATGGCGGTACAATGAACACCAAAAATAATAAAATTTACATCAACTGCAAGATGACTAGCTTGAGCATATGTAGGCTCATCGTTGGCAACCAATAGATGCATCGACTATTTTTTTTCTTTTCAATGTACATTGGCTTGTAAACTATGAGATATTGTTTTGTTGTGAAACTATGAGATTTTTGAATTTGATTAAATCATGTGAACTTACGGCAATTTTTTAATATGTAGGCAAAAGAGCAAAAAATAGGCCGCTGGTCGAATGAAAATGTGGCCGTGTGTGTTGAGCACTGCCAACCCAAACACGAAAAAAAGCGAACACGTCATTTCAAACACCAAACGGACAAAAAAATGAACAAGACGGTTTGGATCCACGCGTTGGAGGTGCTCCCAAATAGATTTTTTGTGTGCACAAGGAGCAATGATGTTCAGTTTTGAACAAAAAGAGAGGCACAGTGCATCCCTCCTAAGCGGTGGTGCTACAGTGCCTAGTGGCGATTTGGGCGATTTGCCGGCGACTGGCGTCTATGCCGTGCTTCCCTTCCCGGTTCCCCCTGATCCCTTCTCCCCTCAGCTATCTTCTCTTCTGATCTGGTTTTTCTCTAGATTCCCCCTCTATCTCTTTCCCTTTCTCATGTATTGGTCTCCCTTTCTCTGTTATCTGTCTCGTCTTCGAATCCTACTTCTAAGTCATCTACTCTGTCCCAATAATCCTGATTTCTTCTTCCTAGTGGTTTTCTATTCAATCCCCTCGGTCATCCCTTTCTTTTTCTGGTTGGAGCATGTTGTCGATGAAGCTATCCGGTGAGAGCCTTACTGCTTTTCCCGGGAAGACGGGAGGGCGCCTAGGTGTGGATTTGGCAGAGATGGAATGTTTCAAGGCGAGGGCGATGCAGATCATTCGCAAGTCGAGGGATCCGTCAAGATGTCTCGAGTTGATGCGAATTAAGGCGGGTTCATTACTGGATTCTGGTGGGTCTTCAGAATGAGGGATGTGCTCGTCGCGGGAAATTCCTCTTCCCCTGCAGGTTGGCACGACGACACTTGTGCTGAATGGAGCTCAGCTAGCTGCTCTTGAGATTGATATTACTGGGCGATGTCATGGAAATAAGCCTCTGGCTGGGTCTGATTCTAAAGCAGCAGAGGTGCAAGTGGATTTGGGGATGAATGATGCTGCAGTTGGCGTTGGTTCAGAGGGGCAGTGCCTTCTTCAACTGTGTGCTAATGCTGACCTGGGAATTCAACAATTTATGTTTTGCAATACAAAAGAACTGGATTGGATATGTGCGTGCATGTTTTCGGATACAAACATATCCAGTTATTGCTTTGTTCATGGAGTCCCGGTGGAAGAGGAGCCAGATCCAGGAGGATTTTGGTTGTCTGTTAAACATACAGTTAAAGTGCAGTTTCAGAGTTTGTTAACAAGTACATGGAAGAAGATCCAACGGAATACAAAATGGGGTTTCTGGAAAAGCTCAAATAATATTAATACATGCTTCTTTGTTCGTTGTGGGCAGGATACTGATAATAGAATTATGGCAAGAATTCTGATCAAAGTAACAAGAGTGAACAATGTGACAGAGTTTTCTTTGTCTCAAGGATGTACTGGTGTGGGGATACAGAGTATTGTTGTGATCGATGGTACAGCAGGATCGGCGGCATCCCTTGAGGATGACCGCCGGAACCAATGAATATTCTCTGCCTGAACTGTCGCGGAATTGGGCAACCGGAGACAGTTCGTGAAATCTGTGACCTGATTAGGTTACATCGCCCGGCCTTAGTTTTTCTCTCGGAGACTAAGGTCTCAGATAAGAGAGCTCAGGAGTTGAGGCATCGCTTGGGATTCAGCAATGCTTTCGGTGTTAAAGCAAGGGGGCTGAGTGCTGGTCTTGTTCTTTACTGGAATAATGATTCTAGTGTTTCGTTGAAATCTTTCAGTGACTCGCACATTGATGTATTTGTGTGCAATGAAGAGACAGGGGAAGAGGAATGGCGTTTCACTGGGTTTTATGGGGAGCCAACAAGAACCAAGAGGAAGAATAGTTGGGAATTAATACAGTTTATGCGAAGAGAATATGATCACCCATGGCTGTGTGCGGGGGATTTTAATGAAATTCTTGATGCATCTGAACAGTTTGGAGGCAATGACAGGGAAGAATGGAAGATGGAAGGATTTAGAGATACTGTTGATTACTGTCGCTTCACTGATTTGGGCTTCTCTGGTCTCCCATATACATGGGATAACCGACAGCAAGGACAAAACAATGTAAGAGTTCGCCTAGATAGAGGACTAGCTGATGACAAGTTTTTAGATCTATTTGATGACACTTTGGTGCGGCACATTCAGACCTCTGTGTCTGATCATTGCGCACTTGTATTAACGACTAATAGATCAGCTTGGTTACGAAATAAAGGACGAAACAAACCGTTTCGCTTCGAAAATGCCTGGACTCGCCACGAGAGGTATGAACAAGTGGTGGAAGAAGGATGGCAGCCGCAAGCTAATGATCTGGCCGGCGTTTATTATGCGCTGAATGGTGTGCGACGTAGTCTGCAGAAATGGAGCCGGGAGGAGTTTGGTTCGGTGGAGAAACAACTTAAAATGATGAGAGAAAAATTGGAAAGGCTAAGAGCGGTCTTTTTAGGAACTGGGCCAACTCTAGCTGAACGAGACCTTCTCAAACGCATATCGGAGTTGCTGGCCAGAGAGGAGGCTCTCAAGAAGCAACGGTCCGGGGTTTTGTGGCTGCAGGAAGGTGATAGGAACACTGAGTTCTTCCATGCTAAGATGAAAGAAAGATCACGTACAAATAAAATTAAGTCATTGCGGAAGCCAGATGGTACGGTTGCGACCGAGCAACACGAGTTGGAAGCAATTGCTATGAATTTTTACATAGATCTGTTTACGGCACAGCAAGAGACTCATCCGGAGCTAGCAACAGAGTTGGTTCAGTGTAAAGTTTCACAAGAAATGAATGAAAAGTTGTGTTCTGTTATCACAAATGAGGAGATTGAAAGAGCTCTTTTCATGATGCATCCAAACAAGTCCCATGTCCAAATGGTTTTACAGCAGGTTTTTACATTCACCATTGGCATCTTTTGAAAGATGTTGTTTCCAATGTTGTGCGTACTTTTCTTGAAGGCGGTGATATGCCGGAGGTGGTTAATTCTACTGTTTTGGTCCTTATTCCAAAAATAAAAATTCGCAAGACCTTACACAGTACAGGCCAATCTCATTGTGTAACGTGCTCTATAAACTAGCTTCAAAAGTTCTTGCTTTGAGGCTAAGACCAGTACTGCATCATATCATCGCGGAAGAACAAACAGCGTTTGTCCAAGGACGATTGATTTCAGACAATGTTCTTACGGCTTATGAGTGTATTCACTACCTCAAGAAGAAAAAGGGCAAATCTGGTGATGTGACAGTTAAGTTGGACATGGCCAAGGCATATGATAGGGTGGAATGGTCTTATCTACGTGCGATGATGAACAAGTTGGGGTTTGCAGATGCATGGATCGATAGAGTTATGGTATGTGTGCAGTCAGTATCTTTTTCTGTGCGCGTGAATGGGCAATTTTCTTCCACTTTCAGACCCACTCGAGGAATTAGGCAGGGCGATCCAATATCTCCCTACTTATTTCTTATTTGTACGGAAGGATTGAGTTGTTTGCTGAAATTTAAAGGTCCGGTACATCTTTCTCGAGGTGTAAGAGTTGGCGTTCATGCTCCATGGGTCTCACACCTACTATTCGCCGATGATTGCTTGGTCTTTACACAGGCTACGGTTGAGGCTGCCACTAGGCTGCATAACATTTTGGACATCTATAAAACAACTTCTGGTCAGATGGTCAACCGTAGTAAATCAGCCATTTTCTTTAGCGCGAACTGTACTGATGAGACAAAGGCAATGGTCCATGTGAATATGGAGATTGAGACGGAAGCATTAGTTGAGAAGTACCTTGGACTACCAACCGCCATTGGTAAATCTTCTGATGTACAGTTTGAGCACATAGCAACAAATATTCGAAAATTGGTGAATGGGTATGTTCCTAAACTCTTAAGCAGTGCGGCAAGGGAAGTTTTGATTAAAGCGGTATGCCAAGCTATCCCAACTTATTCTATGAGCTGCTTTAGACTTTCCAAGAAATTGTGCAAGAATTAACCAATATTGTGGCCCGCTTCTTTTGGGGGGGAGATGATAATAAGAGGAAATTGCATTAGAAGAAGTGGAAGGATATTGCAATACCTAAAGGAGAAGGAGGGATGGGTTTTAGGGATTTCGAATTATTCAACCAGGCTATGCTGGCGAAACAAGGCTGGAGGTTGCTTACATCACCAGTTTCTCTATGCGCTAGAGTCTTAAAGGGTAAGTACTATCATGATCATGAATTTATGTCAGCTAAGAACAAAAGAGGATCCTTGCATATTTGGAGAGCCATTCTTCATGGCAGAGAGGGTCTAAAATTGGGCCTGATAAAGAGGGTTGGTGATGGTTCTTCTATTCACCCATGGGAGGATCCATGGATTCTTTTTAACCATGGTTTCAAACCCCTAATTCAGCTTCCTGATGCAGCTATCAGTAGGGTGGAAGAATTGATTGACGCAGACAATGGTGAATGGAATATGAATATGATTAATGCAAATTTTGTGGAACCGGATGTTAGTGTAATATGCAGGATTCCGATTAGTAATTCAGCTGAGGATATTTGGGCTTGGCAACCAGAAAAACATGGTCATTTCACTGTGAAATCGGCATATAGAGTTCTTGTCTCTAAAAGTCGTCAAACTTACCAGCCCGGGTCTAGCATCAATCAGGAGAAGGTATGGAAGAAAATGTGGAAACTTGAGGTCCCTCCTAAGGTGAAGAATTTCTGGTGGCGTATTATCCATGACTTTATACCCTGTCGTGCCATTTTGAAGCGACGACATATGGAACGTATTGATTTCTGTGACACTTGTGATCAACAGGAAACTACAATGCATGCTATCTTTGATTGCACTTGGGCAAGGATCTTCTGGGAGCAGGTGAAGTCCCTAACTGGCATAAAAATTCCTGACCTACATCCACACTCTTGGATGTTCGATGTGGTGGATGGTACAAAGATACCCCAATCTGAAGCTTGTATAATTTTAAGTGGAGCATGGGCGATCTGGACTGAACGAAATGCAAGAAAGCATGGAGAGTCTGGGCGCTGTATCATGCAATCAGTAAGATGGGTGATAGACTCGGTAATGGACTCAACAAGTGCTGGAAAAGTAAGCAAGCCGAAGCAATCAAAACAAATAAAATGGAATCCACCTGATGAAGGCGTGATGAAGATTAATGTAGATGCATCCTTTGATGATGTTTCCTGTCAAGGTTCGACTGGGCTGGTTATTCGGGATAGGGAGGGTGCATTACTTCGTGCACAAGCCCTTTGGTATAATTTTGCAGCTAGCTCACAGTCCATGGAAGCAGAAGCAATTCGAGATGGAGTTCGAATGGCTATTGAGAGAGGTTTCAGCAGAGTTGAGGTGGAAACTGATGCTCAAGCTATTGTTAAGTTGTGGGAGTCAGGTACCTTCGATCGTTCGGAGATAGCTGCCATTCTTCAAGAGATCAGGGAGCTTTCTGTTCAATTTGAGAGTTTTAGGCTGAAATTCGTACGTAGAGAAGCTAATGAAGCAGCTCATTTATGTGCGAAGCAGGCAACAAGTGTTAGGAGAAGATGTTTATGGCTTAATTACACTCCTGTTTTCCTAATGAACACGTTGTATCGTGACTGTATGCCTGCTTAAGTAAGCAATAAAACTCTTTTATGTTGCAAAAAAAAGGAGCAATGATGTTAATGCATGGCGGTCTCTGTCTTGGGAAGAGGAACCATGCCAGGCAGGCTTGACTTGACTTGACGAAGTTTTATTCTACTAAATGAAAGCATTTTTTTTACTCTAGATACTAGTAGTACTCCTTTTGTGTGTGTGTATGGAGAATGAGTAGCTGCTGGGAGTGGGAGAGACGGGGCAGAGATAAAGAGAGGAGGCGGCTTGACTCTGGTCGCGCCGCCCGCCGGGAAGAAGGGATGGGAGCGCAGCAGCAGCAGGAAACGAATGGGAAGGAGGCGGAGGAGGGTGGCGTCGGCAAGAGGAGGAAGGTCGCCACCGACGTCACCATGGACCTCGACATCCTCGAGTGTCCCGTCTGCTTCCTCCCCCTGCGCCCTCCCATCTTCCAGGTAATATCGTCCCCTGTGTTTGATCTCTGCTGATGCTACTACTCAAACCCTACCAGCTCCTCGTGGACGAGGACGATGCTGATTTCCCGTTTCTTGGTAACGTATGGAGAATTAGAACGAAATCAGATGCACACATTAGGCCCAATGCCTCCCACACACAAAGAGAGAACGCTATGCTATGTTCTCCAGCCTTTACAAGTCCGTCAAAAGATTCAATGAGGATGAGCAATTGTAACAGTACTAGAAAAGCTTATTTGCCATCTAATGAGGTAGAATTGATTCAAAGTTGAATATGTGTACAGTCTGAAAAACGTTTGAAGATGTTCTAACCAATGTACGCTGCCTATCCTATTATGTTTGAGGAAAGTGATACAATATTAGGGAACCAGCAAGGTGGCCCGGGCATTTGCGCGGCTAGATTTACTATGTTTTGGTGTATTTGTACTAATTCCTCTTAGCTATTTGCTCATAGTCAACCACTGTTCTTAATTGGCCGTTACATCGGCACCAAAATGTCCATCGACAACATCATAAGTTTGGATTTTGTTACAAATATTTCTGCTGCTAAGTTGTTCATGAGGATTCTGGTGTGTGGCAATTCAAGTTGGGTGCTCTTGAGGTGGAAAAGACCCATGCAAAACTGTGAACGCCGACGCAGATCAACAGAATTCGGCCGTAGCCATGGCTATTCCTCCCAACCTCCCTCATAGCGAGCTACAGTAGTTTCGGCCAAAGCCACCATTCCAATCCCATATCTCAATGACACACGCACACGCTAATATATGGGTTATCGTTACATCCCCTTAGCGCGTCCAATCTGGGCCTGCAAGCCACTGGGGAAGGGCTCGACGACAAGTGGGCCGGGCCTCCGGCCCACGAACTGAAGATGTTGTCTCCCGTGCATCGTCATGATCATCTTCAGTATCAGCTGCAGAGCTAGGACCGCTGACATTCCCCCCTGCTTGAGAAGCGGCTTGCCCCCAAGCCGGCGCCCGCGGAAACAGCTGTTGGAGGGAGTCCTTGTCCTCCCAGGTAGCCTTGTCCCGAGAACTCCCACTCCATTCCACAAGAACTTGCGCAATGGAGCGCGTACCACGACGACGCATGCGGTGCTGCAAAATGCGATATGGAACCTGTAGATGAATGTCATCAGAAGGGAGCGAGCTAGATACCTGGTGAGTGGCAGGAACAAATTTCTTCAGTTGGGACACATGGAAGACAGGATGTATCTTGCTAGCTTCTGGCATCTGCAATTTGTAAGCAACTTCACCAATTTTGTCCAACACTTCGAATGGCCCAAAATAACGGAAAGCCAACTTATGATTGGCGCGATGAGCCACTGTGGCTTGCACATAAGGCTGTAACTTGAGGAACACATGATCTCCAACAGAAAAGACGCGTTCAGTTCTCTTCTTATCAGCCTACGTTTTCATCCTTTGCTGGGCACGAAGCAAATGCTGACGGACAGATTGTTGGACCACTGCTCTGGTTTCCAGCCATTGCTGAAGATCAACTGGAGCTACAGTATCTGACGGCGAAATGCCAAAGTAACGAGGGCTGTGTGTTGGAAATATGCCCTAGAGGCAATAATAAAAGTATTATTATTATATTTCCTTGTTCATGATAATTGTCTTTTATTCATGCTATAACTGTATTATCCGGAAATCGTAATACACGTGTGAATACATAGACCACAATATGTCCCTAGTGAGCCTCTAGTTGACTAGCTCGTTGTGATCAACAGATAGTCATGGTTTCCTGGCTATGGACATTGGATGTCGTTGATAACGGGATCACATCATTAGAAGAATGATGTGATGGACAAGACCCAATCCTAAGACTAGCACAAAAGATCGTGTAGTTCATTTGCTAGAGCTTTGCCAATGTCAAGTATCTCTTCCTTTGACCATGAGATCGTGTAACTCCTGGATACCGTAGGAGTGCTTTGGGTGTATCAAACGTCACAACGTAACTGGGTGACTATAAAGGTGCACTACAGGTATCTCCGAAAGTATCTATTGTTTTATGCGGATCGAGACTGGGATTTGTCACTCCGTGTAAACGGAGAGGTATCTCTAGGCCCACTCGGTAGGACATCATCATATGCGCAATGTGACCAAGGAGTTGATCATGGGATGATGCGTTACGGAACGAGTAAAGTGACTTGCCGGTAACGAGATTGAACAAGGTATCGGTATACCGACGATCGAATCTCGGGCAAGTAAAATACCGCTAGACAAAGGGAATTGTATACGGGATCGATTGAGTCCTTGACATCGTGGTTCATCCGATGAGATCATCGTGGAACATGTGGGAACCAACATGGGTATCCAGATCCCGCTGTTGGTTATTGACCGGAGAACGTCTCGGTCATGTCTGCATGTCTCCCGAACCCGTAGGGTCTACACACTTAAGGTTCGATGACGCTAGGGTTATAAAGGAAGCTTGTATGTGGTTACCGAATGTTGTTCGGAGTCCCGGATGAGATCCCGGACGTCACGAGGAGTTCCGGAATGGTCCGGAGGTAAAGATCTATATATAGGAAGTCCTGTTTCGGCCATCGGGACAAGTTTCGGGGTCATCGGTATTGTACTGGGACCACCGGAAGGGTCCCGAGGGCCCACCGGGTGGGGCCACCTGCCCCGGGGGGCCACATGGGCTGTAGGGGGTGCGCCTTGGCCTACATGGGCCAAGGGCACCAGCCCCAAGAGGCCCATGCGCCTAGGGAACCCTAGAGGGAAGAGTCCTCAAGGGGGAAGGCACCTCCGAGGTGCCTTGGGGAGGATGGACTCCTCCCCCCCTCTTGGCCGCACCCCTTTCTTGGAGTAAGGGGCAAGGCTGCGCCTCCCCCCTCTCCCCTGCCCCTATATATAGTGGAGGGGAGGGAGATCATCCATACCTGAGCCCTTGGCGCCTCCCTCCCTCCCGTGACACCTCCTCCTCTCCCGTAGGTGCTTGGCGAAGCCCTGCAGGATTGCCACGCTCCTCCATCACCACCACGCCGTTGTGCTGCTGCTGGATGGAGTCTTCCTCAACCTCTCCCTCTCTCCTTGCTGGATCAAGGCGTGGGAGACGTCACCGGGCTGTACGTGTGTTGAACGCGGAGGTGCCATCCGTTCGGCACTTGATCATCGGTGATTTGAATCACGACGAGTACGACTCCATCAACCCCGTTCACTTGAACGCTTCCGCTTAGCGATCTACAAGGGTATGTAGATGCACTCTCCTTTCTACTCGTTGCTGGTCTCTCCATAGATAGATCTTGGTGATACGTAGGAAAATTTTTGAATTTCTGCTACGTTCCCCAACAGTGGCATCATGAGCTAGGTCTATTGCGTAGATTCTTTGCACGAGTAGAACACAAAGTAATTGTGGGCGTTGATGTTGTTCAATATGCTTACCGTTACTAGTCCAATCTTGTTTCGACGGTATTGTGGGATGAAGCGGCCCGGACCGACCTTACACGTACTCTTACGTGAGACAGGTTCCACCGATTGACATGCACTTGATGCATAAGGTGGCTAGCGGGTGCCAGTCTCTCCCACTTTAGTCGGAACGGATTCGATGAAAAGGGTCCTTATGAAGGGTAAATAGTAATTGGCATATCACGTTGTGGTTTTGCGTAGGTAAGAAACGTTCTTGCTAGAAACCCATAGCAGCCACGTAAAACATGCAAACAACAATTAGAGGACGTCTAACTTGTTTTTGCAGGGTATGCTTTGTGATGTGATATGGCCAACAAGAATATGATGAATATATGTGATGTATGAGATTGATCATGTTCTTGTAATAGGAATCACGACTTGCATGTCGATGAGTATGACAACCGGCAGGAGCCATAGGAGTTGTCTTTATTTATTGTATGACCTGCGTGTCATTGAAGAACGCCATGTAAACTACTTTACTTTATTGCTAAACGCGTTAGTCATAGAAGTAGAAGTAGTCGTTGGCGTGACAACTTCATGAATACACGATGATGGAGATCATGATGATGGAGATCATGGTGTCATGCCGGTGACAGGATGATCATGGAGCCCCGAAGATGGAGATCAAAAGGAGCAAAATGATATTGGCCATATCATGTCACTATTTGATTGCATGTGATGTTTATCATGTTTATGCATCTTGTTTACTTAGGACGACGGTAGTAAATAAGATGATCCCTTACAAAATTTCAAGAAGTGTTCTCCCCTAACTGTGCACCGTTGCTACAGTTCGTCGCTTCTAAGCACCACGTGATGATCGGGTGTGATGGATTCTTACGTTCACATACAACGGGTGTAAGACAGTTTTACACAGCGAAAACACTTAGGGTTAACTTGACGAGCCTAGCATGTACAGACATGGCCTCGGAACACGGAGACCGAAAGGTCGAGCATGAGTCGTATAGTAGATACGATCAACATGAAGATGTTCACCGACGTTAACTAGTCCGTCTCACGTGATGATCGGACACGGCCTAGTTGACTCGGATCATGTAATCACTTAGATGACTAGAGGGATGTCTATCTGAGTGGGAGTTCATAAGATGAACTTAATTATCTTGAACATAGTCAAAAGACCTTTTTGCAAATTATGTCGTAGCTCGCGCTTTAGTTCTACTGTTTTAGATATGTTCCTAGAGAAAATATAGTTGAAAGTTGATAGTAGCGATTATGCGATCAGTAGAAAGCTTATGTCCTTAATGCACTGCTCAGTGGGCTGAACCCCAAACGTCGTTTGTGGATGTTTCGAACATCGAACATACACGTTTTGATAACTACGTGATAGTTCAGTTAAATGGTTTAAGTAGAGGCACCAAAGACATTTTCGAAACGTCGCGGAACATATGAGATGTTTCGAGGGCTGAAATTGGGATTTCAGGCTCGTGCCCACGTCAAGAGGTATAAGACCTCCGACGATTTTCTTAGCCTGCAAACTAAGGAGAGAAGCTCAATTGTTGAGCTTGTGCTCAGATTGTCTGAGTGCAACAATCACTTGAATCAAGTGGGAGTTGATCTTCCAGATGAAATAGTGATAGTTCCTCCGAAGTCATTACCACCAAGCTGCTAGAGCTTCGTGATGAACTATAACATATCAAGGATAGAGATGATGATCCTTGAGGTATTCGCGTTGTTTGACATCGCGAAAGTAGAAATCAATAAGGAGCATCAATTGTTGATGGTTGGTGAAACCACTAGTTTCAAGAAGGGCAAGGGCAAGAAGGGATACTTCATGAAACGGCAATTCAGCTGCTGCTCTAGTGAAGAAACCCAAGGTTGAACCCAAACCCGAGACTAAGTGCTTCTGTAATAAAGGGAACAGCCACTAGAGCAGAATTACCCTAGATACTTGGTAGATAAGTAGGCTGGCAAGGTCGATAAAAGTATATTGGATATACATTATGTTAATGTGTACTTTACTAGTACTCCTAGTAGCACCAGGGTATTAGATACCGGTTCGGTTGCTAAGTGTTAGTAACTCGAAATAAAAGCTACGGAATAAAACGGAGACTAGCTAAAGGTGAGCTGACGATACGTGTTGGAAGTGTTTCCAAGTTTGATGTGATCTAACATCGCACGCTCCCTCTACCATCAAGATGAGTATTAAACCTGAATAAGTGCTCTTGCACCTAAAGGAATGGTTTATTGAATTTTGATCGTAGGGATACACATTTTCATGCCAAAAGATATAAGATAGTAATGATAGTACCACTTACTTGTGGCACTGCCATGTAAGTCATAATGGTATAAAACGCATGAAGAAGCTCCATGTTGATGGATCTTTGGACTCACTCATTTTTTGAAAAGTTTGAGACATGCGAACCATGTCTATTGGTATATATGCATGAAGAAACTCCATGCAAATGGACCGTTTGAACTCACTTGATTTTGAATCACTTGAGATATGCAAATCATACCACATGGGCAAGATGACTAAAAAGCCTCGTTTTCAGTAAGATGGAACAAGATAGCAACTTGTTGGAAGTAACACATTTTTGATGTGTCCAATCCAATGAGTGCTGAGGCATGCAGTGAATATCATTATGTTCTTACTTCACAGATGATTCGAGTAAATGTTGAGTATATTTACTTGATGAAACACAAGTCTGAATTATTGAATGGTTCAAGTAATTTCAGAGTGAAGTAGCAGATCATTGTGACAAGAGGATAAAATGTCTATGATATGATCATAGAGATGAATATCTGAGTTACGAGTTTTGGCACACAATTAAGACATTGTGGAAATTGTTTCGCAATTAATACCGCCTGGAACACCATAATGTGATGGTGTGTCCGAACATCATAGTTGCACCCTATTGGATATGGTGCGTACCATGATGTCTCTTATCGAATTACCACTATCGTTCATGGGTTAGGCATTAGAGACAACCACATTCACTTTAAATAGGGCACCACGTAATGCCGATGAGATGACACCGTATGAGTTATGGTTTAGAGAAACCTAAGTTGTCGTTTCTTAAAGGTTTGGGGCTGCGACGCTTATGTGAAAAAGTTTCAGGATTAAGCTCAAACCCAAAGCGGATAAAATACATCTTCATAGGACACCCAAAACAGTTGGGTATACCTCCTAATTCAGATCCGAAAGCAATATGAATTGTTTCTAGAATCGGGTCCTTTCTCGAGGAAAGGTTTCTCTCGAAAGAGTTGAGTGGGAGGATGGTGGAGACTTGATGAGGTTATTGAACCATCACTTCAACCAGTGTGTAGCAGGGCACAGGAAGTTGTTCCCGTGGCACCTACACCAATTGAAGTGGAAGCTTATGATATTGATCATGAAGTTTCGGATCAAATCAATGCCGTACCTCGTAGGGTGACAAGGATACGTACTACTTCAGAGTGGTACGGTAATCCTGTCTTGGAGGTCATGTTGCTAGACAACAATGAACCTACGAGCTATGGAGAAGCGATGGTGGGCCCGAATTCCGACAAATGGTTAGAAGCCATGAAATCCGAGATAGTATCCATATATCAGAACAAAGCATGGACTTTGATGGACTTGCCCGATGATCGGCAATCCATTGAGATAAATGGATCTTTTAAGAAGAAGACGGACGTGGATGGTAATGTCACCATTAAGAAAGCTCGACTTGTCGTTAAGATGTTTTCCGACAAGTTCAAGGAGTTGACTACGATGGGAATTTCTCACTCGTAGCGATGCTAAGAGTCTGTTAGAATTATGTTAGCGATCACTGCATTATTTATGAAATCTTGCAGATAGGATGTCAAAACATTGTTTCCTCGACGTTTTGAGGAAAGGTTGTATGTGATACAACCGGAAGGTTTTGTCAATCCTGAAAGATGCTAATAAGTATGCAAAGCTCCAGCAATCCTTCTGAGGACTGGAGTAAGCATCTCGGAGTTGGAATGTGCGCTTTGATGAGATGATCAAAGATTTTGGTGTATACAAAGTTTATGAGAAACCTGTATTTCCAAAGAAGTGAGTGGGAGCACTATAGAATTTCTGATGAGTATATGTTGTTGACATATTGATGATCAGAGATGATGTAGAATTTCTAGAAAGCATATAGGGTTATTTGAAAGGTGTTTTTGAATGGAAAGCCTGGATTAAGCTACTTGAACATTGAGCATCAAGATCTATAAGGATAGATCAAAATGCTTAATAATACTTTCAAATGAGCACATACCTTGACATGATCTTGAAGGTGTTCAAGATGGATCAGTCAAAGAAGAAGTTCTTGCCTGAGTTGTAAGGTACGAAGTTAAGACTTAAAGCTCGACCATGGCAGAATAGAGAGAAAGGACGAAGGTCGTCTCCTATGCTTAAGACATAGGCTCTACAGTATGCTATGCTGTGTACCGCACCTGAAGTGTGCCTTGCCATGAGTTAGTCAAGGGGTACAAGAGTGATCCAAGAATGGATCACAGACAGCGGTCAAAGTTATCCTTAGTAACTAGTGGACTAAGGAATTTTCTCGATTATGGAGGTGATAAAAGAGTTCGTCGTAAAGGGTTATGTCGATGCAAGCTTGACACCTATCCGGATAGCTCTGAGTAGAGAGACCGGATACATATAATGGAGCAATAATTTAGAATAGCTCCAAGTAGAACAGTTATTTGGAATAGCTCCAAATAGAGCGTGGTAGCTACATCTAGGAGATGACATAGAGATTTGTAAAACACACACGGATCTGAAAGGTTCGGACCCGTTGACTAAAACCTCTCTCACAAGCAACATGATCAAACCTAAAACTCATTGAGTATTAATCACATAGTGATGTGAACTAGACTACTGATTCTAGTAAACTCTTGGGTGTTAGTCACATGGCGATGTGACCTGTGAGTGTTAATCACATGGCGATGTGAACTAGATTATTGACTCTAGTGCAAGTGGGAGACTGTTGGAAATATGCCCTAGAGGCAATAATAAAAGTATTATTATTATATTTCCTTGTTCATGATAATTGTCTTTTATTCATGCTATAACTGTATTATCCGAAAATCGTAATACACGTGTGAATACATAGACCACAATATGTCCCTAGTGAGCCTCTAGTTGACTAGCTCGTTGTGATCAACAGATAGTCATGGTTTCCTGGCTATGGACATTGGATGTCGTTGATAACGGGATCACATCATTAGGAGAATGATGTGATGGACAAGACCCAATCCTAAGCCTAGCACAAAGATCGTGTAGTTCGTATGCTAGAGCTTTGCCAATGTCAAGTATCTCTTCCTTTGACCATGAGATCGTGTAACTCCTGGATACCGTAGGAGTGCTTTGGGTGTATCAAACGTCACAACGTAACTGGGTGACTATAAAGGTGCACTACAGGTATCTCCGAAAGTATCTATTGTTTTATGCGGATCGAGACTGGGATTTGTCACTCCGTGTAAACGGAGAGGTATCTCTGGGCCCACTCGGTAGGACATCATCATATGCGCAATGTGACCAAGGAGTTGATCACGGGATGATGTGTTACGGAACGAGTAAAGTGACTTGCCGGTAACGAGATTGAACAAGGTATCGGTATACCGACGATCGAATCTCGGGCAAGTAAAATACCGCTAGACAAAGGGAATTGTATACGGGATCGATTGAGTCCTTGACATCGTGGTTCATCCGATGAGATCATCGTGGAACATGTGGGAACCAACATGGGTATCCAGATCCCGCTGTTGGTTATTGACCGGAGAACGTCTCGGTCATGTCTGCATGTCTCCCGAACCCGTAGGGTCTACACACTTAAGGTTCGATGACGCTAGGGTTATAAAGGAAGCTTGTATGTGGTTACCGAATGTTGTTCGGAGTCCCGGATGAGATCCCGGACGTCACGAGGAGTTCCGGAATGGTCCGGAGGTAAAGATTTATATATAGGAAGTCTTGTTTCGGCCATCGGGACAAGTTTCGGGGTCATCGGTATTGTACCGGGACCACCGGAAGGGTCCCGAGGGCCCACCGGGTGGGGCCACCTGCCCCGGGGGGGCACATGGGCTGTAGGGGGTGCGCCTTGGCCTACATGGGCCAAGGGCACCAGCCCCAAGAGGCCCATGCGCCTAGGGAACCCTAGAGGGAAGAGTCCTCAAGGGGGAAGGCACCTCCGAGGTGCCTTGGGGAGGATGGACTCCTCCCCCCCTCTTGGCCGCACCCCTTTCTTGGAGTAAGGGGCAAGGCTGCGCCTCCCCCCTCTCCCCTGCCCCTATATATAGTGGAGGGGAGGGAGATCATCCATATCTGAGCCCTTGGCGCCTCCCTCCCTCCCGTGACACCTCCTCCTCTCCCGTAGGTGCTTGGCGAAGCCCTGCAGGATTGCCACGCTCCTCCATCACCACCACGCCGTTGTGCTGCTGCTGGATGGAGTCTTCCTCAACCTCTCCCTCTCTCCTTGCTGGATCAAGGCGTGGGAGACGTCACCGGGCTGTACGTGTGTTGAACGCGGAGGTGCCGTCCGTTCGGCACTTGATCATCGGTGATTTGAATCACGATGAGTACGACTCCATCAACCCCGTTCACTTGAACGCTTCCGCTTAGCGATCTACAAGGGTATGTAGATGCACTCTCCTTTCTACTCGTTGCTGGTCTCTCCATAGATAGATCTTGGTGATACGTAGGAATTTTTTTGAATTTCTGCTACGTTCCCCAACACTGTGACCATAGAGCACTTCAAACGGGGACTTGTTCAGAGCCGAATGCCAATTCGTGTTGTACCAAACCAATTCGTGTTGTACCAAAATTCACACAGGGCAATCCAACGGGCCCATTTCTTCGGCTGTGTGCTGATGAAACAACGGAGGAAGCATTTCACCTGCTGGTTAACACGCTTCGTTTGACCGTCTGTTTCAGGATGATAAGCTGAGCTCATATTCAGTGTAGCACCAGTTCTTCTTACCAACAACTGCCAGAACTGACTAGTGAAAACCGGGTCTCTATCTGATACAATCAGTCTGGGCATACCGTGTAGTTTATAGATATTATCTAAGAATGGTTCTGCAATTTTCTGTGCATTGTAAGGATGCTTCATTGGGACAAAATGACCATACTTCGTGAACTTGTCAATCACTACCATGATGCAGTCAAATTGGTCAGAAGAAGGCAAACCTGAGATGAAATCCATGGTCACAGTATCCCAAGCTCGTGTTGGTACTGGAAGGGGGGAAAGTAAACCTGGATATGCTACTCTTTCTGGTTTAGCCTGCTGACACACTAGACAAGACTGAACATGTTGTTTGACAAAGTTCTTCATTCCCACCCATTTGAACAAGGCATGGATTCTTTTATATGTCACTGGAAATCCTGAATGGCCACCAACAGGGCTGTCATGGAAAGCTTGACATATTTTGGAGTGCAGAGGGGGATTGTTGCCTATCCAAATTGCTCCTTTGTATCTGATGAGCCCTTGCACTAGTTGGTAACTATCCTTGGATGCAGGTTGTACAGCTAACCGTTGTAACAGGTTTTGAGCAACATGATCTTGTGTATAACTGTTCAGAATTTCTGTTAACCACTCAGGTTAAAAAAAGGGCAGCCCGGTGCATGTAGCTCCCGCTTGCGCAGGGTCCGGGGAAGGGTCCGACCACTTTGGGTCTATAGTACGCAGCCTTTCCCTACATTTCTATAAGAGGCTGTTTCCAGGACTTGAACCCGTGACCTCATGGTCACAAGGCAGCAGCTTTACCACTGCGCCAAGGCTCCCCTTCTGTTAACCACTCAGGTTGTGCACAAGAAATGGCTAACAGTTGCTCCTCATTGTGTGGTCGCCTGGAGAGGGCATCAGGTGCAGTATTCTCCAGCCCTTCTTATACACAATCTTGTAATTGAGGCCCATCAGCTTTGTTAGTGCTTTCTGCTGCCAAGGTGTGTGAATTCTTTGTTCAGTTAAATTATAGAGGCTCTTTTGATCAGTCCTGATGACAAACTCCTGACACTGTAAATATGGCCTCCAATGGTCCACTGCTAACAGTATAACCAGGTATTCCTTTTCATATATGGACAGCCCTCTGTTTCTTGGGCCTAATGCTCTGCTCACAAATGCTACAGGGTGACCTTCCAGCATGAGAACAACACCTATCCCCACATCACATGCATCTGTTTCGACAACAAATTGCTTAGAGTAGTCAGGAAGGGCCAGAACTGGAGCACTTGTAAGTACCTCTTTAAGTGTAGAGAAAGCAGTCTCAGTGACTGAACTCCACAGAAATGGCACCCCCTTCTTAAGAAGATCTGTCAATGGCTTACTAATAATGCCATAGTTCCTGATGAATTTTCTGTAGTAGCCAGTAAGGCCCAAAAAAACCCTGACTTCCTTCACATTAGCTGGAGTAGGCCATTCTTGGACAGTAGCAATCTTTGTACTATCAGTAGAGACACCTTTGTCACTGATAACATGCCCCAAAAAGGCAATCTCTTGTTGGGCAAATGCACATTTGCTCAACTTCACCTTCCACTGTTTCTTTTGCAGAATACCCAACACTTGTTCCAGGTGTTTCAAGTGATCTAGGAATGTTTTGCTAAAAACTAAGATATCATCAAAGTATACCACTGCACACTCTCTGGATACTGGGGCCAAATCACTGTTCATGGATCCCTGGAAGGTATTTGGTCCACCAGTTAAACCAAAGGCCAGCACAAGGAATTCATAGTGGCCACAGTGAGTTTGGAAAGCTGTTTTAAACTCTTCCCCTGGAGCCAATCTGATTTGGTGGTAACCAGCTTTGAGGTCTAGTTTAGAGAACCAACGAGCCCCTGCCAATTCTTCCAACAACTCCTCAATTACTGGGATGGGATATTTGCCCTTAACAGTTAATGCATTTACATGTCTGAAGTCTATGACTAGTCTCCATGTGCCTTCCTCCTTCTTTTTGACCATGAGAGCAGGTGAGGAGAAAGGACTCTTGCTGGGTCTAATTAATCCATTCTTTAGAAGCTCAGCAACTTGTTTTTCCATTTCGGTTTTCAGGTATGGAGCTATTCTATACGGTCGAATGGAAACTGGTTGGGCTCCTGGCACCAATGGAATGTGGTGATCAAATTCTCTCCTAGGTGGCAGACCAACAGGTTCAGCGAACACCTCATGATATTTGTCCAGTAGTGCTTGAATTTCAGGTAGGTAAGCAGTAACTGCTGCAGTTTCTGTGGCATATATTGCAATGACTGTGTAAGCACACTCCTCTGGAAGTTCTCCTTGTAGCGTGATAGTTCTGTTTTTGTAGTGGAAGGACAGCCACTTTTGTTCCCAGTCAACCTGCATAGGACTGTGGCAAGAGAGCCAGTCCAGCCCCAGTATTCCATCATAAGTTCCCAATGGCAGCAACCTGAAATCAGTGTAAAACTCATTACCCTGGCAACTCCAAAGACACTGCTTGATCTGTTTATCACACTGAAGTTTGCCACCTCCTGCAACTGAGACGGAGACATGCTTGATTGTTTTAACATTGTTCAGTTTACGAAGCCACTTATGGTTAAGGAAGGAGTGTGTGCTTCCAGAGTCAACCAAGAACTGCATGGTAGTGCCCTGCATCTGTACACACAGTTTGAAAGACATGCTCGAGGGTCCTTGTTCGCAAGCAGCTGCTGAAATGAGCATAAGATTATCTGAGTCACTGTCAGTGTTGTCAGGGGAAGTTGTAGCTGGGCCTTGGAGTTGCTAAATCAACTCTTGCACTACATGTAACTGCACTGTTGACTTACATTGGTGGTCCTTAGACCATTTCTCCCCACAGATGAAACATAAACCCTTGGCCTTCCTGTAATTTCGCAGGGTAGCCCATTTCTCATCAGTAGTGCCATGCCTGGAGCTGTCAAAACTCCTCCTGTCCTCATTACTGCGCATTCGAGAGCTATTGGCAATTATCGGAGTAGTACTTCTCTTGCTGTTGCTTGACAGCTGCAGGCCTGTACTATCACCCAATTCCTCATGCAGGAGAGCTAGTTCATAAGCTGTGTCCAGATCACGGGGCTTCTGCATTGCAATGGTCATCCGCACCCCAGGTTTTAGGCCATCAATGAATCGAGTAGTGTAATGAAGTGCATCTGGATTATCCTCATAGGCTGTCAATTGATCGTAGAGCTCGGCGAACTGTTCCACATAGTCTTCTACGCTGCCAGTCTGTGCAATTCTGAACATTTTCCTCAGCAGATTCTGATGCTGATTTCTCCCGAACCTGTTCTGTAGAACTTGGCAAAATTCAGGCCAATTCAGGTGGGGTGTTCGCCTCTGTACGGACTCTAGCCAGCGGGCAGCAGCTCCCTCGAACTGTGATGTAGCAAACGAGACCCATCTGCTATTAGGAGTGCCCCATAGCCTGAAGTAATCTTCGCACCGTGCCTGCCACAATCTGGGATTAGTTCCATCGAATTTGGGCAGTTCGACCCTTGGGCCTGAATGGAGTTGCTCGGACACTTCTCCGGCGCCGAACTCTCTGGGGGATTGATTGTCGCGCGGGGATTGTAGATCACGCAGCCCGCGCGTTGGTGGCGGTACATACAACGGTTGCCCTTTTCCTCTCTGGAGCCGATCCTGGGCTGAGGGCTCTGACGGGAAGATCTCCCTAACTGAAGCTGTCTCGCGGGCTCCTGACGAGCTCTTTGGTCGCTGATCCCCTTCCAACTTCTCGGGCCGGTCCATATCCTGGCATAACTGCTCCAGATCCAGGTTGAATTCAGACCGAGCGCCATCAATCCGTGAGGAAATCAGGCCATCCAAGGTCCGGGTCGTGTCCTGCAGTAATTTGGACATCGATTTGAGCAGGTCGTCGCCATGTACCTTGAATCGGTGGTTGAGGTCGTCGTAGATCGAGGATTTGAGGATTTCATGGATGTGTCTCCCCTCCGCCGAGAGCTTGTCCATGGCCTCCTTCCGACGGCGGATACGCAGGCGGGTAGCGTGCGGATGGCAAGGAATCTCCAGGATCGGAACGGCTCTGATACCAAATGTGAACGCCGACGCAGATCAACAGAATTCGGCCGTAGCCATGGCTATTCCTCCCAACCTCCCTCACAGCGAGCTACAGTAGTTTCGGCCGAAGCCACCATTCCAATCCCAGATCTCAATGACACACGCGCACGCTAATATATGGGTTATCGTTACATCCCCTTAGCGGGTCCAGTCTGGGCCTGCAAGCCACTGGGGAAGGGCTCGACGATGAGTGGGCCGGGCCTCCGGCCCACGAACTGAAGATGTTGTCTCCCGTGCATCGTCATGATCATCTTCAGTATCAGCTGCAGAGCTAGGACCGCTGACAAAAACCATAGATCAATTGTACTAATTTTGAGCTTTCCCTCTTTTTACTTCACCTCGTCGTCCCATATTATTCATGTTTCCATCAATTGGTTCTATGATTTTATCCATGCCTTGTGCATAAATCTTAAGTTATTTTCGTACACCCATGACCCATGCCATCAATCACTCTTTTTTTGTACATTGTGCTGGTATTTTCAGTTTGAAATACGATTATTGGTATATTCTATCTAAATTTGCAGAAACATTCTCTCTCTCTGCGCGTGCGTGTGTGTGTGTGTGTTCTCACATCATAGATTATTCTCTGTGATTGTACCCATATTATTTTGCTATCACATATATTATATAGCGCAAGTTAAACAACTATATAATACATCTTCGACATCTATTTGCTAATTTCAACATTAACTATTTGTACAACAAAAACTTTTTACTCCTTTCATATGATACATCGCTCGTGCTTGTTGTCCATTGGAATTGATATTTCTATTACTTTTACAAACCATCATGAAATACGCCAGAGAGTGACAATTTTGTGAAGTACACATATAGACAGAATATTTTCTTATTTTAAACGGTGAAACATATCTCAACTCATCTTTGTCCTAGTGAAATGGTAATCAATGTGATTTTTTAAGTTTAGCTATTTACAGAATTTGTGAAGTAAAGGTACACATGATTTTTTATTTTTAATGATGAAACATGCGCATATTTTTTTACGTATCATGGTTATTCAGCTAAAGTTATTAGCACATTTACTGACCCATATGTAATGTTTTGTTGTTTTTGATCCTCAGTGCACCGTGGGACATACCATATGTTCGTCTTGCCGTGACAAGCTCCGAGACAAGTGTTGCCTCTGCTCCCTTCCCACAGTCTACAATCGCTGCCACATGGTCGAAAAGATGGTTGAATCTATCAAACTTGCTTGCTCCAACAGTAGTCACGGATGCACAGCAAGGATAGCCTACTACCAGAAAGAAGAGCATGAGAAAGGTTGTCAACATGCGCCATGTTTCTGCCCTGAAACTGGCTGCAGCTTCAGTGGACCAACCAAAGTGCTCCTGGAGCATTTCTTAGGCGAGCACGATTGGTGCCATGGGGAAAAGGATCTTAGGTACGGCAAAACGTACAGGATCAAGACGTTGCTGGGAGTCCGGGGACCAACTGTCTTGATGGGTAATGACGGGCACCTCTTCCTGGTCAACATGACAATGGAGTCCCACATTAGTGGATCATGTGCAGAATCAACAAGTAGCCAAATTCAGGCCAATTCAGGCCAATTCAGGTGGGGTGTTCGCCTCTGTACGGACTCTAGCCAGCGGGCAGCAGCTCCCTCGAACTGTGATGTAGCAAACGAGACCCATCTGCTATTAGGAGTGCCCCATAGCCTGAAGTAATCTTCGCACCGTGCCTGCCACAATCTGGGATTAGTTCCATCGAATTTGGGCAGTTCGACCCTTGGGCCTGAATGGAGTTGCTCGAACACTTCTCCGGCGCCGAACTCTCTGGGGGATTGATTGTCGCGCGGGGATTGTAGATCACGCAGCCCGCGCGCTGGTGGCGGTACATACAACGGTTGCCCTTTTCCTCTCTGGAGCCGATCCTGGGCTGAGGGCTCTGACGGGAAGATCTCCCTAACTGAAGCTGTCTCGCGGGCTCCTGACGAGCTCTTTGGTCGCTGATCCCCTTCCAACTTCTCGGGCCGGTCCATATCCTGGCATAACTGCTCCAGATCCAGGTTGAATTCAGACCGAGCGCCATCAATCCGGGAGGAAATCAGGCCATCCAAGGTCCGGGTCGTGTCCTGCAGTAATTTGGACATCGATTTGAGCAGGTCGTCGCCATGTACCTTGAATCAGTGGTTGAGGTCGTCGTAGATCGAGGATTTGAGGATTTCATGGATGTGTCTCCCCTCCGCCGAGAGCTTGTCCATGGCCTCCTTCCGACGGCGGATACGCAGGCGGGTAGCGTGCGGATGGCAAGGAATCTCCAGGATCGGAACGGCTCTGATACCAAATGTGAACGCCGACACAGATCAACAGAATTCGGCCGTAGCCATGGCTATTCCTCCCAACCTCCCTCACAGCGAGCTACAGTAGTTTCGGCCGAAGCCACCATTCCCATCCCAGATCTCAATGACACACGCACACGCTAATATATGGGTTATCGTTACATCCCCTTAGCGGGTCCAGTCTGGGCCTGCAAGCCACTGGGGAAGGGCTCGACGACGAGTGGGCCGGGCCTCCGGCCCACGAACTGAAGATGTTGTCTCCCGTGCATCGTCATGATCATCTTCAGTATCAGCTGCAGAGCTAGGACCGCTGACAAAAACCATAGATCAATTGTACTAATTTTGAGCTTTCCCTCTTTTTACTTCACCTCGTCGTCCCATATTATTCATGTTTCCATCAATTGGTTCTATGATTTTATCCATGCCTTGTGCATAAATCTTAAGTTATTTTCGTACACCCATGACCCATGCCATCAATCACTCTTTTTTTGTACATTGTGCTGGTATTTTCAGTTTGAAATACGATTATTGGTATATGCTATCTAAATTTGCAGAAACATTCTCTCTCTCTGCGCGTGCGTGTGTGTGTGTGTTCTCACATCATAGATTATTCTCTGTGATTGTACCCATATTATTTTGCTATCACATATATTATATAGCGCAAGTTAAACAACTATATAATACATCTTCGACATCTATTTGCTAATTTCAACATTAACTATTTGTACAACAAAAACTTTTTACTCCTTTCATATGATACATCGCTCGTGCTTGTTGTCCATTGGAATTGATATTTCTATTACTTTTACAAACCATCATGAAATACGCCAGAGACTGACAATTTTGTGAAGTACACATATAGACAGAATATTTTCTTATTTTAAACGGTGAAACATATCTCAATTCATCTTTGTCCTAGTGAAATGGTAATCAATGTGATTTTTTAAGTTTAGCTATTTACAGAATTTGTGAAGTAAAGGTACACATGATTTTTTATTTTTAATGATGAAACATGCGCATATTTTTTTACGTATCATGGTTATTCAGCTAAAGTTATTAGCACATTTACTGACCCATATGTAATGTTTTGTTGTTTTTGATCCTCAGTGCACCGTGGGACATACCATATGTTCGTCTTGCCGTGACAAGCTCCGAGACAAGTGTTGCCTCTGCTCCCTTCCACAGTCTACAATCGCTGCCACATGGTCGAAAAGATGGTTGAATCTATCAAACTTGCTTGCTCCAACAGTAGTCACGGATGCACAGCAAGGATAGCCTACTACCAGAAAGAAGAGCATGAGAAAGGTTGTCAACATGCGCCATGTTTCTGCCCTGAAACTGGCTGCAGCTTCAGTGGACCAACCAAAGTGCTCCTGGAGCATTTCTTAGGCGAGCACGATTGGTGCCATGGGGAAAAGGATCTTAGGTACGGCAAAACGTACAGGATCAAGACGTTGCTGGGAGTCCGGGGACCAACTGTCTTGATGGGTAATGACGGGCACCTCTTCCTGGTCAACATGACAATAGAGTCCCACATTAGTGGATCATGTGCAGAATCAACAAGTAGCCAAATTCAGGCCAATTCAGGCCAATTCAGGTGGGGTGTTCGCCTCTGTACGGACTCTAGCCAGCGGGCAGCAGCTCCCTCGAACTGTGATGTAGCAAACGAGACCCATCTGCTATTAGGAGTGCCCCATAGCCTGAAGTAATCTTCGCACCGTGCCTGCCACAATCTGGGATTAGTTCCATCGAATTTGGGCAGTTCGACCCTTGGGCGTGAATGGAGTTGCTCGAACACTTCTCCGGCGCCGAACTCTCTGGGGGGTTGATTGTCGCGCGGGGATTGTAGATCACGCAGCCCGCGCGCTGGTGGCGGTACATACAACGGTTGCCCTTTTCCTCTCTGGAGCCGATCCTGGGCTGAGGGCTCTGACGGGAAGATCTCCCTAACTGAAGCTGTCTCGCGGGCTCCTGACGAGCTCTTTGGTCGCTGATCCCCTTCCAACTTCTCAGGCCGGTCCATATCCTGGCATAACTGCTCCAGATCCAGGTTGAATTCAGACCGAGCGCCATCAATCCGCGAGGAAATCAGGCCATCCAAGGTCCGGGTCGTGTCCTGCAGTAATTTGGACATCGATTTGAGCAGGTCGTCGCCATGTACCTTGAATCAGTGGTTGAGGTCGTCGTAGATCGAGGATTTGAGGATTTCATGGATGTGTCTCCCCTCCGCCGAGAGCTTGTCCATGGCCTCCTTCCGACGGCGGATACGCAGGCGGGTAGCGTGCGGATGGCAAGGAATCTCCAGGATCGGAACGGCTCTGATACCAAATGTGAACGCCGACACAGATCAACAGAATTCGGCCGTAGCCATGGCTATTCCTCCCAACCTCCCTCACAGCGAGCTACAGTAGTTTCGGCCGAAGCCACCATTCC
>NC_041384.1:732209044-732220110 GCF_002162155.2 Triticum dicoccoides | reverse complement strand
GACGAGTGGGCCGGGCCTCCGGCCCACGAACTGAAGATGTTGTCTCCCGTGCATCGTCATGATCATCTTCAGTATCAGCTGCAGAGCTAGGACCGCTGACAAAAACCATAGATCAATTGTACTAATTTTGAGCTTTCCCTCTTTTTACTTCACCTCGTCGTCCCATATTATTCATGTTTCCATCAATTGGTTCTATGATTTTATCCATGCCTTGTGCATAAATCTTAAGTTATTTTCGTACACCCATGACCCATGCCATCAATCACTCTTTTTTTGTACATTGTGCTGGTATTTTCAGTTTGAAATACGATTATTGGTATATGCTATCTAAATTTGCAGAAACATTCTCTCTCTCTGCGCGTGCGTGTGTGTGTGTGTTCTCACATCATAGATTATTCTCTGTGATTGTACCCATATTATTTTGCTATCACATATATTATATAGCGCAAGTTAAACAACTATATAATACATCTTCGACATCTATTTGCTAATTTCAACATTAACTATTTGTACAACAAAAACTTTTTACTCCTTTCATATGATACATCGCTCGTGCTTGTTGTCCATTGGAATTGATATTTCTATTACTTTTACAAACCATCATGAAATACGCCAGAGAGTGACAATTTTGTGAAGTACACATATAGACAGAATATTTTCTTATTTTAAACGGTGAAACATATCTCAACTCATCTTTGTCCTAGTGAAATGGTAATCAATGTGATTTTTTAAGTTTAGCTATTTACAGAATTTGTGAAGTAAAGGTACACATGATTTTTTATTTTTAATGATGAAACATGCGCATATTTTTTTACGTATCATGGTTATTCAGCTAAAGTTATTAGCACATTTACTGACCCATATGTAATGTTTTGTTGTTTTTGATCCTCAGTGCACCGTGGGACATACCATATGTTCGTCTTGCCGTGACAAGCTCCGAGACAAGTGTTGCCTCTGCTCCCTTCCCACAGTCTACAATCGCTGCCACATGGTCGAAAAGATGGTTGAATCTATCAAACTTGCTTGCTCCAACAGTAGTCACGGATGCACAGCAAGGATAGCCTACTACCAGAAAGAAGAGCATGAGAAAGGTTGTCAACATGCGCCATGTTTCTGCCCTGAAACTGGCTGCAGCTTCAGTGGACCAACCAAAGTGCTCCTGGAGCATTTCTTAGGCGAGCACGATTGGTGCCATGGGGAAAAGGATCTTAGGTACGGCAAAACGTACAGGATCAAGACGTTGCTGGGAGTCCGGGGACCAACTGTCTTGATGGGTAATGACGGGCACCTCTTCCTGGTCAACATGACAATGGAGTCCCACATTAGTGGATCATGTGCAGGATTCTGCGGTGTCATCTCAGTTTGCTGCGTTGAGCCTCACATTAGTGGATCCAGGTTCAAGTGCAGGCTGGCATTGTCGTGCGGCGAACCAAGCTACTCCCAGACTACGGAGTTCTTAACGAGTAGCACTAATCTGCGTGATGGGTTTCCTAAAGATTGCTTCCTGTTCCTTGTGCCAAAGGTGTTGCTTGGAGACACCGGTACAAACCTCGCAGCCACGGTGTGTGTGACCCTCAAGCCACAGTAAGCACCATGTGAAGTGATGACGCGCCTGTGTACATACCACTCCCGTGTAGGGTTGGGTTTTACAAGTAACTAGTTCTTTTGAGTTGCTAGCTGTCAGCTTTTGGAGGAGGCACTAGTGTTCTTTTGACATGTCTCGTTCATCGATTGACATGCACTGTTTGTACTCTTGGCAATGTTTTGCTTCAAATCGCTGAAGTGAACGACGAAGCTACATTTCTGAAGCAAACATGTATGCCATGTGTGTCGAAACTTCAGTCAAGTAGGCTATGTTTTGCTTGGTTAGTATTTGAACTTTTATTGAACCATCTTTATGTACGATCTATCTATACATTATTGATTTGGGGCAGCGAAAGTCGCCTTAGGCTTCCCTGGCGCAAACGTGCAGTGCTCTTGACCCTAGATTACACGGCCATGTTGCAAACCTAAATCCTGCGATGCTGCAACCCAGGAGATAAGATAGCCAAATACACAAAAGATGATGCAACCTAGAAGTGAAGCAAAGCAAGAGCCATGTCGAATGCCACCCTGCTGATACAATGGACAACACAAAAGATGATGGAATTGAAAGAGGGTGCGCTGGTTTTAACTTAAAAGCCCGACACATTGGATTGGCTGCTAAAACAGATGAAATTGTTTGGATCCATCACATTATACTATCAACTGGATGAAGCAAATATTACAGCAGTTACTGGATGCCACTGGATGAACCAAATATTACAGCAGTTACTCATCCAGTACACCAATGCAAGCTGGGTGGAACTCAGCACAAAGTGCAACTACTAAGGGCATCTCCAACGCTGACAACCACCAGCATCCGTCTAGACCGTGCTATTCGGACCCATTTTTCCATCCAACGCGGTAAGCCATCAGTCCGTGGACCGGTCCGGATGTCCTTTTTCTCGCAAACCAAAAAATGTTAAAATTGCACTCAAATGTTAAATGTGTATAGAAAAAATATTGATCATGTATTCAAAAAATGTGAAACTTGTCTTCGAAAATATCAAATGTGCATTGTAAAAATGCTGACCATGCATATTGAAAAAAAATATGAAACTTGTATTTGAAAAATGTTTAATGTGTATAGAAAAAATGTTGACCATGCATTAAAGAAGTTTTAAAGATGCATTTTAAAAATGTTGACCATATATTAAAATATATTAAACTTGTATTTGAAAAAACATTAATGTGTATAAAAAATGTTAGCCATGTATTAAAAAAAGTTAAACTTGTATTTCAAATATGTTAATAAAGCATTTGAAAAGTAAAAATGTTAAATATGCATAGAAAAATGTTGAGCATGTACTAAAAATGTTAATTTGGTATTTAAATTTTTTTAATCAAGCATTTAAAAAAGTTAAACATGTGTTAGAAAAATGTATTAGATATATACCAAAAATGTATATGTAAAAATAGTGAAGCCCGCGAGTAAATAAAGAAAATTGTTAAAAAATGAGAAAGAAACAAACAAAGAAAGAAAAAACCAAGAAAGAAAAACCAAGAAAGAAATAAAGAAAACTGAAGAAAAACAATGAGAAAAGAAAGAAAAGAGGAAAACTAATAAAACCAGATAAAAAAGAAGAAGAAAACCCTGCGAAAAAAAACTAGAAAACAGAAGAAAAAACAGAAAACCGGTGGGAAAAGCACCTCCATTCGCATCATGTCTTGCCCTGACTAGTCATCATGAACTATGTGTGAGTGTAGTGGCTAGCAGCGCGGGTGATCTCCTCGTAGATCAGGGTACTATCTCACTGAATGCTCTCGCTGAATGCGAGATATAGTGACGACGCATTAATCATACCCTATCCCACCTCGGACCAAATCCTAGCCTCACTTCACTCGACCACTCTACTTCCCCGTCCTGTCTCCTCCCTAGCCTCTTCCCTCGCCACATTCTGTCTCCACCATGGCGGGATCAGTTAGTGGCTCCTCCTTTAAAGCTGACCCCGATGATGGGGACGCCCTCAACGTGGAGTCGAACGAGGAGTTGGCCATCCATGTGGCCCTCCACGAGTCCTGGATAGATAGGGGCGGAATCTCAAGCTCTACGCCCTCCCCGGTGACCCACCGGGACTCCTCCAACTCCGTGCCTGATGGCGCCGGTTCGTCGCGGTCCACACCCGTCCCAGTTGCTCGTTGGAGCTCTTGAAGCTCCGGGATGTCACCTTCGACCCTTGCTCCTATCGGTTGGCGTTGAGTGTTGGTCCCGACACATCCAAGCCCACGATTGTGACTCCCTAGATCAAAGGCGCGGGCAGATCATCGCGTGAGGTAGGCGACTCTGGTTGGATCTAGCGGCTCTATTTGTGGTTATTGCAAATCTGCACTGGTCCCCGCGTCGTTCTTTGACCACGGCCGAGATGGATGCCTGCCGCCACCGCCACAAAAATGTGAAGGCATTGGGGGCTCGCCCTCCAGGAGTCTGAGTGCCTCGTGAAGGAGAAAGCGGCGGTCACTGCCAAAGGCCAAAGAAAGTAACCTCGCCAAGGAGCAGGCATGCGTCGCCTGACGTCTGGCAAAGCTCAACTCCTTGCCTGGCACCTTCGCAACTTCGATGGACCTCTAGATGCCAACGCATATGGCGACCTTGACGCATACTATCATTGCTTCGTCGACGACAAGTGGAAGAGAAAGGCGAGGAAGTGGTGCAATTTATCCTTGTCTACTTGTATCTTGCATGTCTTAGTCGTGAATTATCTATGTTTTGAACTTGCTTGCTCAGTTGTATGATGAACTTGCTAAGTACGGTCACTATGTTATATGTGAAATTTATATACGTTGCATGGGATTGTATGAAATTTTGGGGGTCGGAGGACAACTAAGAACATGCACAAATGAGAGGCAAGCTGACGTGATATATCCATGGATGCACCTGCAAACACATAGGATGTCAGGTTTGCTCAGCCCTGTTGGAGATGCTCTACAAGCAACTCTAGGAGTCACAGTATTGACAACCTTCATAATGTGTATGGAGCGCGTTCCATAAATATCATGGAGGCTGCCGAGTCTACGCAAAAGTACAAAATTCAATTTCCTTTGTTTGAAAGTGACCCCGCGGGAGGGCATGCTTCGTCTGCTTCCACTTCAGGGATCATGCGTTACCGATGTGTTGTGCACCCTTGATGTGGGCACAACTTTGTAGCCCTCCATGAGTGCGCCGTCCTTTTTGGGCAAGGCGGTCCTCATCATGTGGGGCAAGGTAGCAGTGCGCGATCGCTAGGCGCTCCGAGTGGATGCTAATTCATCATTATGGATTTGTCCTCCTTGGCCCACTTGGAGTAACCCCACGCCCTCTCCCAGAGCATTCTCTTGGTGTGGCTATCGTAGGTAACGTCGGGAAAAGGTTTGTGAGGAGGGCTAGGCTGCTGTGACATGGCCGATGAGAGGTGAGTGTGGCAGCAATAGGGAAGGACAACGATAGGCGAGGAGTGGCGCCGACGAAGTAGGCAGGAAGATGGGCGAGCAGTGGCTCTGCTGAGGGGGTTGGCTCAGTTTATATAATACGAATGGGCATACTCTGACAAGAAATGAGACCGGATTTTGTGCAAGCGAGTGTGAAATGGTTGTGAAACGCGGTAGGGACCATTAGTGGGCGCTCTTCCCAATGGAAAACTGGTTGCACCATTGGTAGGAGTGGAAGCGGAAGTCATATGAACGGCTGCGCCGTTGCAAGGCTGGGCATGGGAGGAAGAGACGGGCTGAAACTTCCTCATGCACAAACGGTTGGGTTTGGAGGCCACCCCATATCAACACCCCTAGCCTCCAAACATGGAGGACCGCGAACTTGATTTGGAGTGTCCTCCAAAAATTATGCAGACCGAGGACGATATGGCGACTCTGCTAGACAGCCCTTTTCTGGCCGTGATCGTCATACTCTTATGGGGAATATTATGACGATCCAGATGATATGGAGCATCTGCTAGAGTTGCTCTAAGCGTAGTGAAGAGGGATATGAGGAATAAAGTGAGTGGCTCAAGAGAGTGGTTGGGGTGGGACTAGAGGTGAGAAGGGGACGTGAGCAAAAACAAACCGGTAAGCTTGTCGTCCTAAACACCCTTCATTGACTTACAAGAAAAAAAAAGCAAGTTAATCAATTTTTTTATAATGTTAATAGGGCATGCATAGTTGAAAAAAAAATCTATTCCTGTCTAAGAAAAGAAAGTCCACATTCATTATTGTCATCATTGAGTGAAGTTTACTATTCTCTCATTTTATGCAAGGACTGGCATAAATCTATTTTAGGCCCATAATAGCCAAGTGCCGAAGATTATGAGTACCCTATGTTTTTGTCGTCCAATTTTATGGTCTTTATGAGCCCGAACATCATAGCGATGATATAAGACTGAAGATAATCAAACACTAACACTAATTATAACCATGAGTAGGGTTTTGGTGTGTTTGTGTTTTGACAAATTTGGAAAGGATTCCTCATCAAGAAGGTCAAACAAAAAATTCAAGCATCACAGATTAAATGTGAAATGCATACGCCAAAGGGCGGCAAGTTTGGCTTAGAGGCAGCTGTTTGGAAACATTCATCAAGAGGAAGAGAAACGGGGGGCATGGGGTAGGAACTAGAAGGATGAAGAGGGAGGGTGGTTGCAAGGAGATGAAGGATGCAAAGGGGACAGTGGTGAGAAGGGAAACTAGCAGAAAAACAAGCCCTTGCAATCACTTCCAAGATGAAAACCAAGTTAAATAAAAGTTTCATCTCAACAAAAATTGAAACAAAAATTTCAAATATTAAGAAGAAATATAGTTGAAAAAGGTTGGACAAGGAACGTCCATACTCATTATCCTTGTTGAGTGGAGTTTTCATACTATCTTTGCTGATGGCAGTAGTGTCATGAATGTAATTTCAAGGCTCATAATGGCAAAAAAAAAAACCGATCATCCTATGTGTTTATTGCCTTACCATTTTTATGTGTTTAAACATCACTCCATGCTACAATACTAAACATAGTCAAGCTCTAGAATCATGGCTGAATAAAGCTTTTGATTATTATAAAGAAAAGAGACAGATGTGCTCAGCATGTGATTTCTTTAACAAAATCAGGGGTTATCCCCATGCAAAGAAAAGGTTATTTAAAGTTGTATCTATACCCCTGATTTTTTAAAGATTTTCTATTGTACCAGATTGAAAGCCATTTTGACACAATCATAATAAAGTTGTATTGACCTCAAAGTTTCATGTTGTATGATTTGTTGTTTGGATACACCCTCACTTAATTTTAGATATTTTTCTTGCACAAAAAAAAATCCATTGTGACAATAAAGTTGTCTCGCGCTGCAAAGAGATACTCAGTGTAGTCTCAAAAACGCTCTTATATTATGTGACAGAGGGGGTATAACATTTAGGTTCGTATCTACTTTTTACCACCTAGAAAAATCATGAATTGGTCGGAGAAAAGAAAAGAACATTTATGATTTTATATTCATATGTACTCCCTCCGTTCCTAAATACTTGTCTTTCTAGGCATTTCAACAAATGACTACATACGAAGCAAAATGAGTGAATCTGCACTCTAAAATATGTCTACATACATCCGTATGTAGTAGTCATTTGAAATGTCTAAAAAGACAAGTATTTAAAAACAGAGGGAGTATTTGTTACCATCCTAGTTTTCTTGAGATTGTATAAATGATTTTCCAAGAATATTTCAATTATATTGCCACTAAAACCATGTGCAGAAATGGCGCTTTATGACAAATTTCCTCTGCCAAGAAGAACTATTTCCACTTCTGAGCTCTTTTTTTTTTAGAAGTGCCATGTTTATATGTTAATAATATCAGCAGATTACAGCATACATGGCAGACCTGAGCATTTGACAACTTAGATATGCTAGCAAGAAGCACGCAAACTGAAGATACCCACATTAGTCTGACTCTGAACTCTGAACCGATAGCAAACACTCCGTCCTGTAGACAGAGTGAAGCTGAGCCTTTGCATCGGGTAGCACGACGCAGTAGTTGAGCAGCACCTGAACCAAGCCAAACGGCCGAGCATCAAAGCCCGAGATCATCGTCTCGCCGCCGTCTCGGAGATCGTACCTCCAAGCAACATTGCCGCTCTCCGAGGCGAGGTACACGCATTCGCCGTCGACGGAAGGAAGCTCACTGGCGTTGACAGACACACACCTGCCGCCAAGGAAGAGCGCGTGGCGGCCGATGCTCCTCACGCGCTCCAGCGGCGCCTTCCGCTCCACGTCGACCCTGAAGACCTCCACGGCCCGCCGTCGCCGGAGGTGATACAGACGGACGAGCAGCAGATCCCCGCCGGACGCCACGAGAAAAGCTCGGCCGAAGCGACCGGTGTTCTCCGATGAAGGTACGGCCGAGACTATGAGTTTGGCGTGGCAGTGCTGGTCGTGCTGCGCCGACGGGACGACGAACCTGACAATCAGCCCGTCGCGGTCGGCCACGTAGACGTGTCCTCGGTAGGCGACCATGTTCCCTTGCTTCAAGCTGTGGAAGGGGCCGGCACCGACGTAGTATGGGAGCTGCACCGGCGAGAGTCGGGCGGCTGTCGGGTGCGCGCACGTGATAGCGTCGCTGTAGGGGTCGTGGTACAAGGAGAAGACAAGCGAGAGGGACCGATCGTCCTCGGAGCCGGTCACCGCTGCTCGCACCCGGTTCACGCGGGGTATGGCGGCGGCGAAGCGGACCAAGGAGCCCGTCAAAGGGTTGAGGACGCTGGCACGGTGCGGATACTTCTTGTCGCCCAGGACGAGGAGGCCGTCGGAGGCGGCGACGAGGACATGGTCCCGGAGCTGCGGGACGCGCCGGCGGAGCACGCGGCCGGTGGCCACGTTGAGGAAGAGGCGGACACCGCCCTCGTCATGGACCGGCTGCTCCACCTCGCCGTCGTCCAGCATGATCCAGTGCCGGGGACGGAAACGGAGGAGGCCAGCACCGCCGCATGGATCGGCCGTGGCCAGGCGCCAGCCGTGGCAGACGGCGCGCATGTGCATGTAGTAGTCGACGTCGCTTGCCGCGGCGAGCAGGCGGTCGGCGACGCTGCGGACGAGGTCCGACGGAAGAGCCGACCAGTCTGCCATGAGCGACCAACCGTGCGTGCGCCGATGCCGGGCGGCTCGTATGACACTAGTCTAAGTTACTACCTTCATAATGCAAAGTAACATGATAGTAGTGTTACAGATGGCTTTATTTATTATCTTGTAGATTCATCTTGGAGTTAATTGCACAGAAGTACCACAATTCGGGCATCACATGCAGATTGGTACCACGATTGCTAATTTTTACATGTTAGTACCAACATTGGTCCGGGGTTTTTGCAAATTAGGCTAAAACGCGTATTTATACGTATTGACAGTGTATCTGACTGTTGGGGCCCGTCTGTCAGGTGCCGACGTGGCATATTTTTTACAGAAAACCCCCTTGTTTTATACATAATCACATAAATACCCGTTATTTTTGCGGGAAAAATGTTAACGTGAGAGAATTTTTTTTTGCTCGGACTTGTTTGAAAGTTTCCAACGAACTGAACAAATAAATAAAGTAAACGAAAAATCGCCCGCGCCAGGTTTCGAACCTACGACCTACAGCACGCGGGCGTAGTCCTGCCTGACAGACGGGCCCCAACAGTCAGATACACTGTCCATACGTATAAATACGCGTTTTAGCCTAATTTGCAAAAACCTGGACCAATGTTGGTACTGACATGTAAAAATTAGCAATCGTGGTACCAATCTGCATGTGATGCCCGAATTGTGGTACTTCTGTGTAATTAACTCCTCATCTTGTTTTGGGAAGTGCTATGTTACAGTAACATATTATGTTACCACCTCACATTAAATACTTGCCACATAAGCAAAAATTCCTTGGAGTGCGCTATATTACTTGCTAAGTTACTCCTACTATGACTAGCCAATCTCGGGGACGGCCGCTTGAAGATGCATGGTGTCAGTGGCAAGGCCATCTGGCGAGGCTTAGGATGGCCATATGTAACCATTTTAGCTACATGTAACTCGTCTGATTTTTCAATTTGGATAAGTCCATTTTCTAAGAGTTGACGTTTTTTTATCAAGATCAGTGCTTTTGACTTGCCCCTGTTTGGGGCAAGTTGATTTTTTTTCCTTAGGCTGGATGTTTGACTTGCCCCAATTTGGCAAGTCAATTATTTTAGGCTGAATCTTTGACTTGTCTTTGTTTGGGGTAAGTCAATGTGCCTATTGAACTTGAAGTCTGTTACACATTGCCTGTTTTTTTTATGGGTTTTGTTTTTGCCTTTTCTTTTTATATTTTTTGTCGGTATTTGTTTTTTACATATGTATTTTTTCATTACTTTAGCTATATATATGTAAGTTGCCTGAAAATTGATTTTGAGTCAGTTGATTTTTTTCCTGTCAATTTCTACTTTGATTTTTGTACTCCTGGGTTGTTTTTTTACTGATCACACATTTGCTTTAGTCAATTCCTTAACAGGTAGAAACCAATTACCTGTGCGACCCAGGCACCCATCCCTTCCATCTATCCCTTGGTTATCTTATGTTTTTATTTGTTTTTTGTTTTTCTTATATTGGTCATTTTTTCCTATTGTGGATATTTTTGGATGTTGGAGGACTGAGCTGGAGATTGAGGGATGGGAATGGCGCCGGTGTGCGGGTTTGGGGTCATACGCCGCGTCGGCGGCATACAGGGCAACGGAGGTGGCGATGTGGAGCCTAGAGGGATTCATTTGGGTGGAGTGCTCCCTTCGGGTAAGCAAAAAATCTAGAGACGGGAGGAGGTGGTATCGGTTCCGAAAAAACCATGCATGGAGGGGTGGTGGTGGGAACCGAGGCAAAAATAAACCGTGCGTACCGGACTACCAACTCCACTTTTCATGGAGGCACATATTTGTTTCCGCCTGTGCCTCTCGGAAATAAAAAAAATACCGTGTTTCTTTTATATATTTTTTGCTTCTACGAGAGGCACAGATTTGCTTCCGTGATGTACCTCTCGCAAAAAAGTGTTTTTTTTTGCTTTCATGGGAGACACAAATTTGCTTCTCATGGAGCCACAGATTTACTTTCTTGAGAGGCACAACTCAAAAAGGAAAAAATATGTTTTTTTTCTTTCGCGGGAAGCATAGATGTACTTATAGTGGAGGTGCAAATTTGCTTTCGTGACCACATCTCTTGGAAAGGAAAAAAAGAAGAAAAAGTGCTTCTGGCTCGAGTTTTAAAAAAAGTTCACCGAAACCTATTAACATCAGATCTAGTTTCAAAGCTCTGGACACGAGAAATCTAATGATAAAAATGATTGGTGATTTGGACACTCGACTTAAGAGATAAAATATTTTTACTAATCAAATTTAAGAAAAAAGGAAAAACTCATACGTTGCAACAAGTGACAATACAGTGCGCCCCATATCACTCCATGAGAAAGTGAGAGTGACCTTTGTATGGGGCACCCCTTACTTACTGATCTCGGATGACTCTATACTCGCTTGTGAATTGTGATAGTTCGTAGTAGGGCCAGTC
>NC_041384.1:732202705-732208735 GCF_002162155.2 Triticum dicoccoides | reverse complement strand
TTATTTCCTTTATTTTTTCATATTCGTGTTTCTTTTCTTTTTTCATGTTCATTTTCTTTTTTTCCTTTTCTCTAAACATCTTTTTTAAGTTTTGGTGAACATTTTTTTAAATCATGAATATTTTTCAAATTGGTGAACACTTTCTATGCAATCATCATTTTTTTAAATTTCGTGAACATTTTTTACAAAGCTGTGAAAATTCTCCAAAATTGTTAACATTTACCAATTCACGATAATTTTTTTCTGAAATTCACGAACATTTTATCTAAATTGTGAACATTGTTTGGAAAACTTGTGGTTTTTTGTATCAGTTAACTTTTGTAAGTGAAAAAATATTTTAGGGAACTATTTTTAAATTGATTACATTTTTTCAGTGCATGTACATTTTTTAGACTTCCTGAACATCTTTTGAATCAGCAAACATTTTTTGAATCAATGAAACTTTGTTCTAATTCATGAAGATTTTTATTTTTGTCAACATTTTTGAATCGGCGAACATTTGTTCAAAATCATGAGCAATTTTGAATTTGTGAACTTTATTTTTGAAATCACGAGAATTGTTTTTCAATTTTGAGAACTTTTTGAATTCTAAAACAATTTTTCAAAATCATGAACATTGTTTGAATTACCAACTGTTATTTGAAATTTAGAACAATTTTAAAGCCTGAAAAATTTAATAGAAGAAAATAATAGAAAAAAGTGGCACCCCGTCCCCATATGGGCCAACCCAAAAGCACGCGTCGACGGAGTGGAGGGTGCACGTTGTTGCTACCCAGCGACCCGCACGCGAAATAGGAGCTCCCACGTAGCAGGGCGGAAACCGACACGCAGTATGGCATGGGTGGGCTGCAGGGCGGTAGCAGCCAGCGGCATGCAAACGCCGCCGATCAACGAGATAAGGCCACAGCCGTTGACGGCAATTCGGCAATGTTGCGACCAGCGATGGCTGTCACCCGATGAGGCCAGGCTCCGACCCACACACGACAACTGGACAAGGCTGCAACCGGCGAGCATATGGCACCGAAGAAGAATATCAACCAAGTCCCAATGAAAGGTATATTTTTGTTGCCATCAACTGAAATTGGTCTACATCAATTATCTTTAGTTTTAGTTCCAATTACGTACGTACTTGTATAGTAAATTTATTCTAGTGGCCTCCCACTGCGAAAATACAAAGGTGAACATGGTCTCACGTGCACCCAGTGACTAGTAAATTCATAAAAAATACTGGAAACTTTATAAAATTCTGAAATTTTGTAGTATGAAACTTAGTCGACCATTCTACTCATGTGTGATGTTTCGTGATGTATTCACACTCATGATATTCTTAGTGAAGAAAATACAATTGTGACCATACTATTCATCAAATAGTGTTTTTTAATATGGCTTCTATTTTGTCATTTTTTCTGGATTACCACGGATGCGATTGCTTCGTGAAACTTCATATGCAAGTATACCGGTTGACTATGTATATTACAAAAATAAATTTATTTATTTATTTATTTTCTAACATTTTTTTGAATTTACTATCAGATAGGATTTTCAGCACCGAGTGCCCCTACACCCTCTATGAAGAGTAAATTCATTTTTTTTGAAAAAAAAAAATCAATAAACCTGAAACTTTGGGAGATCAAACATGATCAAATTTTCGATGATCTTGCAAAGTTTCAGCTAAAAATAACATTCGAGGAGCCGTCACCTAAGACAACAAAATCATTTTTAAAGTTTATGTACACTTTTGAGCAGTGATTTTGTTGTTTTTGTGAGGGCTCTATGAAGGTTATTTGTGCCCGAAACTTTCCAAGAACATCAAATCTTTGATAAAGTTTGATCCCTGAAATATTCAGTTTTCTTTTTCATATTTTTTTTATGAATTTACTGTTTATGAGGGTGCAGGGGCACCCAGGAGCTATTACACCTTTCTCATTTACTATTCATAAGAGGTGCGCGTGTAACCATGTTCATTGAATCCGCGTCCCCTCCCATTATGGATACTAGATGATGCCCAAACGTTGTTGCGGGAATGTTTCCAATATTTCAATGAGATTTTGATTATATGGAACATGAATTCTTGAAACAATAGTTTCTGAAAGTATATAAGAATTAAATGTAAACAGCATAATAAAATGGAATTTTGCATGCATGCATGTTGTAGTGGATTTTTAATATGCATAGTTGCATGTTGAGGTGGACCTTTTCTTATGCATGTTGAATGATGAGGTGGCATGCTTGCATGTTGAGAGAAATATCTTAGTGGGGGCTAGCTATTTAGATATAGAAGATACTAATCTGTTAGTTTCATCTAGTTAATATACATGATAAATTAGTGGGTGTTCATCCATATAATCCTCATCTCATGACGTATTTTGAGTGCCAATACTTAGTTTTTATATTTGTGTTGTATTTGTTGAAGGTATTTGAGCTCTCACATAGTCGTATTATACATGGTTCCCTCCTTCGTAAACCCCGTCACACCTGAAAATTATTCCTGCCTCCTCCACTGCGTGGTGTCGACCTTCCGTGGTGCTCGCCCTCTTGGCATGCATGGTTCCTCGATGCAAAAGCTTAGCTTTCACTCCATCAATCCACCGAGTAGGTAGTTGGTAGTACCGTAGTGACTAGTGATGCAATTAGTAGATGTCGTCTTTACGTTCACTGTTGTCAGGCATACACACTCTCCTTTTGCCAAGGAAAACTCATATGTATATATGGGGGTAATTTGTGAAACGGATTTATGTTGAAACCGGAGTTTGGTTCGCCCCGATGCATATCAATTCAGGCTAGTCCTACCACGAAAGAGTGTATTCCCTTTCTAACTAAATATAAGATGTTTTTGCAGTTCAATTTATATACAATTTGTGAAACGGGTTGTCTATCTCATGTCCTGTATTGCTGTATCAACCATCTGGTATGTACAACTCGTTTACAAGTCTTCATGGAAATGACAGGCAACTGTAGCGGCTTGCTCTTTAGAATGTATCCTCTATTCCTAAATTGCTACAATCCCTTGCCTATTTTCCCTAGCCATGCAACTGCCACTTAAATCAAGTCATATATGCAATTACATTTTTTGCATTAATTACTCTATGCATGCAAAGCTGCCACATCATCAATTCATGCATGTTAGTCATAAGAAATTTTTGCATTAGAGTTCATCCTTCACATTCTGCTAGAAATGATATTCTTTTAATTGCAATTTATTTTCTCTTTTTAGATGCTTCATTTTATTTATTTATTTTTAAGCTTACATTTGCTTTCCATTAGTTTTAGATGCTTTCGTGGCAACTATTTATGCATTTTGTTACCAAGGTCCGCACAGAAATGCACGGGGCATCATCTAGTTATAGTAATTTTTGGACCGCAAACACTAGGAGCTATGTTGTTCAATTAAGTAGGGGGAACTGTACATTTGGCTTGTGCTTATCATCAAGGAGGATGCCAGACGAAGACTTCCCGGTTGTCAACAACAAGTTCTTACCAACTCCGATATGGGAGCGATGATAACGACGCGTCGGTGGTTTTGTTTTGGGTGATTCATTTACCTCGTTGTATTTTTTTTATGTTTGTGGTGCTTTGTACTTATGATGAATCCTTGCAAGAGTTCTATGTCCTTTTCGCAAAAAAGGAGGATGTTAGGCTTTGGGCACACGCGGGTGCTACTGGATTAAGCCAACATTCTGCTGGCGGGTTAGCATGTGCATGACTAGGGGCTAAGTATCCCCATTCCGTCTCCGCTCGCGCAGTCCGCGTCCGTGCACTCTTGGGGATCACTTTTCCTTGTAATGGTACTACTCTATTCCTCATGACAGTGAAAAGTGCAAACTTTCCTTATTCACAAAATTATTTTTGTACTTCCGTCTGGTAAGATTTAGTTTATAGGAAGGGATCAGAACCTACGCAAAGAACATGAAACATGTTCACACTATTTACATCAAATCCTCATGTGAAATCACAGAAAGAGATACTCTCCCGAGCCGTCTCGGTGGAGGCTTATATTACCAAGAAGATCGCCATTGCGTTGCAGGATTTGGTCTCCAAAGTCCTTCGATTTCGTTCTTGAAAAGTTTCTTCCAGATGTACCATATTGTGTAGGAGGCAACCATCGAAGCCCCCTTTCACTCTTGCTCGGACACCATGCAGTGTATTTTTCACTACCAACCATTGATTGTTGTCACACTCATGCAGATGTTCGACAAGGTCCTTATGCTCGAATTTGAAAATTCTTGGATTTGACGGGGAAAGTTGTTTGGTTGGATTTTTTGCGGTGCAGTTTTATTTTTGAGGATGACCTAGTTTGCTTATTCGAATGTGGCAAACATTTTTTTTAGCAAACTAACCTTCAATTTGCGTAAAATAGGAGAGGCTCCGCCTAAAAGCCAGGCCAAATGGGCCGGCCAAGACTGTTCGTGAATGTGTTATTTATTTATTTTTGGCATAGCTTGTTTTCTAAAAACGAATGACTACTTTTTTTTTCTGGAGCTATATATATATATTTAAAAACCTATTAAAAATAATTAATAGATTTTAGAAAATTGTTCAGTGTCTTTTCTTCAAAAGTTTAGTGTATATTAAAGAAACATTCATCGTATATTTTTAAAAGTTTATCGTATATTTAAAAACGCCTGTCGTATAAATTAAAACATTTTATCATATATAATTTTTTCTATGTATATTAAAAAAATTAGTGTATATTCAAAAAAATATTCACTATATATTTTAAAAATCACCCTGCATTAAACATTATTCACCAAGTATTAAAAATACAGTAACAAAAAAAACAAAAAAAAGAAAACCAACAGAAAAGTTGCAGCAAAATCAGTGAACAGGGAAACAACGAGAAATGGAATGAACTGAGCGAGAAAAGCCATGAACAGGAAAACAACAGGTCTTAGTGCGATTGTATCCGCCCATTTATTGGCATGTTGCGTCGTACTACATCTCTCACACACAAAGCGCGTAGCATGTAAAAATCAGGTGTTTCATGTAAAAGCAACCATGCTAGGAGCACATAGGAAGCACACACAACAAAAGATAAAATGGGCACATTTAAAGGTGATTCCCATAGTAATAAAAATATATTTTATAGATCAAATCTTTTGTTTCTTTTGCAATTTATTTTCACAGTTGGCTTAGTATTTATGCGGGCCATATAATTTCTAGTATTTATATATCATATCTCAGAATATTTGACCCATACAACTAATTATGTGCTGGCTCGATGATCCAGCCAAGCCATTCATCTTCGTGCAGAAATTCTCATTGATTTTTCATGACCTAAAGTAAGTACTCATGCTCTGCCATTATGCTCGGTGACTACCCTTTTGACATTTGTGTCATGGAAATAATGAATATTTAATCGTCCTCATTAAAGATTTTGTGTGTGTGTGCATGAAATGTATTCCTAGATGTAAGAAGAATGGAGAACCATCCATTGAAATGGAGAGACGCCAAATGCTTGGTTGTCCCTAACCTAAGCACCCATTAATTTACAAAAGATATGTGGGCCTGCCTTTCTGGACTAGTTGTTAGTTTTTAGCCCCACAAATTCCGCAACAAACTATGTGCGCCATTTGTTTTACTGCCAAGATCACACTATAAAGGCGCCCCATACCGTCCCTTAGTAAGCACAACACATAGTAGTCCAAGTGCAAAGCATCTTTGTTTTTGCAATGAAGGGGGGGACGGTGCCTACATGGCTAGAGCTACTGCTCGCAACACAGTTCTTTGCAATATGCACCAAACATCTCTCCTCTAATCGCAATGAGTGTAACCTATTTTGCATAGATTGTGAGGAATCAAAGGGCGCCTTATGCTATTATTGTCGTTCAGACCATCATTCCACCCATCGAGTAATCCAGGTATGGTGTACAACGTTATGTTTTAGTAATAGAGATTATGTACAGTGGCGGAGCCAGGAATGTTGAATAAGGGGGGCCAAGTGTTGTTTAGCTTTGTTGGGGAGGGCCAGCCCGTCAAATTACTCCATTTTAGCAGGAATTAATCACCTACTGACATGCACATTAGCTTGAA
>NC_041384.1:732177825-732202472 GCF_002162155.2 Triticum dicoccoides | reverse complement strand
GCAGGGCCCCTGCTGGCACCCTGTCTCCGCCACTGATTATGCAAGAGTATTTTTACATCATATTTATGGAACATATGTCAAAAAGTACTTAGTGTAAGTGATCATCTAAAAATCTATTTATCATCACACATGTATTATCTTTAGTGAAAAAGTGGATCGATGTACCTTTGTGTCATGACCAACATGAATTAACTTATGAAATATTGTAGATAAGGCGGTCGTCATACCATGATGTGGTCAGGGTTGCCGAGTTAAAAGATGTACTTGATATCAATGATGTACAAACATATGTGATCAACAGTGCAACAGTTGTTTTTCTTAATGAGCGACCACAACAACGTGGTTGTGGTGTTTCTGCGGTCAAGGCATCATCATCATCATACAATTGTGAGAGTTGCAATCGTGCTCTTCTTGACCCATTCCGCTTCTGCTCCTTGGGTTGCAACGTAAGCTACTAAACTAATGTGTAACTATTGAAAAGTTACCCCATGTAATTGGTTCCTTTAACGTTTACTTATTTTTGACTGGACATTTTCTTGGCAGCTTAAAGGAATCAAAGAGGATATGAGGACAAACATTCCAACTAGAGATTTTATTGACTATACAAGAAAGGATGATGATACAGATTGCAGTAACACAAGTGGAAATACTGGAAACAATGAAGAGAGTTGCAGCGATGCAGATTATTGCAAGGAAAAACCATCTCCACCAAGGGTTATTCGTCACCGCCGAAAGGGGATCCCTCAGCGTGCACCTTTTTACTGAGAGAAAGCTGTTATGAATAATTTGCTGGCACCATAGCAAATGAATAGGAATAAATACTTTTATTGAAGATCATATATATGTCAGGTGTCGAATATATTAATAAATTACAGCTTGTTATCTGCATGAGTGCTTGTTTGATGTGTCTTCATTTGTAATGCATCAATTGAATTTATGGTTTGAATCTTCATTGATAAAATATGTATGAATTGAAGGTTTCACAATACTAGAATTTTGTTTTGATGATATAGTATCGATGCATAGCAGAGGTGATGGGAAAATTTTCTGACTCATATCATACTAGAGCACATAATTCTCAGCTATGTTGCTAGAACATACATAGTATTCTTTCAGCAACTTCACAAGGGGAGGCCCCTACCTTTTCATTAATTAGAAACGGATGGCATGCATGGAGAACCTTGTCCAACACAATTTTTACACGCACAATGGGAATAGTATAGAATTACAAAGACGGAGGCAGGGTAGGAGACAAGAAGAAGAAAGAGGAAAGAAACAACAAAAGAAACTGCCCCACGAGTTCTATGCGTCTATACTTGAACATTATCTGCAATTGTTTTGGCAGCCATGATAGGTGGAATAAAGCTTTTCGAAGCCATATATAGAGTCCAGGAAATAGTTGTAGCCACCAAAGTCGAAGATCTTTGTTTCATATGCGCAATTTGCACGCTACACAAACTGAAGGCACCAACCAGCTCCCCATCGCTACTTAGCTAGACGCCTAGCGAATTCCAAATATCCCTCGTCCTATTGCATTGCAGCACAGAGTGTGTGGTTGTTTCACTTGCAGAGCAGCCAAGAGGAGACATGTCGGGATCGATGATGTTTTGTTTCTTTAGCAGGTATCCCACTCACTTTTATCTTTGCTTGACACTCATAGTACGCCCATCAATAGAAACTGGATGTGATTTGTAAATATTTAGCCTGGGTATCCATACATACATACCAATAAAGTAAGGTGCGTTTCTCTTAATTTTTTGTCCATTCACCATATATATATATACGAGGTGGTACTAGTTTTTTTTTGTCCATCTGGCTGGGCTACATGGGCTTCTAACGGGAATTTTGTCCATCTCACGTCGCACCGCTGGGCCTCCATGTTAGGCCTGCTACACGAGCGAACAATATTACTAAAATCAACCAAAAAAATTGCAAAACCAAGGATTCAAACTAAACATAAGGTGGAGAAGAGAGATTCGAACCTAAGAAGTCCCGCATACATTGGGCATCACAATGACCAATTGAGACATCTAGCTAATTGTTGTGAACAAAAATAAGTTCTAAAATATTTCTATGTTCCGAAACGGGTAATTAAACGGTATTGGGCCTTGGCCTGCGTTCTAGCTATTGGGCCTGTTCCACCGATGTATTAGTGCCTATGGATATTTCGTGTTAAATAATCCCAGATGGCTTCCTTATACTGATTCTCACCAATTTAAAGATGTTCAACAATGTTTTTTGGTGTGAGCTAATTAAAAGAGATCCTTCACATGCAAGGTGGAAGGAGCTTTGCATGCTGCAAAACATGACGCTTGGATTGTGGGCTAGATATACTGCGAAGAAGCTAAGAAGTAGTGGCGCTACCTCGGAATGGAATGGAAGGGGTGTGTGATTGCATGTGTGCATGAAGAACTTGGCTCGCATTTGAATTGTGGGTTGAATATAAGGCAAAGAGGCTAAGGAGTCGTGGCGCTGCTTGGGAATGGAATGGATGCGTAACTGAAAACAAGTTTACGAATTTTAGGAAAAGGTTCACGGATTTAAGAAAAACATTCACGATATTTTTAGAAGTTCTTGAATTTGTATAAAGAAAAACAAATCACCTAATGAAAATAGAAAATGAAAAAGAAAAAGAAAAAGAAAAAGAAAAAAGAAAAAGGAAAAGAAAAAAAAGAATACCCAAAACCATGTTAAAGACATAAGTAAAATAGAAATAGGCCAGAAAAAAGGCGAGAAGAAGCAGAATACCGCTACTGTGGTAAATAGGCCTGCCCGTTACTACCAACAAAAGGTTTACAATTATGAAAAAGTTCATACATTACAAAAATAGTCGGCAAAAAAAAACATATTCATTGACTCAAAAAATTGTTCCCAAAAATATTTTTTGATTAAAAAAAATGTTCACTCATTAAGAAAACAACTTCCAAAAGAATGTTGTCAATGTAGAGAAAGTATTCACGAATTTCAGGAAATAGCAAATTACAAAAATTCTAAAAATTTGAAATTATGCTTACGAGTTTACATAAAATATTCATGAATTTCAAAAACGTTCACGATTACATAGAAAATGTTCCTGAATTTTAAAAATGTTCACAAATATTAAAAAAGATGTTCAAAAATAAAAAAAATAAAAATAAAATATAGACTAACATGAAATGAATGAATATGAAAAAAGGAAATAAAAAAAGAAACATGAAAAAAAGGTTCCATTTATTTTGAGAACATGTATGGGAATGTTCCAGAACCGTCCCAAAATCGGGAAGCCCTATTTGGGCCCTAATTGGGCTGGCCAAAAATTGTTCGTACGGTGAGCTCGGCGAATAGGATTGGCCCTGATACGCACGAACATAATTCACAAGCGACTATACGAGTTGTCGGAGATCTATAATTAAGGGATACTCCTTGCCAAGATCAGCCCTGCTTTCTCATGGGTTGACAAGTGGCGCATAGCATGTGCGCCATTTGTCATAACCTACGAGTTTTCATATTTTTTTGTAGATTTGTTTATTCAAAACATTTTATTTGTTAAACCGAGCGTCCAAATTCGAACCGTTTTCAGCGTTGGATTTCTCGTGTCGAGATCTTCGAAACTAGACCCCCATGTTAATAGGTTTTGGCAAACTTTTTTTCACGAAAAAAACTGGAGGATAAAACAATGAGCTGGAAGCATGGTTCTTTCTAACTTTCTTTTCTTTTCCGAGAGGCTGCAGGACTGTGCCTCCACGAGAAGTACATTTGTGCTTCAGAAGGAAGCAAAAAACATGTTTCTTTTCTTTTCTTTTCGAGAGGCATAGTTGTGCCTCTCGCGGAACTAAATATTTGCCTCCACGAGAAGCAAATATGCCTCCTGTGAAAGCAAATAATAATATTTTTTTCCTTTTCCGAGAGGTGTCTCTCACAGAAGCAAATCTTTGTCTTTCCGAGAGGCACTGCTAGGGGCGGACCTAGGACAAAAATGTCCCCATGTCCACGTGTACATCACATACAAACAGTTATCAAAGAATAATATACATAAGAATAACACACTCGACAACCAAAAGTATCAAATATCAATTTTTTTGCGGGTAATTAAATATCAAATTATGCTTACCAAAATGAAACGTTTCACAGGAAATACTAGTTAAATATAACAAAATTGAACAATGTAAAAAAATGATCCGCAAAACTGAAAAAACACCTCAAAATTTAGAAAATAGCATTAATCCAATTCTCAAACAGAAAATTACATTAATCTAATAATCAATTGTAACAATCTTAAAATTCAAAACCCTACTTATATAGTTTGGGAGTTTGTAATGAGGATTAGAGCAAATAGAAGCACGCACTTGGGAGAGATTAGTGAGTTGCCTTGGCGTATGTTTTTCTCCAGCGATCTAGTGAGTGGGCAAAGGCGATGTCTGGCATGCAATGATGGAGAGCCCAATGGTGTGTTTGGTAGCCCACATTACCTCCAACCAGGCCAAGTTGGGCCAAGAAAACCGCGTTTGATTGCAGACGGGATGGGCTGACTCGCATCAGCACAAACCTTAAAGCAGCCTAGAGCCCGACTCACTGAAAATCCTCAAATCGGCAGTTCCAGTGAGCCAGGCAGAGTGCGGTGCAAAAGGTATATGTAGCTCACATGCGAGGGAGCAACACAGGTGGAGATGGCGGGAGATGAAAATCGGGCGCGGCGGGATGGTGCCAAATCAAGCCTCATCCCATTTATGCAATAGATAATTCTTTTTTTTACTCTAAGAAAATGCGCGTCTCATATGTACCTTTTGTTAGACTTTGGCATGTGCATCCTGATCGTCGGTTGACACCATTCGAGTGCTGCAGTGTTGGACGTCTTTGTCGAACTGGTCAATCCTGGATCATATCAACTGATATAAGAATTGATACACTACCAGATTTTTTTTCTCATCTCCCGTTGTGATGAACGGGCATATTTCCTAGTCTATGCTTAAAAATAGAACACACTATATTGGTCAATGCTTGCAAAGTCATCTTACCAACACATGGATGCCTCTCATTTGAAATCAGCTGCTTGAATTGATGCTCGATTGGTTCACATCTGAATATTTTCACCTAAGCAGGTGCTTTTTGTTTTGTTTTTTGTGGGTTCATTTGTTATTAGTTCTTGTCAGTATATTAGCAACTACTATCTCGGTTCTGGTTTATTGGTCGCCATTGTATTTCGTGTCACATTTTGATCATAGATTGAACTAATAAAATGTTTCATGCATGTCACAAAAAATTATATCATTAAAAACTATGTTCAAATATGAATCCAACGATATAATTTTTGTTGACATGCATTAACAGTTAGTTAGTTAAATCTTTGGTCAAATTTGACACAAACTACAAAGAAGACCTATAAACCTGGACGAAGGTAGTACTGATAATGGCCGAATGCCAGTTCTTCATTCCCATGCATCACATAATGGTGGCATAAACATGCATCGACCAAGATGTGCATAATAGATTTTGGCTAACGAAGTGTTTAGATCCCATCTACTTCCCAGCGGCTATGGGTCTTGATCCAACCAGCGGATTCATCCCGGTGTAATTCCTTGATCGCCGATTTGGAGCATGGATGCCTGCGCTGGGCATGCCTGCCTAGCTACACAGTCCGCCAGGATGGATATGATTTGGCATAGGCCAAAAATATGAAGCTTGCTCTATGCCTATTTGAATAGTTGTCGGGATTAAAGATTAATTTTAACAAAAGAAAATTGTTTCATTTTGGGAGAGCCAAAGATGAACAAGATGCTTATAAACAACTATTCGAATGTGAACTAGGTGCCCTACCATTTAGTTATCTGGGCATACCAATTCACCATCGCAAGCTATCTAGCAAGGAGTGGAAGTGTATTGAAGATCCATTCGAAAAAAAACTAAGCTGCTGGAAGGGCAAGCTTATGTCATATGGGGGTCGGCTAATATTAATAAACTCAGTGCTCACGTGTATGCCGATGTTCCTCTTGTCCTTCTTCGAGGTACCTGTAGGGGTAAGGAAACGACCGAACATCTATCAATCATGATTCTTTTGGCAGAGTGATGAAATAAAGAGGAAGTACACGCTTACTAAATGGGACATCATTTGTAGGCCGAAGGACCAGGGTGGTCTTACGATTGAGAATTTAGACGTAAAGAACAAATGTCTGCTCAGTAAATGGTTGTAAAAGGTTTTTGTGGAAACCGAAGGCACGTGGGTACATTTTTTACGTAATTAGTACTTACAATCAAGACCTTGGCCCAGGTTACTATTAGACCCAATGATTCACCATTTTTAATGGGCTTGATGAGAACGAAAGTAGCTTCCTTCGATGGAACTAAATTCATCATTGGAAAAGGTATTTCAACGAGATTTTGGGAGGATACGTGGTTAGGGGAGACACCTTTACTACACAACATCCATCTCTCTATAAGATTGTATAGAGTAAGGAGGCTTACATTGCTACATTGTTACAATCCAACCTTCTAAATATTCAATTCCGGAGATCTTTTGTAGGAGACCGATGGGAAGCATGACTACTTCTGGTCAGAAGGTTGATGGATGTGAACCTCTCTGATGAGCCTGATAGTATTCACTGGAAATTAGCAAACTATGAATGGCATTTTCTTAGTGAAATCTATGTATTTGGACCTCAATGATTTTGGTCTAATTCCGAAATCGATACATATTTGGAAGATCAAAGTCCCATTAAGAATCAAAGTCTTCATGTGGTTTGTTCACAAGGAGATGGTTCTGACTAAGAATAACTTGGCAAAACATAATTGGGAGGGTAGTAGCTTTTGTACTCATGATGAAACCATCAAACATCTCTTTCTCGATTGTCCGTTGGCCAAACTATTATGGCACTTAGTTTATATACCCTTTAATATCACCCCTCCAAATAGTATTCACACGTTATTTGGGACGTGGCTAAATGGAGGAGAGACAAATTTTGTGAGACATATTCAGATAGGAGTATATGCATTACTTTGGGCTATATGGAACTATAGAAATGACATGATTTTTAACAGACAAACTTGTATAATGTTTTTGCAAGTTATCTACAGGGCCATTGATTGGATCCGTATGTGGTCATTACTCAATTCCGTGGAAGCCAGTGAGCCTTTGGTTATTTGGTCTGCCTGATCGGAGATGGTAGCTCGGGATATCTACAACCAGTTTAGATGGTGGTCCAGTAATAGGATAGGTGTTTAGTCATCTCGTCCTAGTTTCACCGGTTGTGGCATATTATACTTTTGTTTTATTTTTCTTTAACTCTAAGCGAGCTTGTTCTGGATCACAGACTTTTCGGACACTTAACAAAGGGCTGCATGCATCACTCTGATGCAGAGGCCGGGGGTAATCCTCCTTTTCTAAAAAAAGTCCGCCAGGATGGATGGATATTCAAGGTCGTTGGAACGGTCAAAATATTTTCTTCATCACTGTTTTCTCCTGACATGAAGGGATTATACGCCACGCGTGCACCGACTCCCTTCCCCACCTCTCCTAGAGGAGAAAAAATAAAATCAAACAACGATTCCACCATAAGTAACCTAATCATTTGATTTTTTTAAGAGGTAAAGCCAACTTTATTAATCAAACTCCACAATGTGTGGGATACAACGTTGATCATGAGACTGGCCAAGCCACACATGACGCCCTGGTGGTAAACATAAAGAAAACTTAGCTAACTTGTGAGCTTCGAAATTGACAGCTCGACTCTCAAAAGTGAAGTTACAAAGAAGTGGTGATGATCTCAACTTTATCTCTCTAATTATAGCCCCATATGGACCCTGGCTGTCCCTAGCAATGTCGCCAATCACTTGTTTACAGTCAGAAGCCACAACAAATTGTTGTACATTCAGATCTTCTGCTAGAGCAATAGCCTCACGACATGCTATAGCCTCGAGTGTCGATGGGTCGCATACTCCCGCAATGACAAGGGATGAGCTCCCCAGATAGACCCCTTGGCTATCTTTACATATGGCTGCCGCTGCACCTCCTCTCTGAAATCTTACCGCCGTATCAACATGGATCTTAGCATAGCTAGCAGGGGGTGCCTTCGGCCTTGGTACAGGAGCATTAGAAGAAGTCACAGCCGCTAGGGAAACCTTTCCAGGAAGAGAAGCCGTTCCCAGATCAGCCATGAAACGAACTATAAACTCCTTCATCGCCCGAGGCGTTTGGAACATGGATTCATGGATAGCCTTCCCCCTTGAAGTCCAGGTCGCCCACAAGGTGACCGACAACAATGTGAACTTCTCGCGCGATAGCGAGTCCATAAGTCCAAAGAGCTAGCTCTTCGCTCTCATCTCTATTGATGCTACCAGACTGCAACCCAAGTCCTCATCTACCAACGCCCAAATGCATCTGGAGACCGTGCACTCAAGGAGGGAGTGACGCCAGGAGTCGGGAGCTCCACAAAGGCCGCAAGAGCTAGTCGTTGACATATGATTATGAGCCCTCACATCCTCGGTCGGCAGAGATTGTTTTGATAAGCGCCATAGAAACATGCGTACTTTTGAGGGGACTACAGTTTTCCAAAGAGACTTCCAGGAAGCTTCATCAACGTGATTGCTGGATGATGTAGCCGAGCCCTCTAACCACGCTTCTCGCCTTTGCTTTGTAGAAACCAACATGTTATAGGCCAACCGGACTGTAAATTGTCCCGTGCTCTCATGTGCCCAGCTCCAAAAGTCCAGCATAACAGCAATACATAACGGGATACCCATGATAACTTTTGCATGAAAGGGCAAGAATGTAGCTTCAATCACGGGTCTCTTCCACGAAGCATTAGTAGTGTTGATTAGTTCGGAGACTATGCTGGGAGGGTTGCTTACTCGATAGCCGTACGGTCTCATCATCTCCGGCCGGGGAAGCCAATTGTCATTCCAGATGTTAGTACTCTCTCCATCTCCTATTCGCTTGATCAGTCCAAGTTTCAGAATATCCCGGCCCTCCACTATGGCCCTCCATATCTGACTCGGATGGTTCCCAAGGGAGGCCTCCAGTATAGATGTATGTGGGAAATATACACTCTTCAGAATTCACGCACTCAGAGAGTCGGGATCCTGCAATATTCTTCATGCCTGCCTGGCCAACATGGCAAGGTTGAAAAGTTCAAAATCTTTGAAGCCCAAGCCTCCCATGCTCTCTGGCTGTGTCATTGCTTCCCATGAGACCCAATGAGGTTTTCGTTGGCCATTTGTGCCCCCACCAAAATTTCCTTATCAGCATATTGAGGTGCTCACATAGCCCCCTAGGGAGTTTGAAACATGACATGGAAAATACTTGCACTGTCTGGGAAACTGATTTGACCAATACCTCCTTCCCTACTGCTGACAATGTTCTCTCAATCCAACCTTGAATTTTTCTCCACAATCCGTCCTTTAAATACTTGAAGGCCCCATTTTTTGAGTTCCCTATGTCAGATGGCATGCCCAAATATTTCTCATTCAATGTTTCATTGGGAACATTGAGCGTACCTTTTATTTCATTGCGAGTGCTCTCGGGAACTCCTTCGCTAAAAAGTATTGAAGATTTGTTATAGTTGATTCGCTGACCTGAAGCTTGACTATAAACTTCCAACAACTGTTCTACCTCTATAGCACCCACACTATTGGCCTTGAAGAACAGCAGGCTGTCATCAACGAATAAGAGAGGGTTAACTGGTGGTGCCTGGGGCGCCACCTGAATCCCATTCAAATTTGATGACCCACTTTGTGATTTTAAAAGGCACGACATGCCCTCTGCTACTAACAAGTGCAAGTATGGTGATATTGGGTCACCATGTCGGATTCCACATGATGGATTGAACTCCTCTAGTTTCTTTCCGTTGAACATGACTAAGAGTTTTATGGAGGTAACCATGCCCATTACAATATCCACCCACCTTCTGTTGAACCCCAATTTGAGCATGATGGCTTGGAGATAAGCCCATTCAACCCGGTCATAAGCCTTCATCATATCCAATTTTAAGGCACATGACTGGTTTTTCTTTGCCTTGTTCCTCTTCATAAAATGCAGACACGCATACACCGTTATGATATTGTCCGTGATCAGTCTCCCTGGAACAAAAGCTGACTGTTCTGCTGATATTATATCTGGCAGTATTTGTTTGAGCCTGTTTGAGGCCACCTTGGGCGCAATCTTGTAAAGCACGTTACATAAACTTATAGAGCGAAACTGCGCAAGGAGCGTGGGTTTTTTTTACCTTAGGAATAAGGACCAGGATTGTGTTGTTAATGCATGTTGCTGACTCAGTCCCATCCATAATTTTAAGGACCACTTTCGTTACATCCTACCCATAAACATCCCAATGACGCTGGAAAAAGTGGGCAGGGAATCCGTCAGGGCCGGGGGCTTTGGTTGGAAACATTTGAAACAACACATGTTTTACTTCTTCATGCATGTAAGGAGCATTCAGAAGATCATTCATCGCCAGCGTAACTTTAATGGGCACTGAATCCAGTACCCTATCCATGTCCTGGACCCCCTCGGATCTATATAGGTTTTTGTAAAATTTAGTGGTCAACTCCTTCATCTCCCCCTGTCCTCGGTCAACTGCCCATCCGCCCACTGCAAAGCTTTAATCTGATTCTTCCGACGGCGTCTGCTCGCTCTCAGGTGAAAAAATAGGTATTTTTATCGCCGTGGACTAGCCAATCCAGCCGGGCCCTCTGGCGCCATAGCAGCTCTTCTCTATGGAACAATTCGACCAATCTGTCAGCCACCTTGGTTTTAGCATTTTTCGGGCCGATCGCTCAGGCGCGGAGCGCATAATCTCCAGCTGTTTTTTCAGTTGGCGAATCTCCTGGCGCACGGACCCAAAATGATTGCGGTCCCACGCCGACAAGTCTCCCGCCAACCCCCCTAGTTTTGCACATAGGGCATCGACCGTTTCCCCCTCCTGCATACTCCAGCGATCACGCACAGTTACGAATAGTGTTTCATCCCTTTCCCACATCCTTTCATATTTAAAAGGCCTGGGGCCCACTGTGCATGCATGCAGCTCACATAACTGTAGAAGGATGGGGAGGTGATCTGAACTTGCTGTGCTCTTATGCGATACCGCTGATGATGCAAGGGCCAGTGCCCATTCTGGATTCACCAGACACCTGTCCAGCCTCACCCGAGTGTAGCTGCCCCCTGCGACCTTTTTTTCAAATGTCCAACTGGAGCCAAAATATCCAATATCTGATAGACCACATGTACCGATTGCTTCCCTGAAAGCATCTACTTGGGCTTAGCTTCTTTGTCCCACGCCATCATGTTCATGGATGTGAAGAACCTTATTAAAATCTCCAATAACTTCCACTTTTATTTCATCATTCCAAAAAATCCCAAGACCACCACTTCTACCAGAACTGCTAACTGCAAAACTTTTATTGTAGCCTAGACTATCAGCCAAACTCTCAACCCTCTTGCCCTATATCTGAGTTTCAAGAATACAAACAATAGAGGGGGCAAACTGCCTCGCTAGATCGCTACGCTCTCGGACTGTCGCGGCTTTGCCAATTCCACGGCAGTTCCAACATAGAAGACTCATTGCGCTAGGCGCGGCCCCGTTTGGGAGCCCGCCAAATGCGCATCAGGGTTTTTGATCAGAGTTGCACTCTTCTCCGAAGCTGACTCATTAGTGGAAAGGGTGGATTTTGATCTCTTCAGATCCTGTTTAGGAGGGGGACTAAGAGGCACTGCAGGTGATGGCAGAAACAATTGCTTGGTGAGTTGCACTGAAGAAGTTGGGAGTGTGGGTTTCGGATCATTAGCCCCCTCTTCCTGTTACGATCAACATCCGCCATTGCTACATCTCTATCTTGGTGTTCCCGTTCCTCCTCATACTGTTCGTCGTAGGGGCCACGACTGCTAGAAGAACGCCCTCTTCCTCTTCCAGAACGGCCTCTACCACGGACTCTTCCAGAGCTGCCGCTATCACTCGGTTCACTGCCAGGTCCTTTAAACCACATGACCTTTATGTCTTTGAATACTAGCGCCTTTGGGGCATGAACCCCGTCTCCACATTCTTTGTGTTGGTGACCTAGCTGTCCATAAACTGCACACCAATCCGGCAATCTTTCATATTTGACTCTGAAGATGACTCTCTCCACAGATTCCTTCTTCTTATTACCAACGAAACTGCGTTCTTCAGAGGTTTAGTGACATCGATCCTAACGCGAACTCTCGCGAAGTTACCTTCAAAATCCGGAGATCTAGGCTCAGCATATATGAATTCTCCCACATTAGCAGACAAAGCTTTGACCTTGAAAAAAAAAGCCATCTGGGAGGTCATGAATCTGGATCCAGATGTCCAGTTTGTTAAGCTTGATCGTCGACGGCTTTGTGAAACCGTCGTACTCCGACAGAACTACCGCTTTCCCTTTGAAGGTCCAAGGGCCATCTCCCATAACCCTCTCCGAGTCACCTAGGCAAGAGAATTGCATCGAATACAGATTATCTTCTAGCGGTCTGATCTTTACCTCTTGAGCTAGATCCCAGGCCACTCTCATGTTTCTATAGAACCAATATTGGCTATATGTTTTCTCTGTGTGAACCCTAGCCAGTGCCATCCAGCGCGTCGCTTCCTTCGGCAGCTCTGTGTCTTCCACCACAACGTCAACCAGATCATCTTCCTTCAGGCCAAGTTCCTCCATCATTGCAGCCGGATCGGATGTAGCCGTAGTTGATCTAGATGCGGTCGAATCCATCATGCACTCGCTCGAGATTTGAGTTTCGCGAGCGGTAGGTCCCAAGGCCTCAGCGATCGCCGGCAAGGAGTGAACGGCCGGGGAGAAGAGATCCCTACGGTGTCGGTGTCGGCGTCGCCGTCGCCCGAGGGGAGAGAAACCCTAACGTGAGGGTATGGGCGTTCTACTAGTGCTGGAGTAATTCCTACCTAATCATTTGATGGAGCTCAGTTCTTTGTATGGAGCAGTAGTTGAGAGAGGCCCATATTACTTTTTTTTTTCGTTTTGATCATCCAATAGAGATCCAGTATCCCACGCGTCTTCTGCTGCTTTGAAAATTCCAGTCCACTGATGCCTAGTTGCAGAAATAGCAAGATCCACGTAATCATGAGAGTATATTCTTGGCAGTGCAATACTAAAAGTTGATCCGGCCATTTTGCATCCTACCGAAATAGGAAGAGAACGTAGCACTTAGATGCTGTTTCAGAATCACCAACACATGGGAACAACGAACTTCTGGATGCTATCTCAGCTTCATTTTGTCCTGTCTGAAATGACGCAGTACAATGCATATAGGTAGAAAGTCAAGCAATATAAAAACAACATATCTTACTAGCGCGCAATGCCATCCAGTCAGCCACGATGGATCTCCATTGCCTAATTTATTCTTGTACGTATTGTTTAACTGTTGTCGCTATGTAGCTGCATCATATGTTAGATTAAGCTCACCAGCCACGAGTCGTCTCTTCTCTATGGATCTCCATTGCTTGTGCTCAACCGATTCTTGCATTGTTTAAATGTTGTCCCAATGTAGCTGCATCATATGCCAGCCAGTCAGCCACGGTCGTCTCTTCCCTATGGATTTCCATTGCCCATGCACAATCAATTCTTGCATTGTTCAACTGTTGTCCCAATGTAGCTGCATCATGTCTTAGATTAAGCTCAGAAACAATGCCAGCAAATTAGTCTCTTCCCTATGGAGTTCCATTGCCTGCACTCAATGGACTCTTGCGTTGTTTACTCCTTGTCGTCCTCTCCTATATAAACGGATCTTGAATCTTCAGCTCATACGACCACGATCGAGGTAGGTCCAATGGCGGAAACCCAACACACCCAGCTCGTGTGCTACACTTTGCTCTGCATCCTTGTCATGGCCATACTCGTCAAGCTCAAGCACATGCGAGCCTCTGCTAGCCGCCTGAACCTGCCTCCCGGCCCATGGGTGCTGCCGGTGATCGGCCACATGCACCTGCTGCTCGGCGCCATTCCGTACCAGGCCATGCACAGGCTCGCTCGTCAGCACGGCCCCGTCATGCTTCTCCGCCTTGGCCACGTCCCGACGCTCGTGCTCTCCTCCGCGGAGGCGGCCAGGGAGGTCATGAAGGTGCACGACGCCGCCTTCGCCGACCGCCCCGTGTATGCCACGGCAGATATCTTCACCTACGGCGGCGAGGACATCTCCTTCGCGCGCCACGACAGCCGGCACTGGAAGGCCCTCCGGAAGCTCTGCGCCGTGGAGCTGCTGAGCCCGAGGCGCGTCCGGTCGTTCCGCCATGTCCGGGAGGAGGAGGCGGCGAGGCTTGTGCTGTCCGTCGCCGGCGCCGGTCGCATCGTCAACGTCGGTGACATGCTAAAGGTAATGATGAACGACGTGGTCATGAGGGCGTCCGTGGGCGACAGGTGCGTGCAGCGGGACGCGTACCTGGAGGAGCTGGACAGGGTGTTGGACCTCATGTCCGGGTTTAACCTCATCGACCTGTTCCCGGCGTCGCGCCTCGCCCGGGCGATCGGTGGCCGGGCTCTCGGGGCGACGTGGGAGGTACACCGGAGGATCCACTCCATCATGGACGCCATGATCAGCGATCACAGAACGGCTATGGAGGGCGAGGACGACAATGATGCCGGATGTGAGCAGAGGGGTGACATACTCACTACTCTGCTCCGGTTCCAGATGGACGGCGGGATTGGCGGCGTCGCCCTCACCAATGAAAACATCAGCGGCGTCCTCTTTGTGAGTCACCAGTCACCACTAGCTACCCAAGACCATGGTTTAAAATTGGACCCCCTTATCTGGCGACCGTCCACTGGGAGGGTTGGCATTTTGATGACAGTTTTAGTTGGTCACGGTGGTAGTATCTTCATAAGAACATGGCATTTTCTGGAGTGAAGGCTCAGACCTGCTATCCTCCCAAAAAATGACATGTTGTTCAAAAGAAACTTTCACACCCGATACAACTAAAACTGCCAGGAAAATCGTTCGAAATGCATTGCTCTCCCATCGAACGGTCGCCAGTTAGGTTTTTGCGTTAAAATTTCAGTAGTACAATTTTTTGGCAATAGTTGATATATATATATATATATATATATATATATATATATATATATATATATATATATAAAGTTGGCACTAGATTATTTTGGGATCTTACTGGAATTTCAAAAAATCTTTTGGTTTTCGATGAAAATGTTATTAATTCCGTTGAATTTTGCCTAATGTACTTAAAATTAGGTTAGTATGGTGCAAAATTTGAATGTTACAAATATTCCATTACCCACCATAATTACTCGAACTTTTACTGAAATTTTAAACCGTGCTAGTTACCACATTTTGCTTGCTACATGATATTTCGGTCTCACATATTTCTGTGTGTGTCACCAGGATCTTTTCGCTGCAGGGTCGGAGACGACAGCCACGACAACAATCTGGGCAATGTCTGAGCTGATGAGGAGCCCACACATAATGGCCGCCGCTCAGTCCGAAGTCCGGCGAGTCCTCCATGGCAAGACCGAGGTGACTGAGGCCGACATCGACGGCCGGCTCCACTACCTACAAATGGTCATCAAGGAGACCTTTAGGTTGCATCCACCGGTGCCGCTACTCATGCCGAGGCTTTGCACTGAGCAAACAAAGGTCATGGGCTATGATATTCCACAGGGCACCACTGTATTCGTGAATGTGTCGGCAATCGGTAGGGACGAGAAGAGCTGGACTAACGCGAGCGAGTTCATGCCCAAGAGGTTTGACGGTGAAAAGGTTGATTATGGTGGTACGGACTTTAGGTTCCTCCCAGGTGGCGCTGGACGGAGAATGTGCCCCGGTATGATGTTTGGAGTGTCAAACATCGAAATGGCTCTTGCAAGCCTTCTCTATCACTTCGACTGGAAGCTTCCTGAAGGTGGGAACCCAGAGACGCTTGATATGAGTGAAGCGTATGGGATCACGGCTCGTCGTAGGACCGAGCTTGTGTTGGAAGCTACTGTTTTTGTTCCTTAATTTGTTTTTGTTTCTACGTGGCCATGTCAATTTAATCAACGAGTGCATCCGATCGCGGAGGTGGAGAGAGTATTCTATTTCATGTCTTATATGTCTATATTGTAATGTGTGTTAATGCTCGAGTGTTACTTTGTATTTAGCAACTAAGTTAATTTTATCACGTGCCATCACATCCAAAGAATATCCCACGTTTATATTCATGGATCCGTTAAAGAGATACAAAATGGATTAGAAAACAAATAAACCCACCCCCCAAAATTTGCATGTATTCCCAATTAGTTTCTATTTGAGTTTGGTATTATCTCGATTGTTGAACTTATGTAGATATGTGCAAGGACCTTTTTCATTCATATATTTTTTATGATCCATTGACCCACTTCTACTCTATCAGTGAATTAGATCATTTCACCTTGATCTCTGCATCAGTTGACCCATGTACACTATTTATTTATTATGTTAATTGTTGCTCATTAACCTTGTGTGCATGGGGAGGGAACATGTCGTTTCTCGAGTACGTTACCTTACCTTCACGACTCCAAGTTCATATGGCAGAGCACAGTGCCACAGGACACCACGGTGTTCCTTAATGTCTCACCAATTGGTAAGGACCAGAATAGTTGGACCAATGTGAGCGGTTCAAGCCCAAAAGTATTGAGGGCAAGTGTGAAGTATGGTGGTACAGACTTCAGGTTCCTCCCTGGTGGAGTGTGTTGGGGAACGTAGTAATTAAAAAAATTTCCTACGATCATGCAAGATCTATCTAGGAGATGCATAGCAACGAGAGGGGAGAGTGTGTTCACGTACCCTCGTAGACAGAAAGCGGAAGCGTTATGCTAATGCGGTTGACGTAGTTGAACGTCTTCGTGATCCAACCGATCAAGTACCGAACGTACGACACCTCCGAGTTCTGCGCACGTTCAACTCGATGACGTCCCTCAAACTCTAGATCCAGCAGAGGTCGAGGAAGAGTTTCGTCAGCACGACGGCGTGGTGACGGTGATGGTGATGTGATCCGCGCAGGGCTTCACCTAAGCACTACGATGCTATGACTGGAGGAGCAAACTGTGGAGAGAGACGCCGCACACCGCTTGGAACAATTGTTGTGTCTACAAGGGGTGCCTTGCCCACGTATATAAAGGAGGGAGAGGGAGGAGGCCGGCCATAGGGGGCGTGGCATAAGGGGGCACTACACCACAACACTTGATTGGGGGCAGTTAACTGCCGGGAGAAAAACCTATTTAAGGGCAAACTAACTGCCGGGACATGTGTTACTGCCGCTAGAAACGTGTTAGGGCAGTAAAACTGCCGGGAGAACTTTAATAACAACGGCATCTGCACTGTCGGTACACTTTACGACACAAAATCTGCCGGGAGAACAAAATCTCGGCCCATAATCTGCCGGCCCATGCCGGAGACCGTCTTTGGCGTGAAACAGGAAAACGACCCTAATAAGCGCGCGCCAGAGAGGAAAAAAAGCGCGCGGCTTGACGAATATTTTGGCCCATTGAGAAATACTAGCGCCGGCCCTCCCACGACCAGATCCACAACACGCCACCCCCAAATCCACTGCATCCAGCAGATCCCCCGCCGCCGCCGCCCCGAAACCTAGCTAGTTCGCGCACCGCGCAGCCGCCTCTGCGCTCGACCACCGCGCGCCAACGTAGCTCCCCTGCCCCCACCGCCGGCGTAGCCCCTCACCACCGCAGGCCGCCGCGCACCCCAATCCGCCCTCCACTGGACCGCAAGCCGCCGCCGCCCCCAACTATCCACCACCGGCGGAGGCCCTCCAACCAGCAAACCGCTGCCACCGTCGCCCCCCATCATGCGTGGCAGACACTCCGCCCCTCCGCCGCCCCAAGAGCCACTGCATCCTGCTGCCGTGGTCACCCCACTCCAGAGCGGCACCTCCGAGCACCCCGCCGGCCACCATCGTCATCGCCAAGCCACACCACCGGCGGACACCATCCTCCGTGGAAGGGCTTCGTCGCAGCAACTACGTACTACGCTCGTGCACTTCCTCCCCGAGCAGGCTTCACCAAGCATCAAGTGACGGGTCCGCCTCCTCCACAAGCCCCCGAAGCAGCAGACCACATGTTGGCCCTCCTCTCCAGCGAGCAGCTTTGCCTGCTGAACATCCTTTCCCTGGACATCGCTGCCTCCTGTACTTCATTGGACAGGTGAGGTTTGGTAGCAATTTGTGTGCCTTCTTTTGTTCTGAATGTGCAGCACTGAACTATTCCGTCAGTTAGAACAAAACATCAATTTTTAATTGCTTTGGTGTAATAACAGCAAAAAAACAAAATCATTTAATTTGGGATGAAAGAAAGCTAGTTTTGGAGTTCATTTGTAGCCCTTCAGAACACTGCTACTGTTATTACTGAACGAACAAGTTATTACTGATGTTTTGGAGTTCATTTGTAGCCCTTCAGAACACTTCTGCTGCAAGTGCAATGTTATTACTGAACTTCTACGAACAAAAACTGCTACTGTTATTAGCCCTTCAGATCAAAGAACAGGGACCATTGGTGATTAACAAGTGCATAGCTTAATTAGATTCGTTGACACCTGACTAAGTTGTTTCATTGAGCTTTGGAGTTCATTTAATTTGAGATGAAATAAAGCTAGTTATTTAAGTCTGCTTGTTTAGTTGATGCCCCAAAGTAGTACCATATTTGTTTGTGCTTTGCGAAATAGGAGATGTGGACAGAACATGTGCTATGCTTTTATGACATATATGACATTCTTGCTGCTATTTTGGTTTTTGTATTTTTTGAAATTACATGTTTCGGTTAATTATATTCTGTTGTGTGATGGCATTTCTTCTTCGTATTGTATTTCTTGTCGCCTGTACTAGATATTGATGATATGCAATTTGTTACTAGATTTTTTCATTAATAGAAGTAAACTTTCTTTCACATGTTAGGCAATTTTAGTGAAACTGGTCAAGAATGGACAAGAGTTGGATGGATAAAGCTAGAAATACACAAGCATATATAGACGGGGTAGAGAAATTCATAGATTTTGCTTTTACTCATTCAGCAAGAGGGAACACTATACTATGTCCTTGTAGAATTTGCTTGAACTGTTGTTGGTTTGAAGCTAGTGTTGTCTATGAGCACTTGTTATGCGATGTGTTTATTAGTGGGTACAAAAGATGGATATATCATGGGGAGGCATCATCACCTCTTGCATCCGAGAGTGACCATGATGAGGTTCAACCTGATAATTTTCAAGAGGAGATTGACCTAGATGACTATGATGAGATGCTTGAAATGATTCAAGATATAGCACATCAAAATGGGGATTTTAGTGATAGTAGTGGGGAGGATCCAAGTCACCAGGATGCTGAGCCTGAGGGCGTTGACCCTTTTCTAGAGAAGAAAAAGAAGAAAGATGAAGATGCTTTCCGACAATTCATAGCTGATGATAGGGAGGAGCTTTATCCAGGGTGCACAACCTTCTCAAAGCTACATTTCGTTGTTAGGTTACTCCATGCAAAATCTCTTGGAGGTTGGAGTGATAAAAGTTTTGACATACTGCTAGAGTTGCTAAAAGAGGCCTTTCCAACAGCAAAGCTACCCAAATTTTTTATGAAGCTAAGAAGATGATAAAATGCCTTGAGCTTGGTTATATAAAAATTCATGCATGTGAGAATGATTGCATTTTGTTCTGGAAGGAACATGCAAATAAGGATATTTGTCCTACATGCAAAACTTCTCGGTGGAAATCTGAAAAGAATAGTCTTGATGGGAAACATGTACACAAGGTCCCAAAGAAGGTTCTTCGTTATTTTCCAATAAAGAAGAGGCTACAACGCCTTTTTGTGTCCCCAAAGAGTGAAGCGGACTGCAGATGGCATGCTGAAGAACATACAAGAGATGGACTAATAAGGCATACATCGGATGCACCTGTTTGGAAGGACTTTGATGGCAAATATCCCGATTTTGCTAAAGATAGTCGCAACATGAGGCTGCTTGTAGTATCTGATGGTTTTAATCCATTTAGGACAATGAAGTTATCCTATAGTATCTGGCCTGTTGTAGTAATTCCGTTGAATCTTCCTCCTTGGTTGTGCATGAAGCAGCATAATTTCATCCTCTCTTTGCTAATTCCTGGTCCAAGGTCACCTGGGGGAGATATAGATGTCTTTCTTGAACCACTTATTGATGATTTGAACTCACTTTTTAAGGAGGGTGTTAGAACCTATGACGCCTCCACCGGTAAACCCTTCAACCTGCATGCTGCTGTATTGTCAACTACATCAGACCTCCCAGGCTTATGCACTCTATCTGGGATTGTAACCTCTGGTGAATTTGGCTGTCCATTGTGTGGCTCACATACTTGCTCTCTTCGGTTGAAGGAAGGCAAGAAATTTTTCTATATGGGTCATCGAAGGTTTCTTGATCCTAACCATGAATACAGATTTGATGAAGAATCCTTTGATGGTGTGGAATTAGGGACAACACCTGTACCACTTACCGGAGAGGAAGTTTTGGCCCTCACTGAAAATATGAAGACTGTTTTTGGAAAGGACCCTTCCGGGAAACAACCACCAAGAAGCGCAAGGTTGGCGAACCACCAATGGTTCGGAAAAGAAAATCCATATGGTTTAGGTTGAGATACTGGAAAGACTTGCTGCAGCCTCATAATCTTGATGCAATGCACATTGAAAAGAATGTATGTGAAAATATAATTAACATACTTCTATGCATGGATCGAAAATCAAAAGATAATTATAGCTCTCGTAGAGATCTAGAGCATCTTGGAATAAGAAAAGCTCTCCAACCTGTCCCAGTAGGTGAACAATTTGATTTGCCTGCTGCACCCTATGACATGGACAATGAAAAGAAGAAACTGTTTTGCGAAATTTGTAAGGAAGCTAGGTTCCCTGATGGTTGTGCATCTGATATACGCCGGAATGTCCTTGTGAAGCAGAAAAAGATCGTTGGGCTGAAGAGCCATGACAATCACATTCTTTTGCAGCAATTGCTTCTGCTAGCTGTTCGGAACACAATGCCAAAGGAAGTCAGTGTTGCCTTGGTCCGCGTCAGTAGATTCTTCAAGCAAATATATTCTCCTGTCATTAGCATAAGTGACATGGAGAAGCTAGAGGGAGAAATAGCTGAGACCTTGAGCATTCTTGAGGCCATATTTCTGCCATCATTTTTTGATCTTATGGTTCACTTGATGGTTCATATTCCAACCCAAGTGAGGCTAGGGGGCCTAGTAAAGTACAACAACATGTACCCAGTAGAAAGGTCATCCCTATAAACCCATTTTCTTGGTATCATATGGTTTCTTATTCTTCAAAATAATCTGATATATGTTACCTATATACTATATAGGTATAATATGAAGCTAAAGGGGTTTGTTCGTACCAAGAGCCACCCCGAGGGGTCAATTGCAGAGGGCTATGTGTTTGATGAGAGCCTTACATTCTGCTCCCGTTATTTACATGGATGTGAGACTAGATTTAACAGAAAATGCAGAAATGACGCCCCTGAGACCAATGTATCTACTATGCCATTTTTTACCAACAAGGGTCGATTTTTGGCTGGAAAACATATAGTGACCTTAGATCACAAGTCATGGCTGCAAGCACATCGACATGTTTTGTTTAATTATGATAACATAGATTCATATTTGAGGTATTTTATTTCTAAGAATTTCTATCATTTGAGCCTATGAACGATATTTGTCATATTGCTGAATTTGCATACTTAACTCCTGCAGCAAGTATGATGCCTATTTAACTTCGATTGGCCACGGGAATAACTTAGAGATTAGTCGCATTCGCCATGAGAAATTCCATGAGTGGTTTAAGATCCATGTGGCACAACTAATTGCGAGTGGTGAAGATATTTCTGAAGAGATTCAAACTTTAGCTAACGGGAAGTGTAATAGCTATACCATAGATGGGTACAATTTCCACACAAATTCGTATGATCAGGGTAGACCTACCCAAAGCAGCGGGGTTGCTCTTGTATCTCAGATTTTGTCTTCCAAAAGCGAAGATAATGAAAATCTTATGGTCAGCAATAAAATATATTATGGTGTGATAACTGAAATCCTTGAGTTAAATTATAACAACAAAGGAAGTATTGTGCTTTTCAAATGTGATTGGGTTGACAACAGTGCACAAGACAAGTGGGTTCAAGTCGATGATCTTGGTGTCACACGTGTGAACTTCAAGCATTTACTGAAGTCTGATGAACCTTTCATTTTGGCATCTCAAGCAACCCAAGTGTACTATGTGCAAGATAAGCTTGATAAAGATTGGTATTCTGTTAGAAGCTTTCCTCATCCACGAGACCTGTATGATATGTTTGAAGTGGGAGATGAAGATTTTGACCACCATGATGCACCTACTATGTCAATTGCTGATCTGGATGCCAATGTAGATCTTAGTGTTGATGTTAGAAATATACCTCGTAGTAGGATGGATATAGATGGAACACTTGTTCCTGCAGTTCAGCAACCAAAGTGTGTGCCTTTTCCTTAAATTTTTCAGTTACATGCTTATATACTTGATATCCAATGTGTCAATTCTAATGTGCTATAAAATTTCTTTTCAGGAAAAAATGGAAAAAGGAAGAGACGAAGACAATGCTGAAGCACGAGAGGAAGAGAGGCTAGCGAATTTTAAAGCAAGAAACAGTGAGGACTTTGCACGATTTGGGTCTTTCAGATTTGCAGATGCTAACGAAGTTTCTGGAGGCAAAGCCAGTCAGCGCCAAACTAAAAGAAAGAAGGTGATGTTTTTATTTGTTTATTGCATCTATTACTTCAGTTTTACATATCTTGTTTCGTTATGTGTAGAGCAACGTAGAAAAGCCTGCTGTTGATGTAACTCGAGTTCTTAGGTCCCAAATGACTAGAGATGTTGATGACATGGCAAGTGATAACATTGAAGAGCATGAAGGTACATAGCTATTTTCCATGTTAGTTAAAGGATGATATATAGCCTACTAACTATTTTCCATGTTTAGACCATGAGTTGGTTCAAGAAACGAAGGGGAAGAAGGGGAAAAAACGCACTAGAATGCACAATGTGTATGATAGATTGGGGACAGTCCCACCAATCCGTGTGGAGTACAATGGTGATGGACAACCAATTGGGGAAAATGCATCGGAGTTTTCAAACTTCATCTCCACACTTGTGAAAAGTAAAATATCTCTTGGGCATAATGATTGGAGAAAGGTTGATGTTAATGGAGACTCTCAGAAGACGAGAAGACGGCGGTCGATGGGTTGCAGCAGTTAATGGACTCGGAAGACGAGCGGCCGGGAAGGTGTAGGTCGAACGATCGGTACCGTCTCGCAGACAGCAAAAGAGGGGCCGGTCGCCGAACACGATTCCCGGCCGCATGCATGGTGTTTGGGAGTATGAGGCTGGTTATAGTGGGGTTGAGATCCTCTGCTGTAATGTACGGTGCTGTAGTGCGGATGACATGTGGGGCCGGGTCCACATGGCAATGACCCTATAGCACCGTACAGTACTGCAGAGGATCCTGACCCGTTATAGTGGGGAGTAACTGTATGACACTAGTCTAAGTTACTACCTTCACTAGAAGAACGCCCGTGCGTTGCAACGGGGCCACATTAACTTTAAGAGTTCAATATTAATATTCTCATACATATCAATCCTTCTTCTCCTTCCGTCTGCCACCGAGACAGGGACCTAGACTTTGTGCTGCTCTTATTGATTTCAAACCCAGACGAGATGGGGTGGTGGGAGGGGGGACGAAAAAACCCAGACGAAACAAAGGAGAAGGAGAGCCTCATCAGTAGCATCATGGTGAATTTCAAACCTAGCGTTGTGCTCCGCCCAACGAACATGGACGCCGCCGCCGGCGGCCCGGTGGAGCTCGAACCCGAGAGACTCTGCTGCTTGCTGGGAGGGGTCGGGGAGGGTCGGAGCACATGAGCATTGACGTGAAGACAGAGTAGGCCGGGGAGATTACTGTGCACGCCGCACAGCGACTTGGACCTCGGAGGGCCTTAGCTCTGTCAGGAGGAGGTCCCGAGTTCCTGCCGAGGACAGCCTGACGGGGGAGACGCACGGCCGCTCGCGCTGCCCGCAACGCGACCACGCCCTGCCCTAGGGTTCTGCGACGGCGGCAGCGTCCTCCACAGCCACACCCTCTCTGAGTCCTGCCCTGAACTGGGGTTCCGAGATGGCGGCGGTGGCGGAGGTCTCTGAGGTTGGAGAGGGGCAAGATGTAGGACGGCGGAGGCTGGAGCCTGGAGCGATGGCGGCGTTTCGGGATTGCAGGCAGGGGGACGTGCGAGGTGAGTGTTTTTTTCACCGCTTTATGTTGTGTTGCCTGCACGGATATATAGGAGAACAAATAGGTGGATTATAATTCCTTCCATTGTATAAGTGTTGGGAAAGGAAGCGAGGGACAAAAATCAATCGAGGGGCCTTTAAGAGTAGAGATTAGTTAATTGGATTTTTCTTTAAAGTCTGTTATTTGTTTTCTTAAAATTTATTATATGTTTCCTAAATCAAATTGCATTGATGGGATGGATCGATTGATTTGGATAGTCTATTATTTGTTTCCTTCACATCCATTATATGTTTCCTAAAGCAAATTGCATTGATGAGATGGATCGTTTGATTTGGATGGATCGATTGATTTGTTTCCTTAAAATTGGATTTTTTTTAAAGTCTGTTATTTGTTTCCTTAAAATTTATTATATGTTT
>NC_041384.1:732160804-732177815 GCF_002162155.2 Triticum dicoccoides | reverse complement strand
GATTTGGATAGTCTATTATTTGTTTCCTTCACATCCATTATATGTTTCCTAAGTCAAATTGCATTGATGAGATGGATCGTTTGATTTGGATGGATCGATTGATTTGTTTCCTTAAAATTGGATTTTTTTAAAGTCTGTTATTTGTCTCCTTAAAATTTATTATAGGTTTCCTAAATCAAATTGCATTGATGGGATGGATCGATTGATTTAGATAGTCTATTATTTGTTTCCTTCACATCCATTATATGAACGAACAAGTTATTACTGATGTTTTGGAGTTCATTTGTAGCCCTTCAGAACACTTCTGCTGCAAGTGCAATGTTATTACTGAACTTTTTGCTTGTCTACAAACAAAAACTGCTACTGTTATTAGCCCTTCAGATCAAAGAACAGGGACCATTGGTGATTAACAAGTGCATAGCTTAATTAGATTCGTTGACACCTGACTAAGTTGTTTCATTGAGCTTTGGAGTTCATTTAATTTGAGATGAAATAAAGCTAGTTATTTAAGTCTGCTTGTTTAGTTGATGCCCCAAAGTAGTACCATATTTGTTTGTGCTTTGCGAAATAGGAGATGTGGACAGAACATGTGCTATGCTTTTATGACATATATGACATTCTTGCTGCTATTTTGGTTTTTGTATTTTTTGAAATTACATGTTTTGGTTAATTATATTCTGTTGTGTGATGGCATTTCTTCTTCGTATTGTATTTCTTGTCGCCTGTACTAGATATTGATGATATGCAATTTGTTACTAGATTTTTTCATTAATAGAAGTAAACTTTCTTTCACATGTTAGGCAATTTTAGTGAAACTGGTCAAGAATGGACAAGAGTTGGATGGATAAAGCTAGAAATACACAAGCATATATAGACGGGGTAGAGAAATTCATAGATTTTGCTTTTACTCATTCAGCAAGAGGGAACACTATACTATGTCCTTGTAGAATTTGCTTGAACTGTTGTTGGTTTGAAGCTAGTGTTGTCTATGAGCACTTGTTATGCGATGGGTTTATTAGTGGGTACAAAAGATGGATATATCATGGGGAGGCATCATCACCTCTTGCATCCGAGAGTGACCATGATGAGGTTCAACCTGATAATTTTCAAGAGGAGATTGACCTAGATGACTATGATGAGATGCTTGAAATGATTCAAGATATAGCACATCAAAATGGGGATTTTAGTGATAGTAGTGGGGAGGATCCAAGTCACCAGGATGCTGAGCCTGAGGGCGTTGACCCTTTTCTAGAGAAGAAAAAGAAGAAAGATGAAGATGCTTTCCGACAATTCATAGCTGATGATAGGGAGGAGCTTTATCCAGGGTGCACAACCTTCTCAAAGCTACATTTCGTTGTTAGGTTACTCCATGCAAAATCTCTTGGAGGTTGGAGTGATAAAAGTTTTGACATACTGCTAGAGTTGCTAAAAGAGGCCTTTCCAACAGCAAAGCTACCCAAATTTTTTATGAAGCTAAGAAGATGATAAAATGCCTTGAGCTTGGTTATATAAAAATTCATGCATGTGAGAATGATTGCATTTTGTTCTGGAAGGAACATGCAAATAAGGATATTTGTCCTACATGCAAAACTTCTCGGTGGAAATCTGAAAAGAATAGTCTTGATGGGAAACATGTACACAAGGTCCCAAAGAAGGTTCTTCGTTATTTTCCAATAAAGAAGAGGCTACAACGCCTTTTTGTGTCCCCAAAGAGTGAAGCGGACTGCAGATGGCATGCTGAAGAACATACAAGAGATGGACTAATAAGGCATACATCGGATGCACCTGTTTGGAAGGACTTTGATGGCAAATATCCCGATTTTGCTAAAGATAGTCGCAACATGAGGCTGCTTGTAGTATCTGATGGTTTTAATCCATTTAGGACAATGAAGTTATCCTATAGTATCTGGCCTGTTGTAGTAATTCCGTTGAATCTTCCTCCTTGGTTGTGCATGAAGCAGCATAATTTCATCCTCTCTTTGCTAATTCCTGGTCCAAGGTCACCTGGGGGAGATATAGATGTCTTTCTTGAACCACTTATTGATGATTTGAACTCACTTTTTAAGGAGGGTGTTAGAACCTATGACGCCTCCACCGGTAAACCCTTCAACCTGCATGCTGCTGTATTGTCAACTACATCAGACCTCCCAGGCTTATGCACTCTATCTGGGATTGTAACCTCTGGTGAATTTGGCTGTCCATTGTGTGGCTCACATACTTGCTCTCTTCGGTTGAAGGAAGGCAAGAAATTTTTCTATATGGGTCATCGAAGGTTTCTTGATCCTAACCATGAATACAGATTTGATGAAGAATCCTTTGATGGTGTGGAATTAGGGACAACACCTGTACCACTTACCGGAGAGGAAGTTTTGGCCCTCACTGAAAATATGAAGACTGTTTTTGGAAAGGACCCTTCCGGGAAACAACCACCAAGAAGCGCAAGGTTGGCGAACCACCAATGGTTCGGAAAAGAAAATCCATATGGTTTAGGTTGAGATACTGGAAAGACTTGCTGCAGCCTCATAATCTTGATGCAATGCACATTGAAAAGAATGTATGTGAAAATATAATTAACATACTTCTATGCATGGATCGAAAATCAAAAGATAATTATAGCTCTCGTAGAGATCTAGAGCATCTTGGAATAAGAAAAGCTCTCCAACCTGTCCCAGTAGGTGAACAATTTGATTTGCCTGCTGCACCCTATGACATGGACAATGAAAAGAAGAAACTGTTTTGCGAAATTTGTAAGGAAGCTAGGTTCCCTGATGGTTGTGCATCTGATATACGCCGGAATGTCCTTGTGAAGCAGAAAAAGATCGTTGGGCTGAAGAGCCATGACAATCACATTCTTTTGCAGCAATTGCTTCTGCTAGCTGTTCGGAACACAATGCCAAAGGAAGTCAGTGTTGCCTTGGTCCGCGTCAGTAGATTCTTCAAGCAAATATATTCTCCTGTCATTAGCATAAGTGACATGGAGAAGCTAGAGGGAGAAATAGCTGAGACCTTGAGCATTCTTGAGGCCATATTTCTGCCATCATTTTTTGATCTTATGGTTCACTTGATGGTTCATATTCCAACCCAAGTGAGGCTAGGGGGCCTAGTAAAGTACAACAACATGTACCCAGTAGAAAGGTCATCCCTATAAACCCATTTTCTTGGTATCATATGGTTTCTTATTCTTCAAAATAATCTGATATATGTTACCTATATACTATATAGGTATAATATGAAGCTAAAGGGGTTTGTTCGTACCAAGAGCCACCCCGAGGGGTCAATTGCAGAGGGCTATGTGTTTGATGAGAGCCTTACATTCTGCTCCCGTTATTTACATGGATGTGAGACTAGATTTAACAGAAAATGCAGAAATGACGCCCCTGAGACCAATGTATCTACTATGCCATTTTTTACCAACAAGGGTCGATTTTTGGCTGGAAAACATATAGTGACCTTAGATCACAAGTCATGGCTGCAAGCACATCGACATGTTTTGTTTAATTATGATAACATAGATTCATATTTGAGGTATTTTATTTCTAAGAATTTCTATCATTTGAGCCTATGAACGATATTTGTCATATTGCTGAATTTGCATACTTAACTCCTGCAGCAAGTATGATGCCTATTTAACTTCGATTGGCCACGGGAATAACTTAGAGATTAGTCGCATTCGCCATGAGAAATTCCATGAGTGGTTTAAGATCCATGTGGCACAACTAATTGCGAGTGGTGAAGATATTTCTGAAGAGATTCAAACTTTAGCTAACGGGAAGTGTAATAGCTATACCATAGATGGGTACAATTTCCACACAAATTCGTATGATCAGGGTAGACCTACCCAAAGCAGCGGGGTTGCTCTTGTATCTCAGATTTTGTCTTCCAAAAGCGAAGATAATGAAAATCTTATGGTCAGCAATAAAATATATTATGGTGTGATAACTGAAATCCTTGAGTTAAATTATAACAACAAAGGAAGTATTGTGCTTTTCAAATGTGATTGGGTTGACAACAGTGCACAAGACAAGTGGGTTCAAGTCGATGATCTTGGTGTCACACGTGTGAACTTCAAGCATTTACTGAAGTCTGATGAACCTTTCATTTTGGCATCTCAAGCAACCCAAGTGTACTATGTGCAAGATAAGCTTGATAAAGATTGGTATTCTGTTAGAAGCTTTCCTCATCCACGAGACCTGTATGATATGTTTGAAGTGGGAGATGAAGATTTTGACCACCATGATGCACCTACTATGTCAATTGCTGATCTGGATGCCAATGTAGATCTTAGTGTTGATGTTAGAAATATACCTCGTAGTAGGATGGATATAGATGGAACACTTGTTCCTGCAGTTCAGCAACCAAAGTGTGTGCCTTTTCCTTAAATTTTTCAGTTACATGCTTATATACTTGATATCCAATGTGTCAATTCTAATGTGCTATAAAATTTCTTTTCAGGAAAAAATGGAAAAAGGAAGAGACGAAGACAATGCTGAAGCACGAGAGGAAGAGAGGCTAGCGAATTTTAAAGCAAGAAACAGTGAGGACTTTGCACGATTTGGGTCTTTCAGATTTGCAGATGCTAACGAAGTTTCTGGAGGCAAAGCCAGTCAGCGCCAAACTAAAAGAAAGAAGGTGATGTTTTTATTTGTTTATTGCATCTATTACTTCAGTTTTACATATCTTGTTTCGTTATGTGTAGAGCAACGTAGAAAAGCCTGCTGTTGATGTAACTCGAGTTCTTAGGTCCCAAATGACTAGAGATGTTGATGACATGGCAAGTGATAACATTGAAGAGCATGAAGGTACATAGCTATTTTCCATGTTAGTTAAAGGATGATATATAGCCTACTAACTATTTTCCATGTTTAGACCATGAGTTGGTTCAAGAAACGAAGGGGAAGAAGGGGAAAAACGCACTAGAATGCACAATGTGTATGATAGATTGGGGACAGTCCCACCAATCCGTGTGGAGTACAATGGTGATGGACAACCAATTGGGGAAAATGCATCGGAGTTTTCAAACTTCATCTCCACACTTGTGAAAAGTAAAATATCTCTTGGGCATAATGATTGGAGAAAGGTTGATGTTGAGCAGAAAAATCATTTGTGGAAAACCTTAAAGGTGTAATCTATAATCTATGATTTCTGCTATAACTTGCCCCATTATCTCTAGATGACTTGTAGTATAACTTTCCCCTTTATCTAATACATCACCTTACACTCTCCATTTACACTTGCTTGAAAGCAGATGTACTATGTTGTGGATGACAAACTGAAGGATTGGGTAATGGGAAGCGCTGCGAAGAAATGGAGGGATTTCAAATCTGAGTTGAAGACTTTGTATTTTGATGAGAAGATGACTGATGAGGAACTTCAAGTTGTCCCAGATAACAGAGTTAGCCCAACTGATTGGAAAGAGCTTGTTGCTTTTTGGAAAACTGAAGCAGGGAAGGTACGCTGCAAGAAAAAATATGTGTAGTTCCCTGCAGTTTTGCTCTAATTTACAATTCATTGAATCAATATTTGTAGCAACGTAGCGAGCAAGGAAGAAAAAATTGAATGGAGATGGAATTATTGCATACATCAGGCAGCAAAAGTCATGCCCGTGTTTCTCACGAAATGGTATATAATGGTCTTACATAACTCTATTTTGCACCGTTTCTTGATTGTTATGAACTAATTATAAGAAAATGAATGTAGCATAAGAAGAATGGATACCCCCCTCAGAGACATGAACTGTTTATAGAAACACACACGTGCAAGAAGACTGGTGCCCCTTCAAGTGTGGCTGCAGCAAATATGTTTGTAAGTATTTGAGTTGCAACAATCTTTAGGCTTTGTACTTGTTAGTTTTTTCTCTAGAACATTGGAGTTATAGTCTTTAGTAAACATTATGTTGCTGATGTGTTCATGGATCATATGTTCTGTCTTGTAGAAAAAGATAGAAAAGAAGTCAAATGAGCGTCCAGAACTTTTAGAAAAAAGCATCAAGCAAGGTGACCTCTTCTCGCATGTCGCAGGAAAGGAGAGGAATGGGTATGTGAGGTGTATAGGTCTAGGACCAAGTGCTGCAGGTTTGGGCATGCCGGGTACTAGAAAGCTGAAATCCATGAAGCTTCAAATGGCCGAGGAAGAAGCAAAAGAAGCCCGACAATCAAATGCAATTCTTGTCGAGCGTGTAGATAAAATGGAGCATAATTTCCAAACAGTAGTTACAACTCTGAAGGATGAACTTCAACAAATGAGGAGACTGTTACAATCAAATGTGCAGCAAAATATTAAGTTCAATCCAGACTATGACTTGTCTCACTCTGGATATGGATATGGATATCGAAATGAAGGTGGATATGAAGGTGGATATGGAGGTGGCCATGGAGGTGGATATCGACATGAAGATGGATATGAAGGAGGATATGGAGGTGGATATGGACAGGAAGGAGGGTATGAACATGAAGGGGAGTATGAGCATGAAGAGAGTGCAGAATCTGCCACCCGCAGCCATGAGGTGTGGCAAGAGAAAGAAGCAACCATTTTGCATAAGAAGGCTTAAGAAGCACTCTTGCGAAAGAAGTTAACAACACCCACTCAGAAAAACTTTGTACTTTCTCGTACCGCTCTACATGAGGTGCTGCAAGAGAAGGAATCAACCATTTTGCAAAAGAAGAAGGCAACAGGGCTCACACAACAAAGTAAGGATGTGGCACTTCATCGCCACAAGATGGCAACAAGCAAGGAAGTTGCAATCACACAAAAAAACCAGCAGGTCAGATGGTACTTTGTTTATATTTTGTTGCTCTTTCTTGTTTAGACAAAGACACTTTTGCTTATCTGAGTTCTTTTTCATGCTTACTCAGAAAGGAAAGGATGTGATCTTGTACAATGTTTATCGAGATCATAGTATCCCAGTGGCAAAAGCAACCATTCTATCAATTGATCGTAGAAAGGTGGTAGGTGGTCAGGAGCTTGGCTCTGAATATTGTGAGGTTGCCGTGAACTATGTAATAAAAAGGGATGCTATACTACCTCGTGGTGTTGGGAACATGACCACCATGGGGCAAGTTCAAGGGCGATGTATCGCGTGGCCATATAAGCATGTGAGCTTTTGTTCTTATTTTCTTATGATTAAACTTACCAATGACTATGATGGTTGATTACTGAAAAAGCTTTGCTTCTATGTATGCAGTTGGAAGTGGACAAGTCTATGGAAAAAGCAGGAATGCGACCACAAGCAGGCTGAGGAGGTAATATACATGTTTCTCTTGGCTGCTATGTGGGTGATGTTGACTTGTTGCATGGTTAATTGCCTGATCTATGTGACTGGGCCGATGGAGACTTTTATTGGATGTTGTTCTTGCATGTCCTGTGTATGCATGTTAGTGGATGCTTTTACATGTCCATTGAAAAGAGTATTTAGTTTGACAAAGTTCTTGATTTGTTCTTAAATGCCAGTCCAATTCTGAATCTCCTGCTGAAAATTTACTATTTCTGAATTGCATGTTAAGTCTCCAAGTTCCACTACTGTATCAGACTATTTTGCTGATTTCCTATTGAAATATTGATTCCTTGATGCCTTGTTCGCTCCTACTTGGCTGTACATGAGCAATATTTGTGTTCCTGTATACACTGGCGGAGCCTCGTGGAGGCCAAAGGGGGTCATGACCCCCCTTCCAAAACTGTATTTTGTTACTAATTACTAAGCGTTTTAGTCTAGCCCATTCGTCAATCGTCCCTTGCCAATTTAATTATTATCTACGTTGGTTTTTGAGCATTAGATCCATTAACTGAAAGGTATAGACGTACTCTGTATGTACAAAGCTAGCTAGCTAGCTAGCTACTACAAGTAGCTTAGTCGATTGTTGTATGAGCAGCTTCCTGCTTGTTGCTTCATCTGCATCGTACGCTTGCTTGCATTTTTATTAGATAAGTGCCGGCTGTTTGCTGCATCTCTTGGCATTAGATTGATTCACCGGCCGCTTTGCCGCTGCATATCCATGGAATGTCTTGCGTTGTTGAGTGCAACTGCCAAGACGACAAATCGACGACTGCCATATGTTCGATTACCTTATAAATTCATGTCATTCGTATATGTTTTTATGCATATTTTTCTGCCAATTTAAAAATTGCCCCCCCCCTTGATAGCTTATCACGCTCCACCACTGCCTGTATACTAGACAAGGCATAGGCGCATAGTTTTGTTTGTCAAAAAGTTGCCACTTTGTACTATGGTGTATTCTTTTGTACATGTGTCATATTACTCCTTGAGATGCAAAAAATGACTACTCTCCAGGTCTTTGTAAATTTAACTTGAGTTAAACTGTAGCATGTCAACTTGAATGTTAATTTAAATTCTGAAACAAGAGCTCCCTATTGAGTATCCTATCTGTTGCAGGTTTCCCAAAGGTACACAAGTCGATGAAGGTTTGGAAGATTTTCAAACTCCTGAAGATTTGGAATACCTACAACAATTGGTGGAGTGATTATGTAATATGCTTGTTTAGTTTGTGAAACCTAGACACTTGCTCCACTCCTTTTGCTGGTTGTTAAGCCACCGTGCTCATTTTGGTTGTGTGGCACACCCAGAAACATGTACTTCCCCACTTGCTGCACTATTTCATTTTGTTGGTCGTGTGGCACATTTTAAAACATATATGCACTGTACCTTTTGTGGCACAACCTCCAAATATATATTATATATATATATATATTATGGTTGTTAATTATGTTCATCCAATGATGTTTTAAGGTTCTGGATGAGGCCTGAAGTTATTTTGAATGAAGTGTATGGATGAGACATATATGTGACTTTGATTGAAATATGTATAAATTGTACGTGTGATATGTCCTGATTGCTTGAACATATTAAATGGATATTACATAGGGGACGCCTAGACCAATTAGGTAGCGAAATTTGCATACTGGCAAAGCAACTGCCGGGTCAAAACTCTTTTGCCGGCAGTTTGACTGCCAGTAATTGATGTTCCACGTGTCTTGCCGAATCTGCCGGGAGAAAAGAAACTGCCGGCAAATAAATGCACTAGGGCAGATGGACTGCCGGGAATATTTTATCTGCCGGGACAAGTAATCCCCGGCAGCCGTTCTCGTGGCAGTTCTATCTGCCGGGAGAAATACTGTCCCGGCAGATAGAGTGTCGCTTAAAGTGTTTTCTCACGGCAGTTTACATGCCGTTGCATCAGTGTTGTGGTGTAGTGGGGGAGTCCTACTAGGACTCCTAGTCCTAGTAGGATTTGCCCCCCTTCTTTTCCTTCTCATGGAGGGGGAAAGGGCGAAAGGAGAGGGAGTAGGAGAAGGAAAGTGGGTGGCACCACCTTCCCTAGTCCAATTTGGCCTCATCCCTTGTGGGGGGCGCACCAGCCCCTTGTGGGCTGGTTAGCCTCCCTCCTATGGCCCATATGGCCCATATCTTTCCCCGGGGGGTTCCGGTATACCCTTCTGGTACTCCGGTATGTACCCGATATACTCTGGAATCCTTCCGGTGTCCGAATACTACCTTCCAATATATCAATCTTTACCTCTCAACCATTTCGAGACTCCTCGTCATGTCCGTGATCTCATCCGGGACTCCGAACAAACTTCGGTCACCAAACACATAACTCATAAATAAAAATCGTCATCAACATTAAGCGTGCGGACCCTACGGATTCGAGAACTATGTAGACATGACCGAGACACCTCTCCAGTCAATAACCAATAGTGGAACCTGGATGCTCATATTGGTTCACACATATTCTACGAATATCTTCATCGGTCAAACCGTTATGACAACATACGTTATTCCCTTTGTCATCGGTATGTTACTTGCCCGAGATTCGATCATCGGTATCTCCATACCTAGTTCATTCTCGTCACTGGTAAGTCTCTTTACTCGTTCCATAATGCATCATCCCGCAACTAACTCATTAGTCACATTGCTTGCAAGGCTTATAGTGATGTGCATTACCGAGAGGGCCCATAGATACCTCTCCGATACTCGGAGTGATAAATCCTAATCTTGATCTATGCCAACCCAACAAACACCTTCGGAGACACCTGTGGAGCATATTTATAATCGCCCAGTTACGTTGTGACGTTTGATAGCACACAAGGTGTTCCTCCGGTATTCGGGAGTTGCATAATCTCATAGTCAAAGGAATATGTATAAGTCATGAAGAAAGCAATAGCAATAAAACTTAACGATCATTATGCTAAGCTAACAGATGGGTCTTGTCCATCAGATCATTCTCCTAATGATGTGATCCCATTCATCAAATGACAACACGTGTCTATGGTTAGGAAATGTAACTATCTTTGATTAACGAGCTAGTCAAGTAGAGGCATACTAGGGACACTTTGTTTTCTCTATGTATTCACACATGTATCAAGTTTCCGGTTAATATAATCCTAGCATGAATAATAAACATTTATTATGATATAAGGAAATATAAATAACAACTTTATTATTGCCTCTAGGGCATATTTCCTTCACTCTCCCACTTGCACTAGAGTCAATAATCTAGTTCACATCGTCATGTGATTTTACACCAATAGTTCACATCGCCATGTGACCAACACCCAAAGGCTTTACTAGAGTCAATAATCTAGTTCACATCACCTATGTGATTAAAACACCCAAAGAGTACTAATGCGTGATCATGTTTTGCTTGCGAGAGAAACTTAGTCAACGGGTCTGCCACATTCAGATCCGTATGTATTTCACAAATTTTTATGTCTATAATGCTCTGCATTGAGCTACTCTAGCTAATTGCTCCCACTTTCAATATGTATCCAGATTGATATTCCGAGTCATCTGGATTAATGTTAGCTTGCATTGACGTAACTCTTTTATGACGAACTCTTTATCAACTCCATAACTGAGAAAAATTTACTTAGTCCTCTTAGGTAACTAAGGATAATTTTGACCGCTGTCCAGTGATCCACTCCTGGATCACTATTGTACCCTCTTGCCAAACTCATGGTGAGGTACACAATAGGTCTGGTACGCAGCATTGCATACTTTATAGAACCTATGACCGAGGCATAGGGAATGACTTTCATTTTCTTTCTATTTACTGCCGTGGTCGGGTTTTGAGTCTTACTCAACTTCACACCTTGTAACACAGGTGCTACCTCTTGAGCACTGCGTTGGATTTCCCCGAAGAGGAGAGGATGATGCAGCAAAGTAGCGTAAGTATTTCCCTCAGTTTTTGAGAACCAAGGTATCAATCCAGTAGGAGGCTACGCGCGAGTCCCTCGTACCTACACAAAAACGATAGCTCAACGCAACCAACACGCTTAGGGGTTGTCAATCCCTCACGGTCACTTACGAAAGTGAGATCTGATAGAGATGATAAATAATATTTTTGGTATAGAGATGCAAAGTGAAAAGTAAAAGGCAAAGTAAAAGCAAAGCAATAATAAAGTGATGGAGATTGATATGATGAGAAAGAGACCCGGGGGCCATAGGTTCACTAGTGGCTTCTCTCAAAAGCATAAGTATTCTACGGTGGGTGAACAAATTACTATTGAGCAATTGACAGAATTGAGCATAGTTATGAGAATATCTAGGTATGATCATGTCACTAGTAGAAAACAAGGCTTTGGTCCAGGCCGGTCAGCCCATTAGTCCCGGTTCAGTCCAGAACCGGGACCAATGTGGGCATTGGTCCCGGTTTGTGAGCCCAGGGGGCCGGCCGGGCCACGTGGGCCATTGGTCCCGATTCATCTGGACCTTTTGGTCCCAGTTGGTGGGATGAACCGGGACCAATGGGCCTCGCTCCTGGCCCACCACCATTGGTCCCGGTTGGTGGCTTGAACCGGGACCAAAGGCTCCCCTTTAGTCCCGGCTCATGTCACCAACCGGGACCAATGAGGTGCCTATATATACCCCTCACTCACGAGCAGAGCACCCCAGTGCTCTGTTTTTCTCTGGCCGAGGGGGAGAGGGCTTGGTGGTGCTCTAGCTCACCTCCTATGCACACAAGGTGTTCGATGGAATGCCCGAGCCACACTACTTAAGCTTTCTCCTCTCCAAGCTCGACCTCCAAGCTCCATTTTCCATAATATTTGTCTAGATTTAGCGGTCCGTCACGCCCCGTCCCCGTCTTCACTGCCGTCGATCACCCGCGCCGAGCTCATCGCCGGCACCACCGTGGTGAGCCTCTTGTTCTTATCTTCTTTCTGAAAGGAAAAATATTCTTACTTGTATGTTTACATAGATACTTGTATTATTTTCTTACTTTTATTATTGTATCTTATATAGTGCGATGGTTTTGGTATCCGCCCCCGTCGGCCCTCGTCCTGTCTATGATTCGGATGTGGTATATATATTATCTTTATAACTATTGGTTCATTTATTGTTTATGAAAATTATGCCGACCAACGTGAGTAGATTTTATTTATGTAGGATGTATGTGAATTGGAAATGCCAACCGACCCTATTGTCGAGAGGTTAAATTTAGTTGAAGAAGAAAACAATTTGTTGAAGGAAAAAATAAAAAAAATTGAGGAGGAGAAGATGATATTGGAGTTGCATGTTGCGGATGTCGTCGATGATCACAAGATCAAGATGGATGCAATGCGCTTGAAGATTAGAAAGATTAGAAAATATGCCATTCATACCGAGGCTTGGTATCATTATGCCGTTGGATCAATTGTTACCTTGGTTGCGATTATGATCGCATTTGTTTTCGCATTGAAATGTTTTACATAGTTTCAATGTATGGTTTAATTAATTAGATGCTCTGGAGAGCTATATGTTGTTAGATGAGAACTATGTATGCACTTTGGTTTTAATGTGATGATGAACTTCTATTAATTTGGACACTTAACTATATATAATGCACGCAGATGAACCGGCAATGGATGTACGGTGACAGACACACCTACGAGTACATTAAGGGCGTGCATGAGTTTCTCGATGCGGCTGAGGCAAACAAGAAGAATGGTTTTATGTGTTGTCCATGCACTGAATGTGGGAATACGATGTCTTACTCTAACCGGAAAATCCTTCACTCCCACCTGCTTTACAAGGGTTTCATGCCACACTATAATGTTTGGACGAGGCACGGAGAAATAGGGGTTATGATAGAAGACGACGAAGAAGAAGAGTACGATGACAACTATGTGCCCCCTGAATATGGTGATGCTGCAACGGGGGGAGCTGGTGAAGATCAAGAGGAACCACACGATGTGCCCAATGATGTTGCAACGGGTGAAGCTGCTGAAGATCAAGAGGAACCAGACGATGTGCCCGATGATGATGATCTCCGCCGGGTCATTGTCGATGCAAGGACGCAATGCAAAAGTCAAAAGGAGAAGCTGAAGTTCGATCGCATGTTAGAGGATCACAAAAAAGGGTTATACCCCAATTGCGAAGATGGCAACACAAAGCTCGGTACCATACTGGAATTGCTGCAGTGGAAGGTAGAGAATGCTGTGGCTGACAAAGGATTTGAGAAGCTACTGAAAATATTGAAGAATAAGCTTCCAAAGGATAAATAATTGCCCGATAGTACATAAGCAGCAAAGAAGGTCGTATGCCCTCTAGGATTGGAGGTGGAGAAGATACATGCATGCCCTAATGACTGCATCCTCTACCGCGGTGCATACAAGGATCTGAACGCATGCCCGGTATGTGGTGCATTGCGGTATAAGATCAGACGAGATGACCTTGGTGATGTTGACGGCGAGCCCCCCAGGAAGAGGGTTCCTGCGAAGGTGATGTGGTATGCTCCTATAATACCACGGTTGAAACGTCTGTTCAGAAACGAAGAGCATGCCAAGTTGATGCGATGGCACAGTGAGAACCGAAAGAAAGATGGGAAGTTGAGAGCACCCGCTGACGTGTCGCAGTGGAGAAAAATCGAGAGAAAGTACTGGGATGAGTTTGCAAAGGACCCAAGGAATGTATGGTTTGCTTTAAGCGTGGATGGCATTAATCCTTTCGGGGAGCAGAGCAGCAATCAGAGCACCTGGCCCGTGACTCTATGTATGTATAACCTTCCTCCTTGGATGTGCATGAAGCGGAAGTTCATTATGATGCCAGTTCTCATCCAAGGCCCTAAGCAACCCGGCAACGAAATTGATGTGTACCTAAGGCCATTAGTTGAAGAACTTTTACAGCTGTGGAATGGAAACGGTGTACGTACGTGGGATGAGCACAGATAGGAGGAATTTAACCTTAAGGCGTTGCTGTTCGTGACCATCAACGATTGGCCCGCTCTCAGTAACCTTTCAGGACAGACAAACAAAGGATACCACACATGCACGCACTGTTTAGATGACACTAAAAGTACATACCTGGACAAATGCAGGAAGAATGTGTACCTGGGCCATCGTTGATTTCTTCCGACCAACCATCAATGTCGAAAGAAAGGCAAGCATTTCAAAGGCGAGGCAGATCACCGGAAGAAGCCCGCCATGCGTACCGGTGATCACGTACTTGCTATGGTCAATGATTTACACTACGTAATCTTTGGAAAGGGTCCCGGTGGACTAGCTGTTCCGAATGACGCTGAGGGACACGCACCCATGTGGAAGAAGAAATCTATATGTTGGGACCTACCCTACTGGAAAGACCTAGAGGTCCGCTCTTCAATCAACGTGATGCACGTGAAGAAGAACCTTTGCATGAACCTGCTAGGCTTCTTGGGCGTTTGCACAAAATATACGCCTGAGGCACGGGAGGACCTGCAACGTTTGCACGAAAAAGATGGCATGCCTCCAAAGCAGTATAAAGGTCCTGCTAGCTATGCTCTTAAGAAAGAAGAGAAATAAATCTTCTTTGAATTCCTGCTCAGTATGAAGGTCACGACTGGCTTCTCGTCGAATATAAAGGGAATAATAAATATGCCAGAGAAAAAGTTTCAGAACCTAAAGTCTCATGACTGCCACGTGATTATGACGCAACTGCTTCCGGTTGCATTGAGGGGGCTTCTACCGGAAAACGTCCGATTAGCCATTGTGAAGCTATGTGCATTCCTCAATGCAATCTCTCAGAAGGTGATCGATCCAGAAATCGTACCAAGGCTAAGGAGTGATGTGGCGCAATGTCTTGTCAGTTTCGAGCTGGTGTTCCAACCATCCTTCTTCAATATCATGACACACATCCTAGTTCATCTAGTCGATGAGATTGTCATCCTGGGGCCCGTATTTCTACACAATATGTTCCCCTTTGAGAGGTTCATGGGAGTCCTAAAGAAATATGTCCGTAACCACGCTAGGCCAGAAGGAAGCATCTCAATGGGCCATCAAACAGAGGATGTTATCGGGTTTTGTGTTGACTTCATTCCTGGCCTTAAGAAGATAGGTCTCCCTAAATCGCGGTATGAGGGGAACTGACTGGAAAAGGCACTCTTGGAAGTGACTCAATAATATGCAGGGACGGATATTCTTGGTCTCAAGCACATTACACAGTTCTACAGAACTCTACCTTGGTGACCCCGTATGTCGATGAACACAAGAACAGTCTGCGCTCCAAACACCCGGAGCAGTGCGACGACTGGATTACATGTGAACACATCAGGACTTTCAGCAGTTGGTTGGAAACACGTCTCAGAGGTGACAACACTGTTTGTGATGAGTTGTACTTGTTGTCCAGGGGACCATCTTTGACTGTATTGACTTACAAAGGATACGAGATAAATGGGAATACATTTTACACGATCGCCCAAGATCAAAAGAGCACCAACCAAAACAGCGGTGTCCGCTTTGATGCAGCAACCGAGAGCGGAAAGGACACATATTATGGTTACATAGTGGACATATGGGAACTTAACTACGGACCTGATTTTAAGGTCCCTTTGTTTAAGTGCAAATGGGTCAATCTGTCAGGCGGTGGGGTACAGGTAGACCCATAGTACGGAATGACAACAGTGGATCTGAAAAATCTTGGGTACACTGACGAACCGTTCGTCCTAGCCAATGATGTGGCACAGGTTATCTATGTGAAGGACATGTCTACCAAACCGAGAAAAAGAAAAGATAAGGAAGCGAATACATCATACGATGAGCCAAAGCGCCACATAGTTCTTTCAGGACATAGTTCTTTCAGGAAAAAGGGACATCCTGGGAGTGGACGGCAAGACAGACATGTCTGAAGATTATGAAAATTTTCATGAAATTCCTCCCTTCAATGTCAAGGCTGACCCAAGCATCCTGATAAACAATGAAGATTATCCATGGTTACGGCGCAATAAGCAAATGACACAAGCGAAGAAAAAGTGAAGACTTTCTCCCACAACTATTATGATGATACCATGCCAACTTTGTAACACACAAACATGCTACCATTGTCCGTTTTGTACATGCACATGCTATGTCGGTGAAATTATGATACCATGCCAACTTTCAACTTTTTCAGAGTTCATTTGAAATGCTTTCATGTCTTATGGTTTAGCCCTCGTAATACCATGACCATTAGTCCCTGGCCCATGCCAACTTTCAACTTTCAACTTTCTAAAACTAATGGCACTAACAGAAAGTTTATAATTTTGCTCCTCGCCCCTGGCCCATGACCATTAGTCCCGGTTTGTGCCACAAACCGGGACTAAAGGGTTGGTCCTCGTTGCGGGCAGAGTTTAGTCCCACCTCGCCAACCGAAGGGGGCTCACACCGGTTTATAAGCCCTTCCCTCTCTGCCTTGTTGAGCTCCTCTCAAAGTGAAAATAGATGCCCTAATAGAGAAAAGTTCAACCTAAATTCATAGTGAATTTCTCTGAAATTCATAGAAATTTACTAGGAATTTAGGTTGAATTTTCTCTATAAGCGCATCTATTCTCATTTTTTAGTAAGTTAATCACAAACTTGTGATTCAATCAATTTTCAAAGAATTCAAATTTTAACTATTCAAATTTGAAAACTAATGGCACTAACAGAAAGTTTATAATTTTTCTAAAACTAATGGCACTAACAGAAAGTTTATAATTTTGCTAACCTAAAAGCAAACAGAATTAAAAATTAAAGCAAAAAACAAAAGAAAATAAATAATGCAAAAAACAAATAAAAAAACAGGAAAAAA
>NC_041384.1:732142559-732159576 GCF_002162155.2 Triticum dicoccoides | reverse complement strand
CGCCACCCCTCGAGCTCGCCGTCGTCCCCAAGCCCGCGCCGCCCCTGATCTCGCCGTCGTCCCCGAGCCCTCCTCCCTGAGCTTGTGCCGCCCTCGCCGCCCTCCTCCCTGAGCCATCCGCCGCCCTCGCCGCCGCCCTCGCCTCCCCCGCCGTCGCCCTCGCCGGTCAACCTTGCTGCTGTGAGCCGCCGCCACCCGTTTATCATTTTTTTCATTTTTTGTTCGTATATATAATGTATATATGTATGTGGCTATATGTATGTATAGATGTTCATATATGTGTATTTTTTTTCAGAGCATTTTTTGTTCATATATGTATGTTTTGTTTATGTGTATTTTTTTTGTTCATAGCATTTTTTTGTTCATATTTTTTTCATAGCATTATTTCCATGTATATATGTATATGGCTATGTATGTATAGATGGATAGCATTTTTTCCATGTATGCATGTCATTGTCGATATACCCCCTCCCTGTTAACTTCGACAGGAGGGAGGGTCGATATAACCCTCCCCGATAACTTCGACATGAGGGGGGTTCGATATACCCCCTCCCTGATAACTTCGACATGAGGGGGGGTTGAGAACTAGTTTAGGGGGTCGAGGGTTGAGAACTAGTTTAGGGGGTTGAGGGAAGAAGGGGAAGAAGCGGGAGAAGAAGAGGAGAGGAAGAAGATGAAGTCTTCTCCTCCATTCTTTCTTCTCTTCTTTTTTCTTCTTCTTCCTATATGTATTAGTTTTTTTATCTAGGTTGTTAATTAGTAGATATTAATTTTGTTCATATATGTATGGATGCATGTGATATGTATGTATGTATCGGGTATGTCGTTGTCGATATACCCCCTACCCGATAACTTCGACATGAGGGGGTCGAGAGGGGGTCTAGGGTCGCCGAGGGGTCGAGGGTCGTCGAACATGAGAGGAAGAAGAGGATAAAAAAAGAAGAGGAAGAAGAAGAAAAAGAGGAGAAGAAAGAATAGAGGAGTTCTTCTCCTCTATTCTTTCTTCTCCTTTTTCTTCTTCTTCTTCCTCTTTATTTTATCGGGAACGAGGGTTGTCGAGGGTCGCCGAGCGGTAGAGGAGAAACCCTAAATAGAAAGTATCGTCGGTGTGAGATACATGTATCGTCGGTGTCGGACACTACATCCACGTCCCACAAGTGGCGCGGGCTTCGACGCCCACGTCACTTGTGGGACGTGGATGTAGTGTCCGACACCGACGGCCACATGTATCTCACACCCACGATACTTGCTATTTAGGGTTTCCTCTACCGTTCGGTGACCCTTGACGACCCTCGTCATGTTAGTTCTATGTTTGCCACTAATATATCCATCTGTCATGTTTGAATAATAATTTCCATGTTGTCAATATTTGTAGAAACTATGGACACCGCCCGAGACGAAGTACAAGAAGATTTGTTGGGGGACATAATCGCATGAGGAAGTGATGCCGTCTGCTTGTTGTTTCTCAACGACACTGATGGTCTGGAAGCAACTGTCTATGATTATGATGGCTCCGGTGACCTAATGCCGGTGCAAGAAGGAGACCGTGATGACGGCTTCGGTGACCCAATGCCGGTGCAAGAAGGAGACCGTGATGACGTCTCCGGTGACCGAACCCAGTCCGGCCAGGTATATATATTAGTTAAGCTTCTGCTGACTAGCTAACTGATGCATTCATTGTTTTGGTATGTACACATATTAATTAAGTCTTTGTTCTTTTTTCTAGCCCTCCAGATCGAGCACAACTTCGGTAAAGAGACGAGGCCCGAAGAAAAAGTTGAGCTCGGATGAAAAGTTTGAGATCATAGCAATCGCGCCCGACGGCTAACCGATTGAACCCCTCCGGACAAAGAGTGCATTTGTTGCTCAATGCGGGGTTTTGGTTAGGGACAAGATCCCGATCAGCATCCAGCAATGGTTAAAGCCGGCTGCAGAAGACCCTGAGGTGTCTTATGTCAATGATATGCAGAAAAATGATCTTTGGACTGAGCTGAAGTCAAATTTCACCCTACCGCCAGAGGATATTCCATAGAAGCCAGTTAAGAGCAATTAATCAAGTCTTTTGCTCTTAAGAGGATGGCAGAACTATTCAGGAGGTGGAAGAAAGAGCTGAATAAGTTTGTCGAAAATAATGAGAAACCAGAATTCAAGGGCAGATATGAGAAGATCAGAGATCACTGGCCCGCATTTGTGGCCCACAAGACATCGGAAAAGAGTAAGAAGATGTCGGCGACAAACAAGCAAAATGCTGCGAAGAAGAAGCATCACCATCGCACGGGGTCAGGTGGCTACCTCGTAGCCCGGCCTAAGTGGGCCAAGACTGAGAATGATCTGGTTGATAAAGGGATCGAACCAGAGACAATTAACTGGCCAGATCGTTGCCGGACTTGGTTCTTCGGGGCTGGCGGAACCTTGGACCCTGTAACAGGGAAGTGCATTTGGACGAACGATCAAATGGACATACCAGTCAAGAAGCTTCAGCAGTATATCGAAGCAGCGCGGCAAGGGACGTTCTTTCCAGACAGAGAGAACGACGAGCTCACAATGGCCCTCGGGAATCCTGAGCACCCTGGACGGACACGAGGCACGCCAGGCTCCATTCCGTGGAAGGTTGGGTTTCTGGACGCAGGCGGTTACAAATCCTATGAGAGGAGGAAAAAAGTGCAGCAGACCCAAATGCAGGCGCTGCAAGCAAGGGTACAAGCAATAGAGGAACGAGAAGCAAATTGCAGCAAACGTACTGCCGAAGCTTCCCCCGAAGCTACCCCGCCATCTCAGCGGAGAAGCAGCGTGGCTTCCACTGAGTTGCTTCAGCCGGAGCATGCCTTGACGGCTCCTGCCAGCTATCCCGTGGATGCTATCACGAAGTCTCAAAATTGCCACCTTATGACGCAATGGATGAATTTGAAGGTCAAGGCGGCTGTTGGCTCTGTTTATCCTACTGAACCCGGTGCAACTTTTCACTGCCGGCCGATTCCAGAAGGATATGCTAGGGTGATGGTGGATGAAATAATGGAGGGATTTGAGGACCTCCAGCTTGACCACCCTACCGGTGAAGGGGAGACTAGGCTGGGGTCTGCTCAGAAGACTCCATGCCTATGGCGGAAGGAGCTCATCAACCTTCCGAACTAGATGCCTCGGCCTCCTCCTCCTCCTCCGGCAAGTCAGGGCACTCCGCCTCCTCCACCGCCTCCTCCTCCGGTGAGTCAGGGCACTCCGCCTCCTCCACCGCCTCCTCCTCTGGCGAGTGACGATCAGGGCACTCGACCGGCTCCTTCTCCAGCGCGTGGCGGCACTCCGCCTCCTTCTCCGCATGCGCCGACGCGCCCGAGCAGCTAGCCTCCTCCTTCTCCGCCTCGTCATCAAGGGTAGAAGTGACCTGCCGCCGCTCCGGCTGCTCTGGCGCGTCGTAGTCCTTCTCCTCCACCTCGTAAGCAAGTAAAGAAGACAACCGCTCTGTCTGCTCTGCCGGCGTCTAGCAGTACAACCAGAGGCAGGAGGAAATACAGATTTGGTCCTTCTCTGAAGACTCCAGAGAAGTTACCATACGAGAGGACCCCGGAGGAGAACGCCGAGATCGCACGAGAAGAAGTGAGGAACTACTTTGAAGGGGTGAAAGCAAAGAAATATCCACCTCCGGAGGAGAAGGTAGATCTGGTGAAAGAGAAGCGCACTCTGGCTGCCCTGACAAAACCACCCAAGTCTCCGCCGAAAGGAAACTATGAGCGCATTATTGGAAAGGAATTTGCCGAAGCGGAGCGGTCGGGAAGTACTGTCAGTGATCAAAGGCTGAAAGAATGATGAGCTGGGAAACAAATTGCCCAGCTCGGCGAACAAGCGAAGCAAACGTGCCCCCCGCTCAAGGTGCCTAGCGACAACGTCGCTAATGATCTTAGGATGGTGCCCGGTTATAGCAATCTTGGCAATTACCTGCCCGACGATGTACATTATGATTTCATGGAGGTGCAGATACAAAGATACGAGTACGGGAGCCTCTCATCAAAGATGAAAGATCTCTATCAACGATGATGCGAAGATTGCAGGATTGGTACTTGAAAATCTGCAGAGACTCTGGGGGGAGGAGTACTTTGTATGTGAAAGTTAAAAAGGAGCATGACCTCGTTGGAATTGAACTGTTGCCTGTTCCATTCGAGGAGTTCTTCCAGTTTATCAATCAATTGGCCCTCGATAAAACAACGGTCGCCTGCTACTATCTATAAGTAGTACTACTTCTGTCATTAAGTCTCTCTATATAGCTCAGCTCTTTCATTGCATGTATTTATAATCATCCTCAATATATCATGCAGATTGAAGATCGCCGAATTGAAGAAAAGACAAGTCGGTGATATTGGGTTCATTAACACATATCTCATAGATGCAACTCAGGTTAAATTTCATGCCGCAGATACCGAGGCCAACTTGCTATGATCGTTGGTAATAAATGAAAACAAAGATATAATACTCTTTCCTTACAACTTCAAGTGAGTGTTACTGTCTTGTGCGTATTTGGTTTCCCTTATATATTAGTCAAGGTTATAGTAATGTAATTGATGAGTTATGCATGCGTGTGCAGTTACCACTATATTCTCCTAGAGATTAAGCTTGAGCAGGGACTAGTAACCGTCTTAGACTCAAGATGAAAAGATCCCCAGGACTATGCAGACATGACTCAAATGCTCGAGAAGTAAGTTAAATCGATCATTATCCACCATATCAGCAACTTTGTTCATTTCCTGATATATCAAGTAATTGTTTTCTTTGTCCGGCAGGGTTTGGAGAAAATTCACCAGAAAAGCTCCGGGACTGCCGAAGGAGCTGCAATTTAGACACCCGAAAGTAAGTACTATAGTAGCATGTTCCGCGCATCTACTAGTGATTCAAGCGCTAGTTTCATCAATACCATTTGGCATTCTTGCTTATCAGTCTGATTGACCTCTATTTCTTGTAAAGTGGTTGTGGCAGGAACAAGGGAATGATTTCTGTGGATACTACGTTTGCGAGTCCATCCGCCACATGACCTGTGAGTGGGGCTACACTGACGAACAATATGAAGTACATAAATAACAACATTCACAATTTTATTTTATTACCATCATTTGTGTTGAGTTTCATTCATTCATATATATATGTATTGACCCCCTTCTTCAAATTAGATGTTTCGGAAGCGGGATGAACTCCTAGCACCAGCTCGCATGCGAGCAATTCAAGAGGAATTGGCGGCATTCTTTCTTGACCACGTGATCGCTGAAGACGGAGAATACTATGTGGACCATGAGTCCGTATGATTATATTTGTAAGAGATAATTATTGTATATATGTAGCCGGTAGTGTCGGATAGATATACGAGAACTTGTTGTTCGACCAATCTCTCGGAGAAGGAGAGGTGGTCGATATCACTTCTCTCTGTATGCATATATGTTCATGACGATCTTCTGTTTCCTTCATTTGCTTACTAGCTAGCTAGCGTGTCTAGTCCTCTCTATACATATGTATAGTACGTAGCGTCGACCAAGCACGGACATAAGAGAGGACACTTCTCTCTATTAATTATAGCTAGATAACACAATATATGAAACACCTAAATTAACCCCACAAAACCCCCAAACCCCCCCTTTCAAAAAAAAAACAAAAACCCCAGCCACAGAAATGCTGACGCGTGGATGCCTATTGGTCTCGGTTGGTGCCACTAACCGGGACCAAAGGGTCTCCTGCCTGGGCTCCGCGCACAGGCCACGTGGAGGCCCATCAGTCCCGGTTCTGGAACCGGGACTAAAGGGACAGGGCATTAGTACCGACCCTTTAGTCCCGGTTTAGGAACCGGGACAAAAGGCCCTTACGAACCGGGACAACAGGCCCTTTTTCTACCAGTGTGTATATAGGAATCAAGTCCGAGACAAGTAGACCGACTCCTTCCTGCATCTACTACTATTACTCCACTCATCGACCGCTATCCAGCATGCATCTAGAGTATTAAGTTAAAAACAGAGTAACGCCTTAAGCAAGATGACATGATGTAGAGGGATAGTTTCATGCAATATGATAAAACCCCATCTTGTTATCCTCGATGGCAACAATACAATACGTGCCTTGCTGCCCCTTCTGTCACTGGGAAAGGACACCGCAAGATTCAACCCAAAGCTAAGCACTTCTCCCATGGCAAGAAAAACCAATCTAGTAGGCCAAACCAAACTGATAATTCGAAGAGACTTGCAAATATAACCAATCATACATAAAAGAATTTAGAGAAGATTCAAATATTATTCATAGATAGACTTGATCATAAACCCACAATTCATCGTTCTCAACAAACACACCGCAAAAAGAAGATTACATCGAATAGATCTCCACGAGAGAGGGGGAGAACATTGTATTGAGATCCAAAAAGAGAGAAAAAGCCATCTAGCTAATAATTATGGACCCATAGGTCTGAAGTAAACTGCTCACACTTCATTGGAGGGGCTTGGATGATGATGTAGAAGCCCTCCATGATCGATGCCCCCTCCGACGGAGCTCCGGAACAGGCCCCAAGATGGGATCTCGTGGATACAGAAAGTTGCGGCGGTGCAATTAGGTATTTGGCTCCGTCCCCGGTCGTTTGGGGGTACATAGGTATATATAGGATGAAGGAGTACGTCGGTGGAGCTTCGAGGGGCCCACGAGGCAGGGGGCGCGCCCTAGGGGGGGCCTCCACCCTCGTGACCGCCTCGTGGCTTTCTTGACGGAGGGTCCAAGTCTTCTAGGTCTTATGTGATGAGAAAATCATGTTCCCGAAGGTTTCATTCCGTTTGGACTCCGTTTGATATTCTGTTTCTCCGAAACACTGAAATAAGCAAAAAACAGCAATTCTGGGTTGGGCTCCGGTTAATAGGTTAGTCCCAGAAATAATATAAAAGTGGAAAATAAATCCCAATATAGTCCAAAACAATAGATAATATAGCATGGAGCAATCAAAAATTATAGATACGTTGGAGACGTATCAAGCATCCCCAAGCTTAATTCCTGCTCGTCCTCGAGTAGGTAAATGATAAAAACATAATTTTTGATACGGAGTGCTACTTGGAATAATTTTATTGTAATTCTTCTTAATTGTGGTATGAATATTCAGATCCGAAAGATTCAAGACAAAAGTTCATATTGACATAAAAATGATAATACTTCAAGCATACTAACTAAGCAATTATGTCTTCTCAAAATAACATGGCCAAAGAAAGTTCATCCCTACAAAATCATATAGTCTAGTCATGTTTCATTTTCGTCACACAAGAATGATCTCAGCATGCACAACTCCGATGACAAGCCGAGCAATTGTTTCATACTTTAGTAATCTCAAACCTATAAACTTTCACGCAATATATGAGCGCGAGCCATGGACATAGCACTATGGGTGGAATAGAATATAATGAAGGGGGTTATGTGGAGAAGACAAAAAGGAGAAAGTCTCACATCAACGAGGCTAATCAATAGGCTATGGAGATGCCCATCGATTGATGTTAATGCAAGGAGTAGGGATTGCCATGCAACGGATGCACTAGAGCTATAAATGTATGAAATCTCAACAAAAGAAACTAGTGGGTGTGCATCCAACTTGCTTGCTCACGAAGACCTAGGGCACTTGAGGAGGCCCATTGTTGGAATATACAAGCCAAGTTCTACAATGAAAAAAAATTCCCACTAGTTTATGAAAGTGATAACATGAGAGACTCTCTACTATTAAGATCATGGTGCTACTTTGAAGCACAAGTGTGGTAAAAGGATAGTAACATTGTCCCTTTTCTCTTTTTCTCTCATTTTTTGGGCCTTATCTTTTTTATGGCCTTTCTCTCTTTTTTTGGGCCTTCTTTTTTTATGGACTTTCTCTTTTTTATTTATTTATTCCTCACTTGGGGCAATGCTCTAATAATGATGATCATCACACTTCTATTTATTTACAACTCAATGATTACAACTCGATACTATAACAAAGATGACTCTATATGAATGCCTCCGGTGGTGTACCGGGATATGCAATGAACCAAGAGTGACATGTATGAAAGAATCATGAACGGTGGCTTTGCCACAAATAGTATGTCAACTACATGATCATGCTAAGCAATATGACAATGATGAATGTGTCATGATGAACGGAATGATGGAAAGTTGCATGGCAATATATCTCGGAATGGCTATGGAAATGCCATAATAGGTAGGTATGGTGGATGTTTTGAGGAAGATATAGGGAGGTTTATGTGTGAAAGAGCATATCATATCACGGGGTTTGGATGCACCGGCGAAGTTTGCGCCAACTCTGAATGTGAGAAAGGGCAATGCACGGTACCGAAGAGGCTAGCAAGGATGGAAGGGTGAGAGTGCGTATAATCCATGGACTCAACATTAGTCATAAAGAACTCACATACTTATTGCAAAAATCTACAAGTCATCAAAAACCTCGGCACTATGCGCATGCTCCTAGGGGGATATATTGGTAGGAAAAGACCATTGCTCGTTCCCGACCGCCACTCATAAGGAAGACAATCAAATAACACCTCATGTTTCAAATTTGTTGCATAACGTTTACCATACGTGCATGCTACAGGACTTGCAAACTTCAACACAAGTATTTCTCAATTTCACAACTACTCAACTAGCATGACTTTGATATTATTACCTCAATATCTCAAAACAATCATCAAGCATCAAACTTTTCTTAGTATTCAAGACACTCATAAGAATGTTTTATTGTTAATCTTGCATACCAAGCATATTAGGATTTTAATCAAATTACCATGCTATTAAGACTCTCAAATTAATCTAAGTGAAGCATGAGAGATCAATAGTTTCTATAAAACAAATCCACCACCGTGCTCTAAAAGATATAAGTGAAGCACTAGAGCAAAACTATAAAGCTCAAAAGATATAAATGAAGCACATAGAGTATTCTATCAAATTCCAAATCATGTATGGCTCTCTCAAAAGGTGTGTACATCAAGGATGATTGTGGTAGACTAACAAGCAAAGACTCAAATCATAAAAGACGCTCCAAGCAAAACACATATCATGTGGTGAATAAAAATATAGCTCCAAGTAAAGTTACCGATAGAAGTAGACGAAAGAGGGGATGCCTTCCGGGGCATCCCAAAGCTTTGGCTTTTAGGTGTCCTTAGATTATCTTGGGGCTGCCATGGGCATCCCCAAGCTTAGGATCTTGCCACTCCTTGTTCCATAATCCATCAAATCTTTACCCAAAACATGAAAACTTCACAACACAAAACTTAAAGTAGAAGATCTCGTGAGCTCCTTTAGCGAAAGAAAACAAAAGACCACTTCAAGGTACTGTAATGAACTCATTCTTTATTTATATTGGTGTTAAACCTACTCTATTCCAACTTCTCTATGGTTTATAAATTATTTTACTAGCCATAGATTCATTTAAATAAGCAAACAACACACGAAAAACAGAATCTGTCAAAAACAGAACAGTATGTAGTAATCTGTAGCTAGAGCAAGATATGGAACCCCAAAAATTCTAAAATAAATTACTGTACGTGAGGAATTTATCTATTAATAATCTGAAAAAATAATTAACTAAATTGCACTTTTCAAATAAAAATGACAGCAGTTCTCGTGAGCGCTAAAGTTTCTGTTTTTTACAGCAAGTTCAACAAGACTTTCCCCAAGTCTTCCCAACGGTTACTTGGCACAAACACTAATTAAACACAAAAAACACAACCAAAACAGAGGCTAGATAAATTATTTATTACTATTCAGGAGCAAAAAGCAAGGAATAAAAATAAAATTGGGTTGCCTCCCAACAAGCGCTATCGTTTAACGCCCCTAGCTAGGCGTACCAAGCAAGGATAGATCTAGATATTGCCATCTTTGGTTTTCAACTTTTTAGCGGAATCAAGCTCGAATCCGGGAGGTTCTTTACGTTTCCCTTCATATTCTGAAATTTTTAGATCTAATGAATCTAAGTGCTTATTGCACAGGGTAATCAACATATTCATGCGGTGAATATTTCCACTAATGTTATTAAGTGGTTCAAGAGATTTCTGCAAGATTTTAGTAACTTCACAAATTTTTTCAAAAACTTGTGTCTCTTCCTGAGTAGGATGAGGCCCCTTTTGTTGAGGTAGTGTTCCCACTATACCTTCTATAATTTCAAGTGCAATATGGGGATCGATTTCAATAAAATTGCCTTTGGCAACGCAATCCAAGAGTTGTCTATGAGACATATTTAATCCAACATAAAAATTGCGAAGCAAAATTCTCAGATTTATTTTAGAGGTACAATTACGATGAGATTCCATTATTCTCAACCAGGCATCTTTTAAGTTTTCTCCTAACCTTTGTTTAATGTTTAGAACTTCATTCTGAGGAGATAACGGAGAATATATGAGACTAGCCATGACGACAAGCAAACAAACTAACACACGAGCAAACAAAAAGCAAACGGGCAAAAAGAGGCAAATAGAGAAAGAGAGGGAGGATAGAGAGAGAGAGGGCGAATAAAACGGCAAGGGTGAAGTGGGGGAGAGGAAAACGAGAGGCAAATGACAAATAATGTAATGCGGGAGATAGGGATTGTGATGGGTACTTGGTATGTTGACTTTTGCGTAGACTCCCCGACAATGGCGCCAGAAATTCTTCTTGCTACCTCTTGAGCACTGCGTTGGATTTCCCCGAAGAGGAGAGGATGATGCAGCAAAGTAGCATAAGTATTTCCCTTAGTTTTTGAGAACCAAGGTATCAATCCAGTAGGAGGCTACGCGCGAGTCCCTCGTACCTACACAAATACAATAGCTCAACGCAACCAACGCGCTTAGGGGTTGTCAATCCCTTCCCGGTCACTTACGAAAGTGAGATCTGCTAGAGATGATAAATAATATTTTGGTATTTTTGGTATAGAGATGCAAAGTGAAAAGTAAAATGCAAAGTAAAAGCAAAGAAATAATAAAGTGATGGAGATTGATATGATGAGAAAGAGACCCGGGGGCCATAGGTTTCACTAGTGGCTTCTCTCAAGAGCATAAGTATTCTATGATGGGTGAACAAATTACTATTGAGCAATTGACAGAATTGAGCATAGTTATGAGAATATCTAGGTATGATCATGTATATAGGCATCACGTCCGAGACAAGTAGACCGACTCCTCCCTGCATCTACTACTATTACTCCACTCATCGACCGCTATCCAGCATGCATCTAGAGTATTAAGTTAAAAACAGAGTAACGCCTTAAGCAAGATGACATTATGTAGAGGGATAGTTTCATGCAATATGATAAAAACCCCATCTTGTTATCCTCGATGGCAACAATACAATACGTGCCTTTCTGCCCCTTCTGTCACTAGGAAAGGACACCGCAAGATTGAACCCAAAGCTAAGCACTTCTCCCATGGCAAGAAAAACCAATCTAGTAGGCCAAACCAAACTGATAATTCGAAGAGACTTGCAAAGATAACCAATCATACATAAAAGAATTCAGAGAAGATTCAAATATTATTCATAGATAGACTTGATCATAAACCCACAATTCATCGGTCTCAACAAACACACCGCAAAAAAGAAGATTACATCGAATAGATCTTCACGAGAGAGGGGGAGAACATTGTATTGAGATCCAATAAGAGAGAAGAAGCCATCTAGCTACTAATTATGGACCCGTAGGTCTGAAGTAAACTACTCACACTCGATCGGAGGGGCTGGGATGATGATGTAGAAGCCCTCCATGATCGATGCCCCCTCCCGCGGAGCTCCGGAGCTGGCCCCAAGATGGGATCTCGTGGATACAGAAAGTTGCGGTGGTGGAATTAGGTATTTGGCTCCGTCCCTGATCGTTTGGGGGTACGTAGGTATATATAGGAGGAAGGAGTACATCGGTGGAGCTTCGAGGGGCCCACGAGGCAGGGGGCGCGCCCTAGGGGGGGCCCTCCACCCTCGTGACCGCCTCGTGGTTTTCTTGATGGAGGGTCCGAATCTTGTGGGTCTTATTTGATGAGAAAATCACGTTCCCGAAGGTTTCATTCCGTTTGGACTCCTTTTGATATTCTGTTTCTCCGAAACACTGAAATAGGCAAAAAACAGCAATTCTGGGCTGGTCCTCCGGTTAATAGGTTAGTCCCAAAAATAATATAAGAGTGGAAAATAAAGCCCAATATAGTCCAAAACAGTAGATAATATAGCATGGAGCAATCAAAAATTATAGATACGTTGGAGACGTATCAACAGGCAAGAACCCTTTCTTTGACTGATCCATTTTGAACTGCCACAAAAACTTTATCAAGGTATGTGCTTTGTGAAAGTCCTATTAAGCGTCTTGATCTATCTCTATAGATCTTGATGCCTAATACATAAGCAGCTTCACCGAGGTCTTTCATTGAAAAATTCTTATTCAAGTATCCTTTTATGCTATCCAGGAATTCTGTATTATTTCTAGTTAACAATATGTCATCTACATATAATATTAGAAATGCTACAAAGCTCACACTCACTTTCTTGTAAATACAGGCTTCTGCAAAAGTCCGCATAAAACCATATGCTTTGATCACACTATCAAAGTGTATATTCCAACTCTAAGATGCTTGCACCAGTCCATAAGTGGATGGCTCGAGCTTGCACACTTTGTTAGCAACTTTAGGATTGACAAAACCTTTTGGTTGCATCATATACAACTCTTCTTTAAGAAATCCACTAGGGAATGCAGTTTTGACATCCACTTTCCAGATTTCATAAAATGCGGCAATTGCTAACATGATTCAGACGGACTTTAAGCATCGATACGAGTGAGAAAATCTCATCGTAGTCAACACCTTGAACTTGTCGAAAACCTTTTGCGACAATTTAAGCTTTGTAGATAGTAACACTACTATCAGTGTTCGTTTTCCTCTTGAAGATCCATTATTCTCAATGGCTCATTGATCATCGGGCAAGTCAATCAAAGTCCATACTTTGTTCTCATACATGGATCCTATCTCAGATTTCATGGCCACAAGCCATTTTGTGGAATCGGGGCCCATCATCGCTTCCTCATAGTTTGTAGGTTCGTCATGGTCTAGTAACATGACTTCCAGAACATGGTTACCGTACCACTCTGGTGCGGAATGTACTCTGGTTGACCTACGAGGTTCAGTAGTAACTTGATCTGAAGTTTCATGATCATCATCATTAACTTCCTCACTAATTGGTGTAGGTATCACTGGAACTAATTTCTGTGATGAACTACTTGCCAAATTGGGAGAAGGTACAGTTACCTCATCAAGTTCTACTTTCCTCCCACTCACTTCCTTCAAGAGAAACTCCTTCTCTAGAAAGGATCCAATCTTAGCAATGGATATCTTGCCTTTTGGATCTGTGATAGAAGGTGTACCCAACAGTTTCCTTTGGGTGTCCTATGAAGACACACTTCTTCGATTTGGGTTCTAGGTTTATCAGGCTGAAACTTTTTCAAATAAGCATTGCAACCCCAAACTTTAAGAAACGACAACTTAGATTTCTTGCGAAACCACAGTTCATATTGTGTCGTCTCAACGGATTTAGATGGTGCCCTTTTTAACGTGAATGCAGTTGTCTCTAATGCATAACCCCAAAACGATAGTGGTAAATCGATAAGAGACATCGTTGATCGCACCATATCTAATAAAGTACAGTTACGATGTTCGGACACACCATTACGCTGTGGTGTTCCAGGTGGCGTGAGTTGTGAAACTATTCCACATTGTTTTAAATGAATGCCAAACTCGTAAATAAATATTTGCGTCCGTGATCAGATCGTAGTGTGACACTCCAAAATTTTTATTTGGTTTTCAGCAAAAACCTTGTGGTTTTTGAAAAGAGGCCATTTAAATTTTTCCAGAAAAACCTTCCTCTTAAAAACTTCCTTTTCTTTGGCAAGGTTTTTATTTTTATTCAAGCTATGGTGTTTGATCTTTTGAAACTTCTTCTCTATTGGTTCCCCCTCAAATTTATTTTGGGAGTTTAATCTTTTTCTTTTAAAAAGAAACTCTATGAAAAACTTGGGATTTTCATATCTTGAAAACCACCCATGACTTTGTATTTTTGCCCAGGTGGTAAAACCCCTCCAAAACCTCCCCTCCTCCTTGTAATCAACCTAAGTTCTCTGTCCCAACTAATCCAAGCAAGTTTTGGATTTTATTCTAATTATTTTTCCCCTCAAATCATTTCTGAAAATTATTTGGAGCCTGAGAGATTTTCAAAGCAAGTACCCTTTTGCATTTGAGTTTTGACCTCAAACCAACTCTCCTGGAAAGTCCTTTGTACCCACAACCCAGAACCATCTTGATCCACTCCTTCTCTTTTCAAATTTTTCAAAATTCAATCTCTGCAAGTTTGGACCAAATTTGCCAAATTTGGTGAAATTGATATCTACACTTCTTCAAAAATTCCACCAAAATTCAGGCAGCCTACTGGAGCAATGAGTAGCCACTTCACCAAAAATCAGCTCAAGGAAAAATCCCCAGAGGCCAAAACATTCTGTCGAACACCTGAGCTGCACTGTTCCTTTGCAAATTCAGAAAATTCAGACTTCAGTGTCGTTTTTCGTCCATCAGCTTCTCTCACGCGTTGACAGTGCACTTGGCACGTTCCTCGCCGCCTCTTCCTACTGTCTGGAGCACCACACGCGCACTTGGCCTCTTCCTGGCGTCGGTGGCACGCTGGCCCGCCCTCGCCGGCGTCTTCTGCGGCGTCGGGACCTCCCGTGGCGGCCGACAGGGGACGGAACGGCGGCTCAACGCCGTTCGGCGCCGCCCAACGCCCCTCTGCTCTCCGCGTGGCCTCATGCATGCCAGCGCACGCCCGTGGCACCGTCGCCGTGGCCCGGCAAGCACGGAACGTGGTCACTGCCGCCGACGGGCCCGCACCGTCCCGTTCTGTCGAACTCGCCCCTAGTACCAAATCCCAGCCCGATTAGCACCTAAATGGAACCGGTGGACCTCAACGGCGTTGCCCAAGCCCCTAATCCCACTGCCCAACCACAGCGCCGCCGTAATCACTCGCCGGACTTATCCCGTTCGCGGCAACCGCCTCGGGCCGGCTATATATAGCGCCCCTAAGCTCCCTCTCGCCCCCGCACACCTCCACCACCTCACTGGACCCCGACCAGCAACTAGAAGAGCCTCGAGGGGCCCTTCTTCCTCGACTCCGGCCGCCTCGCTCCGCCTCGGCCTCCACCACGATTCGCTCCGGTGAGGCCGTCTCCGGCGCCCAAACCCCGTCAGTTGCTCCCTCTAGCACCCAGTAAGCTAACGCCAGCATCAATTTGTCCTTCGCAGCTCTCTCCAACGAGCTCCATCCACGCCCGAACCACCGTCCGCCGGAGTTAAGACCGCCGTCGACGTGGTGCTCCCCGGCGACCAACACCACCACCCACCGTTGCGGAAGGACACGGTGAGCACGTTGGTAACCTCCGATCCCCTTACCTCGCCGTGGATCGCCGCCGGCGACCACCGCAGCCCTCGGGCGCCGACGAGCCTCGTCCCTCCCATTTGAAAGTTTAAACCCGACGAGTGGGACCCCACCGTCAGCCTCTCTGTCATTTCTAAGTGAATCGTTTTCTGGAAGCGCCTTCGGACAAAATACGCTTTCCCCTCTGGGCTGGCGTATTCAAGACTGGAACGTTTTCTGTTTTTATAAGCTAGCCCCTGGGAACTTTCTGTTTCATTACAGATGAGTCCCTGGGCAAAAACCTTTATAACTTTTAATCAGAAAAGTATTTTTGATTGATTCTTTTTCTGTCCTCTTTAAAATTTTGTCTAGTTTTTTATCAGATTTATTTGAAAAATATTTGGAATACTTTTTGTGCACCTCTTGGTATTTACGATAGCGCATATATTTTCTTTATACCATAGATACCGAAGGAGGTGACGGAGCCGCGAACTTCACCGAGCTAGGCTCCGACTACTCTGAACCAGGCAAGCATGCTTGAACTTTTGATATGATGAGTGTCTTGGCATGTTTTGCATTTAGTTAGTTTCATGGCATGTTGATGAGCATATCGATGAACGTTATTTTATGCAATGTTGAGGTAAGTGAGTTCGATGATCCATAAGTGGATGGATGTGAGTATGAATGGCCATGTGTTGGCATGAGGATGGGTAAGATGGCAGTGTTGTAGCATGCCAGGCTTATGCCAGACTATGTGACTTCAATGTCAACTCGTATCATTCCAGTTCCTTTCATTCCGCCTTCCCTGTACTACCACATGTTTTCCGCAAGGAATATGGTTTAGTAAGTTGTAAACCGCTTTCCTGGTACACACCAAAAAGGAGAGGCCGTGATGATGGTTCCATGGCCCTGGATTAAAGCCAGTCATCCGGTCAGGGGGCATGGGTGTTTCCGGTTGGGACCGAGAGGGGGGCACCCCTTAGAGCGCGCGTATATAAATTTGATCCCATGCTATTCGAGATCGTGATCTCCCCGTCTCAAAAGTTTTTCTTGGACGATTTCTAGGGTGATTCCTAGCATCGAGAGGTAGGATGGGTGTGTACTGGTTAGCTGTGTTTTCTTCCGAAATACCGTAAACGGAACTAGTCCTTCGTGACTACGGAAATCCGTTGGCTGTGGGAAAATTTTTGTACAAACTCTGCAGAGTTATATATATTCCTCAAAATCATCTATTCCATGTCCAAGATCGATATTATCTTATCCTGATCAAATGTCAGTTTTGATGACAGAGACTCCGGTGATTCGCATGAGTGCTAAGTCCGGTTAAATGATTATTCCTGTGGATGGACTAACCCATTTATTCTCATGAATTAAATGTCTATTATGAGTATTATTTACTTGTGAATAAAAGCCCTTTCTGCGATGTCGCTCAGACGTCCGACTGTGGCATTGTTGTATTTTACTTTCTTTTCAAGCCCTTTCTGTGATGTCGCCCCGACGTCCGACTATGGCATTTCTTTTAAAGCCCTTTTTGTGATGTCGCCCCGACGTCCGACTGTGGCATTTCTTTTAAAGCCCTTTTCTGTGATGTCGCCCCGACGTCCGACTATGGCATTTCTTTTAAAGCCCTTTATGT
>NC_041384.1:732132176-732142080 GCF_002162155.2 Triticum dicoccoides | reverse complement strand
GACGTCCGACTGTGGCATTTCTTTTAAAGCCCTTTCTGTGATGTCGCCCCGACGTCCGACTGTGGCATTTCTTTTAAAGCCCTTTCTGTGATGTCGCCCCGACGTCCAACTGTGGCATTTCTTTTAAAGCCCTTTATGTGGTGTCTCTAAGACGCCCGACTGTGGCATCATTTCCTTATATTTATTTATTCACCTTTCGAGGCGTCGCTTCAGACACCCGATCGGTATTCATTTATGTTTTGTTGGGATTTCAGGCGGACTACCGCCGTTTCCCTTTTACTTACCTTGTTATGCTAATTTTGAATGTACATTGGTGAATTATTCATGACGCATTCATGCATGCATTTGTTATATCTTACGTCCAAACTGTCTTGCGAGTACTTTCAAAGTACTCACTGGCTTGTTGATTTGGCCAGATGCTGACGAAGGCGATCTCATGGATGAAGAGTTTGATAGAGAGTCCGACACCTAGAGGAGTCCCAGTCAGTCTCGTGTGACCCTGGATTTGGTCACTGTTTTATATCCGCTTCCGCTACCAAATAAATTCATCGAGCCTCACCTCGACGCTCGATGAGATGACAGACGTAGAGTCTTGTATCTCTCTCCCCGCTGTGTTTCTCCACCACCGCCCTATCCTCGAGTCAGTAGTATGCCTCCACACCACTGTGTCATGTCCGCCATTATGTATAATTATTGGCGTGCTTGTAATAATTTGGTTGAGCAACCGTAGTTCGACCCTGTAATATATTTTATGCTACTGGCTTATTGTATCAAGAATTTGTCTACCAGTGAGGAGGATTTCTCTCATACTGGACTCAAAAGATTGGTTTCTCAATAAATATTTTTATTGGAAAACCGGTCGTGAAAAGCTTGGTACCAGAGCCAGGCTGACTGTAGGAAGCCACTAGGTGCGATCGCTAATTGGTTATTAGCATGATTGAGCCTTTCCATATTTTCTTGATTGTAGTCATTTTTTGTCAGTCAGCATAAATTTATGATCTGACCATGCAGAATTTTTGCCTACTTTTGTAGATGGCCGACAATAGCTGCGAGTCTCAGACCTTCGCCAACGTGCCCGATGGGTTCGTCAAGCTTCTTTCCTTCATCGTTCAGGTCGCGATGGGGCCATCTGTGCGCCCAGTCTTCACACTCTGCCAGCACCGAGTCAACGACAGTATGACTATGCACTAGGCCGCGGTGCAGTTCAAGGGAGGGCGTGGTGAGTTACGCCGCTTCCGGTTCTTGGGAAGAGCCATGCCTACGGAGAGGCATGCTATGCAGATGGCAGCCCGCGAGGCGATAGCTCGTCTCAGGGATGTCCTCCCGTGATGAAGACTCGTCGTTACCGTTATCTTCCGTGCCATGTGCCTTACACCTGTCACTACGCATACTCCTGCCCCAGAGGAGAACGAGACGAGGCTTTTGAGATGCTCATTGAGTATCTCCGGGCCCTGGAGGCAGCCTTCGACAACCTGGTGGACGACTTCGTAGCTACCCGCATGGACTCAGTTCATGGCTGTGCTGCCAACAGGAGGGAGCTCCTACCCACCGCACCGCCACTGACTTTGGTCTCGTCCTCAGCATCTTATACGCCTACTCGTCGCCTGCCTTCTACCGAAGAATTCAACCAAGTCATTGCACCCACTCCAGCGCGCACTGCACCACCCTTCGCGCCCACTCCTGTACGTGTTGCTCCGCCCCTGGCAACCGCTCCGTCCACTCTGCGCAACACTACACATATGGAGCGCATTAGCGAGGAGGAAGTCGAGTCCCCAACCTCGCTACGCCTCGCCCTCGGCAGGGCAAAGGAGGTCGTCAACATCTCCGCCTGAGTACGCTTAGCCGCCATGTAATGTACCGCCTTGTATAATATGTTTATATGTGCATAGGTTGTGAGAAGTAGCCTGTTTGCGCATCATGTAGGATCTGGAGAAGTGCACTAGCCTAAATAACATGTCAGGATTATGTACGCATATCCTGAGTGATGTATTGTATAATTATCGCCCGCGTGTAAGATATGTAATGAGCAGTCCTTCTCCGTGCGCAAGTCGATTTGTTTTTCTTAAGTAAGCTTGGTTATTTATTTTTATTTGCCAGCTTTATGCATTTATGGAATTGTTTTTGCGACTCTTTCCGCTTTTCTTATGGGTTTTACAAAATATATCCCCAGAGTGGAAAATGTCTCGTCCTTGGACTCGCTCCATGCCAACTCCACCAGAGGAAAATTATGATGCACAACCTGCAACGAGTTCACTCAGGGACAGTCGAGTCAACAGAACAATGAAACGGCACTTTCCCAAATGTGCCGCCTTTATGAACAGAGTCAACAACAACATCGCGAAATGATGAACCAAGTCATCAACATGGGAAATCACCATGGACAGTATCAGCAGCATTCCAAGTTATCTGAGCTACAGAAGACATGTCCTCAAACATTTTCTCATACTGACAAGCCTCTTGAAGCCGAGGATTGGCTTCGAGATATGGAGAGAAAATTAATTATTGCAAAATGTTCAGATCTCGAGAAAGTACTATATGCTCCGCACTATCTCACAGGAGCAGCTGCATCATGGTGGGAGAATTTTCTGCACATGCACCCCAACGAAAATGATATAACCTGGGATGATTTCAAGGAAGGTTTCCGTGGTGCACACATTCCCAAGAGTATTATGAAAATTAAGAAAAGAGAGTTCGATGACCTCAAACAAAGGAACATGACAGTGTCAGAATACAACGGTCAATTTACTCTATTGTCCCGCTATGCCAATGAAGAACGTATGACTGAAAGCAAGAAGATGGAGAAATTCCTTGACGGTCTGGCGCCCGCGCTTAAATGCCAACTGGTCATGCACACTTTTCCCAATTTTAAAACACTGGTGGACAAAGCCATTACTCTGGAAAATGAGAGACGCAGTCTGGAAGATATCCGCAAGCGAAAAAGGGACCAGACTAACCATGCTCGCAATCACCGAAGCAAGACAGATTTTCAAAAGGGTGGGACACACAAATCCTCATCCAATGTCTCACGCCCAATCAAGAATTTTCATGCAAGGGACAAGGAATTCACCTATCGCCCCGGCCTTACTTGTTACGCTTGTGGAGAAGAAGGGCACTATGCCAAACAGTGCCCCAAGCCAAGGAACTCAACCCCAAAGCCGAACAACGGCGGCAACAATTCCGCGCCCAAGCGAAACAATTTTAATCCCAACAATAACCACAGGAAGGGTCATCTGAACCACGTAACCAAAGAGGAGGCACAAAATGCTCCGGATATCGTACTCGGTACGTTTCCTGTCAACACAATACCTGCAATGGTTTTGTTTGATTCTGGAGCTTCTTACTCTTTCATTTCGAAAAGTTTTGCTTTGCAAAATAATTTTTCGATGCTTCCCTTGGAGAAATCCATGACCATCAAGTCCCCTGGGATTTAGCAAGTTACTCAGAATTACTGTCAGAATGTGGTCATTGAGTTCGAAGGATTGGAGTTTCACGCAAATCTTATTGTGTTGGAAAATAAAGGACTGGATGTCATCCTAGGGATGGATTGGCTAACCACCAACAAGGGGTTTATCGACTGTTTCAACAGGACCGTAATTCTCACACACCACCAAGGGAAGACAATAAGAGTATCAGCCAAGGAAAGAAAAATACCCCAGCAACCGAGATTAAATAAGGTGGACGTTTCTGAGCTAAACAAGGTTCCAGTAGTGTGTGAATTTCCAGATGTATTCCCTGAAGAGCTACCAGGCATGCCACCAGACCGAGAGATAGAATTCAGCATTGAGCTCGCACCAGGAACCACCCCCATATACAAGAAACCGTACCGAATGGCACCATCCGAATTAGTTGAGTTGAAGAAACAAATAAAGGAATTGCTAGACAAAGGATACATTCGAGCCAGCTCCTCACCTTGGGGATCACCAATTTTATTTGCCAAAAAGAAGGATGGAATGCTGAGATTGTGTATTGACTATCGAGCACTTAACATGGTCACAGTCAAAAACAAATACCCGATGCCAAGGATAAACGATTTGTTTGATCAACTCGCTCAGGCCAAGGTGTTCTCAAAAATTGACTTAAGGTCAGGATACCATCAATTGAAGGTACGAACGGAAGATATTCCCAAAACAGCCTTCATCTCCAGATATGGACTGTACAAGTTCACAGTGATGCCATTTGGATTAACTAACGCCCCAGCATATTTTGTTCACCTCATGAACAAAGTATTTATGAAGTTTATGGACAAGTTCGTCGTGGTATTCATCGACGATATTCTAGTATACTCCAAGACACCAGAAGAGCACGCAGAACATCTCAGGATTGTGCTAGGAGAGCTCAGAAAACACCAATTGTATGCCAAGTTCAGCAAGTGCGAATTTTGGCTAAGACAAGTAGGCTTTCTAGGCCACGTACTGACCCAAGACGGTATCGTAGTGGACCCAGAGAAGGTCAAGGCCATACTTGGCTGGAAATCACCAGCCAGCGTAACAGACATACGGAGTTTCTTGGGAATGGCAGGATACTACCGCAGATTTATTGAAGGATTTTCCACCATAGCCAAGCCTATGACGCAGTTACTCAAGAAAGATAAGAAGTTTGAATGGACAGAAGCCTGCGAGAAAAGTTTCCAAGAACTAAAACGGAAGTTAACAACAGCACCGGTATTAATTGTACCCGACATACACAAGAATTTTGAAGTATATTGTGATGCGTCCAGAAAGGGTCTCGGATGCGTGTTGATGCAGGAAGGCGAGGTTGTCGCCTACGCTTCAAGGCAACTTCGCAAGCATGAGGAAAATTATCCCACTCATGACTTAGAAATGGCAGCAGTTATTCATGCACTCAAGGAATGGAGGCATTTCTTACTTGGGAATCGATGTGAAATATATACGGATCACAAAAGTCTCAAATATATTTTCACACAGCCAGAACTAAACTTACGGCAACGACGTTGGTTGGAGTTAGTAAAGGATTATGATGTTGGTATCCCTTACCATCCAGGGAAAGAAAATGTAGTGGCCGATGCCCTTAGTCGGAACCCCAGCTCCGACGAAAACAATCTGCACAGCTTAAGGCCCGAATTCCAACAAGAATTTGCCAAGCTCAACTTGATAATGGTAGCAGAAGGCACCATATCAAACTTGGAAATACAACCCGACCTTGTGGAGAAAATTAAAGAGGCTCAGCCCAGTCACACCAGCATCGAAGGCATCAAAAGAAAGTTTAGTATGGGCAAGGCCTCGGAATTCGTCATAGACAATGAAGGAATATTATGGTACGGAGAAAGGCTCTGCGTGCCAAACATAGAAGACCTTAAACAGCAAATTTTAGCTGAAGCACACACCACTCCATATTCAATCCACCCTGGAGGAACCAAAATGTATAAGGATATTTAGGAAAGATTTTGGTGGCACGGTATGAAGAGGGACATAGCCACCTTCATTGCATGTTGCGACTCATGTCAACGCATAAAAGCTGAGCATCAGAGACCAGCCGGACTACTGCAACCAAACAAAATACCTGAGTGGAAATGGGATGAAATAGGGATGGATTTCATTGTCGGACTACCTCGGTCACGACATGGGAATGATGCCATATGGGTCATCACTGACAGGTTAACCAAAGTGGCACACTTTATTCCAATAAAGACGACCCACACCACTCAGAGGCTTGCCAGGATTTATCTTTCCCGCATAGTTTGTCTGCACGGTGTCCCGAAGACTATAATATCCGACAGAGGCACTCAGTTCGTCTCAAGATTTTGGGAGCATTTACAACAGGCTCTGGGAACCCAACTAGCCTTCAGTACCGCATACCACCCACAGACCGATGGACAAACAGAACGCGTAAACCAGGTTTTAGAAGACATGCTGAGAGCATGTGTCCTCACATATGGAACCAGTTGGGAAGAAAGCCTGCCATACGCCGAGTTCGCGTACAACAATAGCTACCAGGCCAGCCTACAAATGGCACCATTTGAGGCTTTATACGGACGAAGATGTCGTACCCCGTTAAATTGGTCAGAGACCGGAGACAGCCGCATCTTCGGACCAGACATGCTCAGAGAAGCCGAGGAAAAGGTCAAGCTAATCAGAGACCGACTTAAGACCGCTCAAAGTCGACAGAAGAGTTATTATGATCAGAAACATCGTAGGGTCAGCTTCGAACCCGGTGAGTTCGTATACCTGAGAGTATCCCCTATGAGAGGACTGCAACGGTTTAAGATTAAAGGAAAGTTAGCACCAAGATTCATTGGACCATTCTGCATAGTGGCACGAAGAGGCACTGTAGCCTACCAGCTAGACTTACCCGAAGACTTGTCCGACATTCACGACGTGTTCCACGTCTCTCAATTAAGGAAGTGCGTAAGCAAACCAGAGAAGCAAGTATCCCATGAGAACATTGACGTACAGCCAGACCTCACTTATCGGGAACGCCCAGTAAAAATATTAGAGGAGTCTGAAAGGAGGACCCGACAGAAGACCATCAAGTTTTTCAGAGTTCAGTGGAGCAACCACACCGAAAGCGAAGCAACTTGGGAAAGAGAGGATTTTCTTCGGACAGAGCATCCACACTTATTTGAGGAACAGTTGAAATCTCGGGGACGAGATTTTTCCTAAGGGGGTAGGTGTTGTGACACTCCAAAATTTTTATTTGGTTTTCAGCAAAAACCTTGTGGTTTTTGAAAAGAGGCCATTTAAATTTTTCCGGAAAAACCTTCCTCTTAAAAACTTCCTTTTCTTTGGCAAGGTTTTTATTTTTATTCAAGCTATGGTGTTTGATCTTTTGAAACTTCTTCTCTGTTGGTTCCCCCTCAAATTTATTTTGGGAGTTTAATCTTTTTCTTTTAAAAAGAAACTCTATGAAAAACTTGGGATTTTCATATCTTGAAAACCACCCATGACTTTGTATTTTTGCCCAGGTGGTAAAACCCCTCCAAAACCTCCCCTCCTCCTTGTAATCAACCTAAGTTCTCTGTCGCAACTAATCCAAGCAAGTTTTGGATTTTATTCTAATTATTTTTCCCCTCAAATCATTTCCGAAAATTATTTGGAGCCTGAGAGATTTTCAAAGCAAGTACCCTTTTGCATTTGAGTTTTGACCTCAAACCAACTCTACTGGAAAGTCCTTTGTACCCACAACCCAGAACCATCTTGATCCACTCCTTCTCTTTTCAAATTTTTCAAAATTTAGTCTCTGCAAGTTTGGACCAGATTTGCCAAATTTGGTGAAATTCATATCTACACTTCTTCAAAAATTCCACCAAAATTCAGGCAGCCTACTGGAGCAATGAGTAGCCACTTCACCAAAAATAAGCTCAAGGAAAAATCCCCAGAGGCCAAAAACATTCTGCCGAACACCTGAGCTGCACTGTTCCTTTGCAAATTCAGAAAATTCAGACTTCAGTGTCGTTTTTCGTCCGTCAGCTTCTCTCACGCATTGACAGTGCACTTGGCACGTTCCTCGCCGCCTCTTCCTACTGTCTGGAGCACCACACGTGCACTTGGCCTCTTCCTGGCGTCGGTGGCACGCTGGCCCGCCCTCGCCGGCGTCTTCTGCGGCGTCGGGACCTCCCGTGGCGGCCGACAGGGAACGGAACGGCGGCTCAACGCCGTTCGGCGCCGCCCAACGCCCCTCTGCTCTCCGCGTGGCCTCATGCATGCCAGCGCACGCCCGTGGCACCGTCGTCGTGGCCCGGCAAGCACGGAACGTGCTCACTGCCGCCGACGGGCCCGCGCCGTCCCGTTCTGTCGAACTCGCCCCTAGTACCAAATCCCAGCCCGATTAGCACCTAAATGGAACCGGTGGACCTCAACGGCATTGCCCAAGCCCCTAATCCCACTGCCCAACCACAGCGCCGCCGTAATCACTCGCCGGACTTATCCCGTTCGCGGCAACCGCCTCGGGCCGGCTATATATAGCGCCCCTAAGCTCCCTCTCGCCCCCGCACACCTCCACCACCTCACTGGACCCCGACCAGCAACTAGAAGAGCCTCGAGGGGCCCTTCTTCCTCAACTCCGGCCGCCTCGCTCCGCCTCGGCCTCCACCACGATTCGCTCCGGTGAGGCCGTCTCCGGCGCCCAAACCCCGTCAGTTGCTCCCTCTAGCACCCAGTAAGCTAACGCCAGCATCAATTTGTCCTTCGCAGCTCTCTCCAACGAGCTCCATCCACGCCCGAACCACCGTCCGCCGGAGTTAAGACCGCCGTCGACGTGGTGCTCCCCGGCGACCAACACCACCACCCACCATTGTGGAAGGACACGGTGAGCACGTTGGTAACCTCCGATCCCCTTACCTCGCCGTGGATCGCCGCCGGCGACCACCGCAGCCCTCGGGCGCCGACGAGCCTCGTCCCTCCCATTTGAAAGTTTAAACCTGACGAGTGGGACCCCACCGTCAGCCTCTCTGTCATTTCTAAGTGAATCATTTTCTGGAAGCTCCTTCGGGCAAAATACGCTTTCCCCTCTGGGCTGGCGTATTCAAGACTGGAACGTTTTCTGTTTTTATAAGCTAGCCCCTGGGAACTTTCTGTTTCATTACAGATGAGTCCCTGGGCAAAAACCTTTATAACTTTTAATCAGAAAAGTATTTTTGATTGATTCTTTTTCTGTCCTCTTTAAAATTTTGTCTAGTTTTTTATCAGATTTATTTGAAAAATATTTGGAATACTTTTTGTGCACCTCTTGGTATTTACGATAGCGCATATATTTTCTTTATACCGTAGATACCGAAGGAGGTGACGGAGCCGCGAACTTCACCGAGCTAGGCTCCGACTACTCTGAACCAGGCAAGCATGTTTGAACTTTTGATATGATGAGTGTCTTGGCATGTTTTGCATTTAGTTAGTTTCATGGCATGTTGATGAGCATATCGATGAACGTTATTTTATGCAATGTTGAGGTAAGTGAGTTCGATGATCCATAAGTGGATGGATGTGAGTATGAATGGCCATGTGTTGGCATGAGGATGGGTAAGATAGTAGTTTTGTAGCATGCCAGGCTTATGCCAGACTATGTGACTTCAATGTCAACACGTATCATTCCAGTTCCTTTCATTCCGCCTTCCCTGTACTACCACATGTTTTCCGCAAGGAATATGGTTTAGTAAGTTGTAACCGCTTTCCTGGTACACACCAAAAAGGAGAGGCCGTGATGATGGTTCCATGGCCCTGGATTAAAGCCAGTCATCCGGTCAGGGGGCATGGGTGTTTCCGGTTGGGACCGAGAGGGGGGCACCCCTTAGAGCGCGCGTATATAAATTTGATCCCATGCTATTCGAGATCGTGATCTCCCCGTCTCAAAAGTTTTTCTTGGACGATGTCTAGGGTGATTCCTAGCATCGAGAGGTAGGATGGGTGTGTACTGGTTAGCTGTGTTTTCTTCCGAAATACCATAAACGGAACTAGTCCTTTGTGACTACGGAAATCCGTTGGATGTGGGAAAAATTTGTACAAACTCTGCAGAGTTATATATATTCCTCAAAATCATCTATTCCATGTCCAAGATCGACATTATCTTATCCTGATCAAATGTCAGTTTTGATGACAGAGACTCCGGTGATTCGCATGAGTGCTAAGTCCGGTTAAATGATTATTCCTGTGGATGGACTAACCCATTTATTCTCATGAATTAAATGTCTATTATGAGTATTATTTACTTGTGAATAAAAGCCCTTTCTGCGATGTCGCTCAGACGTCCGACTGTGGCATTGTTGTATTTTACTTTCTTTTCAAGCCCTTTCTGTGATGTCGCCCCGACGTCCGACTGTGGCATTTCTTTTAAAGCCCTTTTTGTGATGTCGCCCCGAGGTCCGACTGTGGCATTTCTTTTAAAGCCCTTTTTTGTGATGTCGCCCCGACGTCCGACTGTGGCATTTCTTTTAAAGCCCTTTATGTGATGTCGC